>NW_009953486.1:5496578-5539712 GCF_000747805.2 Chaetura pelagica | reverse complement strand
CCGCTGGCGGGTCTGAGTCAGGCCCCGCCGAAAATACCCCGCGTCGGTTGTCGGTGGATGAAGGTCCCGGCGTTATTGTGGCCCTGTCGACATCGCTTGTCGTGCTCTCCAAACGTGCAGGGGCGGGTTCGGACACGCCAGCCTCGCCGAGGCTGCGCCGGCGGGGTTTGGTGTCAGCTGGCAAAAGCTGTTTCTGGCCGCACAAGCTGCCTGTGAAGGGAGGACACCCAGCCGTGTCCAGCAGGGTTCCCTGCTGCCCCCTCAGGGACAGTCTGCCTGAGCGGCACAGCTCAGCGGGTTCGGAAGCTCCCGATGCAGCACAGCACATCACAGCTCACCAGCTCGTATGAAATGATGTTGCTGAGACAGTACATCACCCTGTTAGGCTGTACTGTGCAGTGTTGGTGGAGCAGAGGTGTCTGGTTCAACTAGCTGGGCTGTCAGCGAAACAGCCTTTGGCACTAGAATGCCATGGATAGATGGTGTTTTAATTTGGTGTTGCTAGAGCTTCTGTGCTGCTCTGGGTGGGTTTTGCTGATGTCCTTCAGGAGATGTTTCAAGGAATCAAGTGTGTAAGCAGAATGCAGTACCTTTAAAACTATTTTTCAGAAGCTTTCTAGGAGTAGTTTTGTAGTGAGATTCAAGCCAATGTAAGAAATAAAGTCTCCACTTTCATCTCTTGAAGGCTGCAGAAGATGTCAATGTTACTTTTGAAGATCAACAGAAAATTAACAAGTTTGCCAGAAATACCAGCAGGATCACAGAGCTGAAAGAAGAAATAGAAGTGAAAAAGGTATATTTGCCTTAAATATAATTCTTCATTGACAGGAATTAGTTTTCAGCTGTAACATAGAGAATAAGGCTGTGAATGACTGCAAGTAATGCTTTGGTTCCAATAGGGGACTTCTGATACTTTGAAAATAGCCAGAGAATGTTAAAGTGGAAAAACGGGAGTAATGAGAACTAGTGTATTTCTAGTGCCACTAGTATATTTCTGCATGCAGTTCTTGGAACTCTTTAGTTGCCATATATGAAGCATTATCTATGTATAGTGACTGTAATATTCTTAACATTTCTTGCCTGAGATTGTTCATATTTATTTTTCTGGAACCAGTGAGGCAGCTGTTGGTTGTGCTTTTCCTTTGATGTGTTGACAAAGATTGTCATTGGCACTGCAGAGGTTTTATATTGCTAGTCTGACTAGGATATGTAATTTTAATTTTTTTAGTATTAATTCACTCTCTGACTCACTAATCAGGCATAGCATTTGCAAAGAGGTGTTACTGAGGTTTTTTTTTTTAAATGCTAGTGCTGTCACGAAATGTTTCCTATAATTACTTTACCTGATTTGTATGTTGTAAAACAGTTGTCTTTTTTATGTTGATGTTTCATTGATGGCTTAAGGTGATGGGACTCTAAAAATAATCCTACTTTTGCAATAAAGTAATTAATGTTTGCCATCTTATTTGTAATTTTTTTCTGTTTTCCAGCTAAATTAAAAAATTCCTGGGTAACAGCTTATCAGATATTAGCAAAACTCAAATTTGCTGTTATTTCCTTTGTATAGACAGTTAATTATACTATTAATGAGACATAATGAGTATTGACACATCTTCATTAAATTTAATATGCTAAATTACAGCTCTGGGGATATTCTATTAGACATACTGTTTTCTTGCTGCGGGTAGGATTTTTTCCCAATATGTGGACTCAAATCTGAGTTCATTATTCAACTGATAGCATGACTGTACATCAATTGAAATAATTTACCCAGTTAGAAGTGACTATCTTTCTTATATCTTAATAAATAGAAACAACTTCAGAATTTGGAAGATGCTTGTGATGACATAATGATGCTTGATGATGGTGATTCACTTCTGATACCCTACCAAATTGGAGATGTCTTCATTAGTCATTCCCAGGAAGAGACACAAGAGATGCTGGAAGAGGCAAAGGTTTGGGCAAAAGGGAGCTCCTTTACTGTACTGGCTGCTATAGTGTGATGAGCTTCGGAATGGCATGATCTGTTCATCCTTTGAGCCTTTCACTTTCTAAAGTTCATGTTTGATTTATGATTTGAGGAGGGAGATGTGAATGCACAGGAAGTCATAAGTAGGATGTCAGTACACAAAGCCAAGCTAGCTTTTGTTGGGCCCCTAGTAAGTCTTACAGCCTGACTTGGCAAGAAGTCAGCAAAGGGGGTATCTCTTTCTATGTTGCTGACAGACATGACTCAACTTGTTTTATGTAACTAGCTGAATTTTTTCTTTTTCAGAAAAGTTTACAAGAAGAAATTGAAGCATTAGAATCCCGAGTGGAATCAATTCAGAGGGTGTTATCTGACCTGAAAGTTCAGCTCTATGCCAAGTTTGGAAATAACATAAATCTTGAGGCTGAGGACAGTTAAAGGTGTTCTAAATATACCACACAACTTTTCCTTCTTTTATTAAATGCTTTGATAACATTGTTCCAATGACATTTAAAAAACATCCACCACTTTTTTTTTTTAATTTTAAATTTTTTTTACTTTCCTGTCTTGGGTTCCACCTATTTAAGGAGGGCTTTCTTACTGTGGTTATTGCAGTTATTTATTTGTTCAGGAAAGCATTAGCTTCATACTGTTGGTAAAGAATCAGGATTGGAATCTTTGCATTGCTTATTAAAGTAATAAAGTCAGGCACATATTGTAATTTCCTTACTCTTTTTTTCTACTCATGAAAATACTTAAGTATAAAACCAATAGAAATGGGGACTTTTTTATTTGCACTGTAAGGGCTGGCTGATAACAGTTTCTCTGTCTCATTTAGGGCCTGATTCAGCTGTAATGCTGTTTAGCTGTTTTGAGCAGCCCTCCTGGAAATACTAAATCTCTCCTTTGTCTTTCAGTCTTAGCTCAGATAGCATAAACACTGTAAGCTCAGTGCACAAGGTGACAAGAAGTTGGCAGGGGAGAAAGGACGGTTCTTTAAAGCCCATGTTGGTATTGAAGAAAAGCTTTTGGAGTCACAGGCATATTCAGTCATTTACGGCTTTGTGTTTGAGCATCACAAAAGGTGCTGTAAGTCAGAATGGTGAGTCTTCTTATAATTTTCCTGAACAGTCATTTTCTAAATCCACATTTATACACCAATTTAAAATGTCAGAATTGTTCATAGATGGAAGTTGCTATGTCAGCATCAATCCCTGGAACTATTCCTCCATCACTGTATGGAGTTGAATGTAATTTTTAAAAGTCTTCATTTGCTGACTTCTTACACCCTTAAAATAATTGTGTTCTCTCACTGTAACCCTGCTTTTGGAGTTCTGCCTGCCTTGATTAATGTGTTTTTCCATGGAAATACCTGTTCATTATTACTTTGTTTTTAAAACTTAAAGCTTAGCATACTTAAGTTGTCTTTTTAAGCTATTTTCCAAACCATTGTGGACAGAGAATTCAGCTGGCTAAATATTAATCTACAGTCATTATTCTTAATATAAAGAGTCAGAGTGTCAGATGAGTATATTTTTATAAAGTGATTGATACCTATCTCTCATGTGTCAATTCTATATCTTCTTCAGACAGTGTGAACACGGAGGGGCAAAAAACCCCACTTGGTTTTGCTATTATTGAAGTAGTTTTAACTGGGTAAGGATATTGAACTTGATCTTCAGTACACTTGAGCAGGATCTCACCAGCCCTCAAGGAGGTGGACGTGTTCCTTTATGTAATTTCAGAACCCTCTGTACAGTTTTCTGTTTAGGCAGGTGTTTGGCACCAGACTACTTAGAGCAGTTCTGGGTTGACCCAGAGTTGTTATTTTAGGCACTAAAGGGAGAAAAAGGTGAGTATTGTGGACTTGAGTGGCTCAGCTCTGCCTTCTGTTGTATTGATAAATCTCTTAGCCCAAAGCTGTGGGAGCAAGGTTACACTCTTACGAGGTGCTGGTATCTAGAGATTTTTTTTCTGAACAGCCAAACCGTTCATTTGGTATGTAAAAGAAAGTCATCCAGTGTAATTCTCTTTACATTACGAACCAAAGAAAATATGAAAGACTTTTCCAGGTGAAAACTGAGCACGTGATGGAGTTTGACTCATCATGAGAAGCATCCAGCAGATGGCATCAAAGAACGGGGAAACCCGTTTTAGGGTGAGCCCATGCCAAGGCTGTCAGTGCCAGTTCTGATTTTAGTAAAGTGAAACAGGCTGCAATGATCACATTCTCATTGGTTGCTAACACCTTGACAAGGATCTCCGGGTGATTTAATTAGCTATTCGGCTCCACTTTTGTATTAAAATACAGTTTCCATAGTTTTTGCTTTGCAAAGCAGAGAGCCACCAGTGGCTGGGGTCTCACTTGCTCGCAGCAATTAAAGCAGGTAAACTAGCAAAACTGCAGACAGTGAAATAGAGCTCATTTCAGTGCATGATGGCAAGGAGACCTAACTTAGCAGTTTTTCAGAGTAGCTTGATTTTACTGTAAAACACAGTAAAAAATATTATACTAATTATATTTTCAGGGTGTTGTTTGTGATTCTGTATCTTGTCAGGTGATGTAAAAATGTTTTTCACATGATGATCTCTAGCATAACCTTCTCCAGTGGAACCTCCATTATTGCTCATTGCTTTTGTGTAGAAGATCTCTGGATACCATTACACTTTGTTATATGAATGTGGTGGTTAATTACTCAGCAATTACAGGAAGTAGTGTGTGACCAAAGGACAGCTAATTTTGTGGTATTAACTATCACTTCAAAGAACAAAAAAGAGATTGAATGCTAAATATGAATGCCATATTTTCTGTTGGAGCAACAGGATTAAGTAGCTTGCACATGAGTCAGTGGTTCAGATAATTTATCTAATGTTATTCTAATAGTCTGATTCATGAAAGAGAAAAAAACATGGCTGTATATAGGCAGAAGCCCTGACAAGAATTATTTATGACCAAGTTTGTCCTTCTATTGATTGTATGAGTCATACAGAAAACCAAATTATTTTGTAGTCAAATGTCAGGTGCTGATCAGACTGCACAGGACGCAGTGCACCCAGCGCAGGGGTAAATGAGTGGGGAGGATTTCCCTCAGCAGGAGAGGAAATAAGTTTACAGCTAAGGGGGCCTGTGTCCTACTCTTAAAGAGTTGTAATAAAAAATTATAAACCTGAGTAGAACATCAACCATTTACTACAGATTTACAAAAATCTTTTGTTTGCTGTTGCTCTCCAACACAAAAAGATGAGGGGTAATGGGTGTGAGTTACTCCTGGAGAAATCCTGATTGGACAGAAGAAAATTTTTCACTATATGAAGTGTCAGACATTGGAATAATCTCCCCAGGGAACTGGTGGATTCCCCAACAGGATATGCTTTTAAGACTCAGCTTGACAAGGTGCTCAGCCATCTCATCTAAACTGGGTCCCACAATGAAACGTTGGACCAAATGATGCTTGAGGTCCCTTCCAACCTGGCATATTATGATAAATGTAACTGTTCTGAAATATCATGGCTATTTCCAATAACTTCCTCTTCATTAATGTGTACATCTAAGTTTATATTGTATTTCAAGTGAGGCCACAGTTAGTAGTTACACATCAATGTACTGCTAACACCTAGCTGAGGTCCATGAAACAAACTGTCACATTCTGTTCTGTTAATAAGCATAATGAAAGGAGAAAGTTCTAGTTCAGCTTTGAAAATGCTGCTGGCTCGGTCTTCTGGTTGTGAAATAGAACTGAATTAATGAGGTATAGTAGTCTGCATAATTATACAGGAACAATTTATTTAAAGCACAAAGCAAACGTGGAAATTTGCAACAACTCAAAAAATAGAATGATTTCCATTTCACAGATGCTATGCTTCATTTGGAAGTGATAGAGTAAGAAAGATCTAAGAACCAACTTGCAGCTTGCTGTGAAAAGGTGACACCAGAAACTTTTGAAATGTCTGTACTGCATTTTATAGGCACCTGAAGTGCAGAGTTTTCTCTTCACAGTGCATTAATGAATTCCATTCTAGCTATTTCTAAAGGGGCTCATGTGGAAAAACAACCAGTGCTTTGGAAGAAAACAAACTTCATATTTATGTGTAATTGTGCAGGTCTCCTGAATTCACTGCTGGTCCATTTGTGCAAAATCACTGTGTGTGTAAATAAGCATGGAAACACAATGAGAAATAAGTTTCATTTCCTTTGTGTTTTGGGATTTTGTATTGGTGTTAGTATCTTTATTAAAAGTCATTGAATCTCATTAGATTAGAATTTAGATGGAATGCCATGGCTTTGTGTGGGATAAAGTCCTTTCTTTTACCAAGGTGTGGAACTTTACAGAATTCATAGGGAATCTTAGCTGGGATCAAGAAAATATGATACTTTCTGATGTTCAAGCCTTTTGTATGTCTAACCCATGTCTGCTAAACCATGATTGAGTGTCCCAGACACATTAGGCTAGAGGAAAGAAGTGAGTTAAATGTAAAGTTTACCAGTATCTGTAATGGGGTGAACGTAAGATCGCACATGCAAAGATCTCTGCCTTAGCGGAAGCAAATGTCTTCAACTCAAAGTCTGCAAAAGCTGGATGTGATTTCCATTAAGCACGTAGCTTACATTTACTAAATGGTGTATTAAAATGGACTCAAAATTTACCAAAGCCCCTGAGAAATACTGATCTAGAACAAAAAGCAGTAAGCTGTTTTATGTTTCAAGAGAACAGGCAAAAGCAGAAACTGGAAAAAAGGTGACTGGCATATGTGTGCATTTTTTAATGTCTCTGCAATGTAATTTTCAATAGTTTATTATTTTTCACAAATGGAAAATCTGGAAAAGCACTTGTCATTACTCATCATATTTTCATTCTTCCCTGTGGCTTAAAGAGGGTTACAGTCAGTAGGCAAGACAGCATTACTGTGAGAGGGACACAGCCATTTTATAAAGAATACTGAGATGCAAAATGCAGTAAAGCCTACAACTGTTCTTTCCTTGATTATTTATATTGAGCTTTATTACAGCATGTAAAAGCTTGGAAGGGATTACAGTCATAGTTCTGGCTACCATGGAAATGCCACTTCAAATGATAAACCCCTCAGAGTGACACTGGTGTTTTACAGGATATCACAAGTAATTACTCAGGTGAAGAGGTGAATTCTTAGTAGCTCTTGCAAATTGATTTCTTTATTTTCCCCCACCCCCTTCTGCCTTTTAAAAAGAGCTAATCTTATTTAATCTCTATTCTGTGAAGCAGGTGTTTGGAATGCTTATCTCAGGTTTCCAAAGCAATATGCAGTACAGCGATTGTGGCTAAAAACACCTATTCCTAGTGCCTGCAAAATGTTAGAAAATAATAATTGTTTCCTAGTCTCTAGTTCAAAG
Organism: Chaetura pelagica; assembly: GCF_000747805.2. Lineage (NCBI taxonomy): Eukaryota > Metazoa > Chordata > Aves > Apodiformes > Apodidae > Chaetura > Chaetura pelagica. The sequence goes on along the minus strand of NW_009953486.1, from coordinate 5,532,375 downwards.
TGTGTTCTCTTGTATCTGAACTAGTTCATAAAAGTTGAAGACAGACAAGGATTCAAACACTCAGTATTTTTGCCTACAATGTGATTTATAAAATTGAGAGAAGCCTGACATTACTGACATAGCTTTCTGGACAGTTTACCCACAGAGGATTAAAAAAGGTTGCAGACATTCTTCCTGGTACATAAGGTAGTTCTGGTATATTCACATTAGCCATTTTCACAGAGACTACATAGGATGACAGAAAACTTAACTTGCCTTTTCAGTTACGCTAAATAAGGAATGATGTGCTGTTCTAATTATGTGTCTCCTTAGAAATGTCACAGGTGAAGAAAAGCAGCCCCATGGGAAGAGTTATTAGAATTGAATAATTAGCAATTAACAATTTGGACAAACACATTGTTTCCTTTTCTGTTTGTGAATTGGCCACAAACAGAATGAATTTATTTGATCAATTATTCAAGAAATTCACCAAATAATTCCTGGCCTCCAATGCTGTCATGTCAGCTTTATTAAAAATCTGAGAGGCTTGTAAAGCGACCTGTTTAATTGGACACAAATCTCATTCTATGGATCTTGTTTGAGTGATGGCAACCATTAAGTTGATTGGAATCAGGATTTAAATTGAATAACTTTGCTTTTTAATCTGACATTTGATTTTTGTCCTGGAAGCTCTGTATTTGCTTTAAATTTGCTGATTTTCTTATAGCTACCAGTAATCCTGAAAATAAACACATTCACAGTGGCAACATCCAGAGGAGCACCACCAGTCTCTGATATAAGAGTACTACAAGTGGAAGAATTAAGACAAACTCTCAGTGAGAACACAGGATGTGCTTATTATCAACAGAATCAGCCCAACTCTTACTGTAAACTTTATGTTTTAATGCCTTAACACAGGAAAGAGAATTTTTTTCTCCAGATAGATAATTTCAGTCATTGACGGAAGATTTTCACATATTCTACATTAAAATCACAAGAAAAAAACCCCTCTGATTGAGGAAGTCAGGGCAACAATTCTCCAGGGGCTACACAAAGAAATGTTGCTGTAGGTTGGTTCTGGTTTCAAACTTGCCTTTTTTTTTGGCCACAATGGATTGCTCTCAAAGGAATGACATGGGCTTGAAGGATTTTTAAATTAAGCTGGTTTGGCCTGACACTATAGTGAGCAAAGAGCATTTCAGGACAACATTCTGACTGTTGGTTTTGATTGAAAGCTGTGAGAATATAAAAAAAATACTATTTTTTTTAACATCTAACTTGAAAATAATTTATTTCTTTTAAATTATGTTCCTGTTCAGTTTTCTTTCTCCTCAGATTATCTAGATGTGTTTATTCATCTGTCTCAGCTATTGCAAGGGTGAATTACTCAATGTTTTCAGAGCTTTGTAAAGCATCATGGAGGTGTCAAGTTTTTAAATGATCTCTCAGATAGCATTTACCACTACATTTAATAGGCTTTCAATTAGAATGCCAATTAAAACTGATTTGTTTTAAAGAAACAGGCATATTTTTAATTACAGCATGCACATTCAGACTTGTATTTAATTGCAACAAGATTGCTGAAATGCTGTTTTTATTCATTAGTACACAAGGACAAAGCTTTTTTTACTCAGTTCTCTGCAATTAGGATTAAGTAGGAACATTATCTCAGCAGGTGCAGAACAGCTCAGAAGAGAGGAGCTGAGGAGCAGATTCTTCTGGCCCTGCTGGCTAAATGGCTGTAATACTTTAGAGATCTGTCCCCAAATGGGATCTGGTGGCCTGCATTTACTGTGCGAAGGTCCACAAAGGCAGGCTTAAGAGAAGCTGAAATTAGTTGTGGCAGCAAGGTCTCTTCTGCTGCAGCTTTCACTGTCCTGTGTTGAAACTCCTGACAACCAGTCTGACTGCTGCTTCAGGAGGCTGGCACTGTTGCAGACAAGCACATCACAGGTCCCTGACTCCCCTTCAGTCTCCTCACTGGGACTTCTATGGGACTGGAAGGGCATGGTGCTCTGAGACAAGAGATCACCTTTCATCTTGTTCATCTAGGACTAGCATAACCTTCTTTATCCAAGACTCTCTTGACCCTCCTGGAAAGTAAATAGTGGTGGATTGGAGAAGTGGTTTAAATGAGATTACTTGGATTATACCATATTGTCCAGGCTCCAGCCCTTAGATTCCAGCCCAGCTAAGGCCTGAAGAGTGCATGTAATCCCAGCCTGTAAAGCTGTCTCACTGAAAACAACAGGACTATACAAATGCTTGAGAAGTTTGGTAGCAGCAAAATGCCCTCTGAAGTCAGGTGTTAATATCCAGTATCTGCAAACCAGAGCCTGTAATCAGTATCACTTCCTTTCCATCATGTTCTTACATCTCATTTTGCAAGTTCTATCTGTATTTTCTTTTACCTTGGGACATGCTACACTGCTATTAAATAGTGAGTCTTGATTTGTGTGCTAGATGTTCTTGTCCATTTGTAAAACAGCACTTTGAGTCTTAATGTGCCATCTATCAGCACTGTAAATGTTCTGCTTTTAGATATTCTGATGTCAAGGTGAACTGCAGTTTCTGAAGTGTTAATACAATAATCCTCTTACCAGACAAAGGAAAGGTTTTCAAGGTATCAATTTCCTTCAGTTTTTCAGTGTGTTACAGCTACACACAAGAGCTGTACTTCAGTAACAACAGTTAGAGGGAGTGCACCTTTTGTGACACCTATCAAAGTGAAGGATTTAAAGGGTAGATTTGGAATATAGCTTTATAAACAGTGACACAGATCACTGGTGTGATCTGAGTATCACATAAAAATAGTTAACTATCTTCTCACAAATATAGGAGCCTGAGTTTGTCTTAGTGACTTAATCACTTGTCAGTTAAACTAGGATAACTGCATGGCATTTTACAACAGCAAAATAAATCCTTAGTTTATGCCACCACAGAGCTTTTTCCATCAGTTATTCACCTTAAAAACCACTTCAGGCTAATCTTATTGCTACTCCATGTTAATCTTATATTCCTTTAGAAAATAGTGGCTAAAGATTGAATTCATAGGTCCTTAGAGCATGATAGTGTGCATAGTAACTGTAATGGTGGTCCATTCCTACATGAGCATTTAAGTACATATTTTCTGTATGATCTGAGGTAAAAAAGTTGAAGATGGAAGTAATTTTGAAGCAGAATGTGAGAAATGTCTGGACTATGTGCTATATGCAGAATGGCACAGAATGAGCTTTTCAGCCACTTCTATAATTAAAGTAAACAAAGCTAAAATAAGGTCAGAGTGGAAAATAAATTGAGCTGAGGATATGATTACACCTAATTTTAATGGGCTTCATGTCATTCTGCATTCACAGCATAATTCCCCTTTAGCACAACTGTAGGCATGTTGTTCTCATCTGGTTATCGATTCCTGTTATCCTAAGGAACAACTTTATCCATAAGCATCAAGAAGAGTATGAATGTCTGGCCCATGATAAATGTCACACTTCCAGGGAGAAGCTGCATTTGAATGCTTTCTTCCTGCTGCTGTTATATTCTTGGCACACACTCTGAATTTGAGCAAAAAAGATAGACCTAGTTGTGTGAGTCATTTTCTTGATTGATCTAATTTACCTTGAAGGTTAATGTATTCTAAACTAATTCAAAGATTAATAACCACTTAAAGATATATGAAAGACATTTAATTGTATACCATATGAGTGTTGTAACAGAGTTTATTATCTCTTCAATGACTTTGGGAGTTCATTTGATGAGATTTAAGAGTTACTTGATTGTTTGATACAGAGTGTGGCAGTTGCAAAGCAGAAGCTGTTTTCAGAGCTCACTGGTTAATTCAGAAAACAAGGATATATACTGCATATACTTGCTTTACTGCATAATTAAAACATCTACATTCAAGGTGATAATGATTTTTCTTATGACATTGATTAAAATTCTTTAAGTGATGAAATAATTAGTTGGATGAGAACAATGCTGGGCCTGGACAGGTCTCCAGCCTGCTTTTGACTTCTAGGATAACACAATTTGATGACTCTGCCCTTTTTTCTTTTTTTTTTGCAAGACTATACCAATACAGATCTTTGCCTTTGTCTTGAGGACCCATGTCAAATTTAAACGTTACCTTTTCCATATATAAAATCTGGTTTATGCCTAGAGTCTTTTGGATGTCTGTAATTTCCTGAAGAATTTGTGTCTGACCTGAAAGACTAGCAGATTGGAAGTGTGAGATGGTTCTGCTTCTAGGTCAGGAATTCATTTCTGTATAAACAGAGGAGAGAGTTGTTTGATATTTACAAAAGCTGAACATCTTCAGCTTTCAGACACTGGAGAGAGTTGCAAGTTATTAAGCACCAGCATCAGGCAAATGGCACCTATTTACTGTAAACATTTTGGTTTATATTTACAGCCATGTAGGTACCAAAGCAAGCTGTTAGGATTATTAATACCTCTGAACATTACGTGTGTGATCCCATTCACTGACCTTTAAAAATAACAAAGATGATACACAAGGAATTTTGTTGCCAAGAGTTTAGTATCCTACTGTTTATAGAGCTTGTATCATGTTTAATCTGCGCTTTTATCTCAAACCATTGTTGCATGAACAATGAATGCACAATAAGCCCTGGCTACCTGATTTATGTCTGCAAGCTCCTGATGACTTCATAGTTCATGAGTGTCAGAGCAAAACTGTGCCCAGATTGATCTATGAAGGGGCATCAATGAAGAATGTAAGAAAAGAACTAATCTACAATCAGGGCTGTGTATGCAGCACTGGGCTAGACAGATACCCAATTAAAACCTATTTTATACCTAACGCAAGCCAAGCAAACAGTGACAGAGCTATAAAATAGTTATCAATGAAGAAAATCCACCACTGGTTTTATGGAGCTTCAGGTGACATTATGGGCATCTGTGTGGAAGTACTGGATTTTGAGGGTCTGCTGAGCTGTCAGAGTAAAAGATCTAACAAAAAGAGACAGATATGGTCAGAGTCAGTAAAAACCTTGACAAATACTAAGAAAGAAACAGAATCAAGTGGATGAACTGATAAATATATAAATCTATTAGAAAATTCAGTGAACTGGTGCCTTGTTTAAGACACACCCCATCAGCAATCACTGGTAGTTGTATGTGTCCCTCTGCTCCCTCAAAAATGGTCTCTCAGGGCTTGTTTTGTCCCCTCAAACTAGAAAACAGGAAAGGAAGAATTTCAGAAGTACCATTTTCATTACCATTGACAATTTAAAAAAAGAAAAACAGCAAAATTGGTCATGCAAGTGGATGAACTGATAAATATATAAATCTATTAGAAAATTCAGTGAACTGGTGCCTTGTTTAAGACACACCCCATCAGCAATCACTGGTAGTTGTATGTGTCCCTCTGCTCCCTCAAAAATGGTCTCTCAGGGCTTGTTTTGTCCCCTCAAACTAGAAAACAGGAAAGGAAGAATTTCAGAAGTACCATTTTCATTACCATTGACAATTTAAAAAAAGAAAAACAGCAAAATTGGTCATGTCTTGGGTCAGTAGAATGGGTTTTTTTTTTTTAGAATAATACAGTCCGGTACATGCTGTTTGACTCATGATGCAGCTTAAAATGCAGAAGAGATGCAGCCAGTGAGGTATTAATCAGAACAGAATAGAATAGCATGTCTGTTCTCTCTTATCAGTAACTTTGAAGCATTTGGCTCTGTCAAGACTTGGACTTTCACAATGACCTTCAAGTTATGTTCTCCAATAAAATAAATAAATAAATAAATAACTATCCAAATCCTGTAAAATTCCTTCAGAAGCTTTGGGGTTTTGGCATGTTCCAAGAGGGAGGGAGTTGTTTCTCAGGAATGCAGCCAGAGACAGAATCAGATACAAGCCAGGAAAGCATGCACAGCAAGTCAAGATGAGTAGCTGTGACAGAATCATTAGCTTGTTCTGTGACAGAAATCCTGGCAGATGATGTAAACTGATCCTTGCATCATCGATACAAGGCCAGCTCTGTTTTATGAACACAGTTGAACAGATGATGAAGTTTTACAAGCACTGGATCACACTAATTTGCTGATAACTGCCCCACGGAAGCAAGCATGTGCCCAAAAAATCATGGAGCTGATTATGAGCTTGGTTTGAGAGGTATGGACTCATAATAAACTTGGGGAAAAAGAACATTATGCATGTCATTTTGTATCACAGCCTGTCATTAGTCATTTTAATTCACAACATATGTTAGCCATGAAAATGTTTGCTATTTTGGAAAGACATTATTGGAGGTTGTTCTCTTGGACTAAGAACTGTCAAATATTGTTAGCACAACCTGTCCATCTTTTGTGGGTTTTTTTTAAGAAATAAAGCTTGGAAGCAATATGGTGTTAGTCTCTAGATTAAATTAAAGGTCTGCAAATTGGATTCTTTATCTAATTTTCTATACCAGAAGGCACAGATTTTCTACTAATAATGTATACAGCTTAGGAGAGATTTTTTTTCTACTTACCACCCTGTGCATTCAAGGTAGGAAGAAGTTATCTTTTAAATAATTTTAGAGCATAGCAGTCATCCAGGGAGCTGAAATGGTGAACATTACAGCACAGTTCACTGGGCTGGTCTTATATCTGGAGTGGAAGACAAGAGTTTTAGAAGATTGCCAACTCAGATGTTACTTGGTCAACTAAATGAAGTATGTCAGCAGGGCAGTCAGATGAAAATCTTCAAGGAAATACTGAAGCACAACCTCAAACAACATGACATTGATATCAACAGAGCTGGAAATTACTGACAGCAAAGAGGTCCTGCTGCTGTTGGCAGTTTATGGTGGATCGGTTTGGTTTGACCAGCAGCATGTAGCTGATATCAAAGCATATGGCACTGAAAAGTGACAGGTTCACAAGGCAGAGGCTCCAAGATTTTTTTACTTTACATAGACCTGATCATGGAAAGGACTGAACACCATTTATACACTGAACTGTTCAGGATTTGCTGACCCAAGATGCAATACAACAGTGTATTGTCTGGGTTTCAGAAGTATTTAGTGCTATAATGCCATTGAGAACTGCAGCAAAATACAATATGGTGCTTATCAGAGGGAAGAGAGGTCCCTTCAGATGTCACCATGCATCTTTGAAAGAAAATCTTTCTGAAAGAAAAACTTACTGAAAGAAAAACTTCTGAAAGCAAATTTTCATCTTAAAGACATCTTGATTTTTTTAGCCTTACTGTAATGCAGCGTTGCTCTGTACTTTGAGCTTCTCTTTGCTTTGTGCTACTATCTTGAATGCCAATAGCAACAACTGTGATCAGATAGAGTATGAAAAGATTGCTAGTTTCTGCTTCCAGTTTATGAAAAAGCATACTTTTTGTTGTCAGAAACATCTTACTTTTTAATTTTTCTTTTCCCTCAATTCAATTTTGATGACAGTTGCACTACAAGCGATAGAATCAATTTTCTGAGTGTAGAATTTAGCTGGATACAAAAGCAAACCTATTCCCACTGTCAGAAACAGGATTAGATTTTGTCTTTCATCCAGTCCTTGGTCAGCCTCCAGATCAGCTTCATATTTTTGGATTCTTTATAAAAAGCTGTTAAACTTTTTTATGAACAAATCACTTTTCAGTGAGAAACAGGCAACTTTTTCTTCAAACATGAAATTATTTTTGCCCAGTTCTAAAAGCATGGTAGTAGCTGGTAGCATGATGATGACACCAGAGAATCGTTTATTAGGCATTGCAGACCTAACAGAAAGACTTGCATTGTATAAAGAAATGTCAGTAGCAAATGTGTTAGACAGGTAGCAAGACTTTCTCTAATGTCTATGGACTTTGGCTTAAAGTCTTTATTTTGAATTTTCTCAAAATAGTGATGCTGCATGAGATCCATGCACTGTAGAAATTGCAGTTCTGACATCTCACCATTAACACTGAACAGTCTTGACTATCTTAGCATTCAGTTTAAGTTCATTATTTCACAAACCTTGTAACGTTCATTTCCTTGGTGCCTGTAGTAATTAGGCAAGTTCATTGACAGTCTTGAAGTGTTAGGTTCAGAGTGCCTGTAGATAGGATTGATTTTCTGTTTGAGGCCAAGTATTTTAATTACCATGTTAAAAATCTGTCTCTCCCTTTAAATATCACCTTGTGTGGGGTGTTTTGTTGGGGTTTGTTGTTGTGGTTGTTTTTTTTCGCTGTGTAGAGCTTAAAAAAAACAGCTACACAAAATTACTTGTCCATGACTTGAGATTAGTTGATGGCAGGAAGTCCCTCAGCCACTTTAGAATTAGATATTTAGTTCCAGTAAGCAGACAACATTTAGCAGCTCAAAGGTGGCATTTACAGGGATCTCACAGTTCACCATTTGTGCTGATTGTTTGAAAAAACATGCTTAACATTTTCTGTAAAATAGAAAATTACTTCTTTTCTTTGTCTTTCCTGTTTGATTTGCTTTGCTATGTCCATTGCATTTTTTCTAACTTACCAGAGTGATTCTGTAATTCCTATGAATAAATGTGCAATTAAGGCTTAAGCACTATTAGCACAAGGGATTTTGAAATTAGAATGAGACTGTAACATTGACATCAAATTTAAATGTCAGCACTACTGGAATAGGAAGTGTGACTTTCATCTTTCATTTAAGAGCTGTGTAGCTCTGCCATGCAAACTGCTGAAGGGTATGAAGCATGATGAGGCATCAGGACTCAATGTACCCAGCAGTACTTAGCAGCCTTGTAATGGATTTATCCACAGTAATTTTTGGAATTATATGTATGCTGACAGCATACAAATGACACAGTGCAAACTATATTATTTTAACTTGTTTATCAACTTGTCATCATAGCCCCTTCTGTATGTTTGTTTTTTTCAGTGCAGCATTGTAAATCTGACTCATGCAGAAAAAGTCACAAAGATGCACTGGCCTGTCTAGATTTCCAGCAATATTGTGATGAGAAATGCATTAATTTGCCTGGATGGAAAGGATTTAAAGGTTGTTGCATTCATTTGTTACCAGAGACTGAGCACTTAATCATACTGACTCGATTCAGCAGGAAAATTATCTTCCTTCTCAAATCCATTAACAGTACTTCTACAGAGTCTTGAGAAATATAAATATTGGAGGATATTAATGAAAATGATATCTCTAGCTGATGTATTGGTGCCCAAAAATGTGATTAAGTGCCTTGTTAATGAACTTTTTTTGCCATGATACTTACAAATATTCGTTTTTTAAAGCTAACTGAGCTGCCTAGGAAAAGACCAGTGGGCTGATATGAAGTGTCCCATCAATGACTTAATTGTGAGTAGCAGCAACATACTGTGCATGCCAGGTATGCCACAGGGTAGAAAGCAAAATGCTGAAATCAGTATTTTAGTACTCCAGCAGTACCTCCATGAACACTCCCCCTCTTACTAATTTTCTGCCACTGAGAAAAACTTTGTTGTAAAGAGGGACAGAGAAAAAAATGCATTTTCCATTTAAAGACTGGAATTTTAGGCATAGAAAAAAAAAGGATACAAGGAGCTCTCATTAAGTACTGTTTTGTTTGGTTTTTGTTTGGTTGTTGTTTTTTTTTCTCCTGAAATCAGGACAGTTGGAGTGGAACTGTTCTGAAATTCTGGCCCTCAGGAGCTTAGGCAAAGTTGGCCAGAAACATGGCACAGCCAAGGACTGACCCTAAGTCTCTTGAACACAGTCCTCTTCACTAGCAGTTATCTCTATCTCATGGCCTCAGAGGGACTTCTAATAACAAGAGGAAATAAAATAGCCCTGAAATAGTGTTGTCATTATGAGATCTTTTAGTATTAATTATTGACTGAAGAGGTTTTCGGTGAGTTAAGAGGAAGCTGAGCGAGTGTGGGCTTTGCAGGAACAGGTGTCAAGATGCTTGTCTTGAACAGATTCTTCAGCTGGCCCAAGGATATCAGATTTGAGGAAAAAAAATCTATTGTCACACATTATGCAGCTAATTATAATAACTAAATAATTCCAGTTTTCCCACAAGCTTAACTCTATCTATGTTTGTCAGCGTTCTGTTAACAGGATAACCTTGGTGAAAAGACACAGGAAGTATTTCCTATATCATGATAGGAAAAAAGGGCAAGATCAGTAGGTTTAGGATCAGCCCTTCAGTTGAAGAAAGCAGAGATAGTAACATTCTGAAATGTATCTTTTAGAATAGCAGTTCGTTCCCTTACTTGTCTGGTGTCTGACTTTGCTATTTAACAGTGAAATATTAATTCCTGTTAGCTTTTTATTTTTTTTTTCAGGAGCTTCTTCCATTGACTCTAATAGCAGTTGTAAAAAATTATCACCCCAGGATTGAAACATACTTCACCTACCAAGGAGACATTAAATTCACTCTACTTCACTGCATTTGCATTCAGCAGGCATTAATGAGTTAATGATCTGTACAGCTTAATGAATAGAACATAAATGAAGAGACAGGAGAGGATATTAGAGTGAGGGAAACCTGTGAGTGAAGGCTTTAATTACACTCCCATCTTCAGGTCATTAGCTGCATAACTACCTGTGGACGATCTGATAATCATTCTCACATTGCACTAATGAATTTGCTTTTTGTTTGGATTGGTAAAAGTGTTAATATCCTTTCTATGAACAATTAAGCTCACTGACATGAGCTGTATAAAAAACTGCAGTGAACCTACTTGACCATGCTCTGCGTGTCTCCCCTCACCCCTCTGGCTCCTGCCATTTCACTAAAACTTTTCCAGGGAATTTTACTGCAGTTTGGAGAGCCAGTCTTTGGGGTGCCTTGCAAAAAGACGTGCAACAAGCATTGCACTGTGATACTGCTGAGCACGAGGAAGGTTAATCTCAGAGCAAAGGTTTTAGATTTTAGAAGGGAAACTTCAGCTCGCTCAGGGCTCAGTTGGATGCCTTCATGGGAAGCTTCCATGAAGGGCAGAGGGGTTAGTGAGTACTGGGAGTTTTTCAAGACCACTTTTCTAGATAAGCAAAACCAGGTCATCCCCTCTAAAGGCAAGCGAAGTAGGTAGAGCAAGAGACCCCCTTGGCTTAACTGTGAGCTTCTGAGTCCACTCAGAACCAAAAGGGGAATGGACCAGAGGTGGAAAAGTAGAACATTACTGGTTGAAAATTCCAAGGGCGTTGCCAGGGTATGTGGAGATGCAGGTAGGAAAGCAAAAGCTCAGCTTGATCTGACATTGTCAAAAACTTCAGGAAAGGGTTCTTCAGATACCTTAACAAGAAGCAGAAATGGAGGAGTAATATGATTTACATGTACAAAAAAACTAACTCTTCAAAAAGGTAAATGGCAGTATTAGCATGAAGTTAAGCATATTAGACTTTATCCAGAAGAATTGTAAACTTCAGTGGTGAGATTTTGACCAAATACGGATAATATTTCTCCTGAGTGTACTTCAGTTCAACAGCTGGAACACCAAGCACAGGGAGGAGGTAGCAATTGTTTAGCAGGCTCTGGACTAATAGTACATTTGTTATATGGATATTGGAAGATCATATAAAAATTTAATATACAATTTATTCCATATAAAATATATATTCATAAATAATCTTGACATACAAAGCCCACTATGACCAAATGGCTCTTTTGTTCTTTTGAGACTTTGTTCTGTGGAGTATTTTTATGGTTATGAAAAGCAACCAGTCCAAACAGCTCTCTTTTCTGACCAGTACATTTTAGGACTGGAGATATTTTACTGTGTATTATTTAGCTTTTCTTCCTGAAAAAAAAATGAAGAGTATCCAGAAGGTTCTAACTGCTGTACATAAGTGCTGTGCATAATGGTTCAATTCTGCATTGACTTGCTAGCTTAACAAATGCTGAAGAACAGAGCCAAAACACTGGAGAGAAGATTATACCCTTTCTCAGGAAAATCCATAGGCAGTATTATTTTGAAATTCCGTAATTTTTGAAACTGGAATTAGTAAACCAGAACAGAAACAAGCTGCAGAGAACAATTTTTGAATTTGTTAAAAATTAATATATCAGAAACAAATGAAAATAAATGTGTAGTTTGTGTATTTGATTGCTCTTGGGGTAAAGCCAGTTGTGTTGTACAGACATACCACATGTAGCTGACCACAAAAATAAAGATATAACTGCAGCACATAGATATGTAGCTGTCTTCTGCATCTGCCTAGTATGAGCTAGATAAGTTTAACCCTTTCTAATTCAAAGTGTTGCAAGTTACTTAGAAATGTAAAGACTTGATCAAAGAAGCTTAGAACAGTAAAAATAATTATCCACTGAAATAAAGTAGCTAGACACTCATAAAAACAGTTATGTAATTAGTGAGCTTTTAAGAAGAGAGACATGTTCTGGCCACTAAAATACCAAGGAACTTATCTATACATTTTATATTTTTTATTGCTGTAATTTATTAGTATGTGTATATATATACACACAGATCACTAGCGCTGGAGAGGTCGTTTTTATAGGCAGTTGCTATAGTTGTTACCACATATTGTGCAAGTTCAAATGCAAGATTTTTTTACAGCTGGGTTTATTTACAAATAAAACCAGGAAACAGTATATCTAGCTCAGGTTTTAATAAAAGGAGTAGTTAATTCTAGGACCTCTCTGTTTGGGGTCTGCTCAGTAGCACGTCTTGCTATGAAGGAGACTTCCTAAATCTCAATCAGAAAATACATAGGAAGTCACAGCTACCATCTCTGAAAAATAACTCATTTCACATGCTAGGTAAGTAGAAAAGCTGGTCTTTGGATCCCTCTCATGCCCCTTTGCCAGGATGATCCTCTTCAAAACATGGTCTTCCCTATACTGCCCAAGGAGGACAACTTGGGGACATTTCTTTTGATGAAAAATAAATGACATGCCCATTAAGAAGGGTCATGTGAAATGGATTCACTCAGATAGCATTATTGACTGAGTAGTAAAAGACTATTAGTGAAAAAATTAGGTTGCACTTTTGGTTTTTCTTTGTGATTTTGTATTGAATATATAACATAGGTCAGTCTTTTTTGTGTCACTAACATGGTTCCAGTGATTTGTTTAAATGGGTTATAAAGGCAAGTAGTTCATCTGGGAGTTTAAGTGACAGATGTTTTGAGTGTAGCTATTTCTCACCCAATTAAGCATCTAAAAATACTAATGACCAAGTCCATACAAAGAAACATTATAATGTGACTCAAAGAATTCTAAGTAATGATCATGAGTTCAATTTTCAGATCAATTTCTGCAAGCCAGTAGAGTGGTAATTGTTTCAAGGCATTCTGAAGTGCTAATGATGGTCCAAGTAATGGTTTCCATTAATGCTAGAGAATATTCCTACGCTGTAAATGCAGACAAAATTCTGAAAAACCATCAGTCAGGCAGTAAGGCTTCCAGGATTCCAAAGAGCAGGATAAGTACAGGCTCTTATGCCCAATCAAGTGTGCATTGGGTGAGTGTACAAGCCACTTTCCTGGGTGTCTGGTGCATTCAGTCCTCCTGCCATTTAATGGGCCATATTGGAGGGGTGTGTGCAGGGCATTGTTTGTTTGCTTTTAATTCAGACCCAAAGAAGGATGAAAGGCTGTTTCTGGAATGAAAGTCCAGTGATGTCAGTTAGAAGTAGGTTTTAGGATACAGTAAGAAGCCTCTAAGGTTTAACAGCAAAAAGGCCAGGCTTCCAGCAGCAGTTTGCTGCACAGAGTGGAGCTCTGCCACTACCAGAGAGCAAAGCCTTTCCATGCTTTGTACCTGCCAGCTCCAGGACTCAGGCTGGGCCAGAATCATAACCACAGCTTCAAAGTCACCCTCCTGGCAACTGCAATCCAGAGGAACCAAGCATCTTCTCTAAAGTGACAGTGCCACTGTCCCTGCACATACCCTGCCTTAAAGCTGCTGTGTTTTTGTTTTCCATCACAATACCTCATTTGTCTGAGGCAGCCAAAGCTTGTTCGAGTTACTTAAGCTTCTTAGTACAGCAAGATCTGTGTGATGTATTAGTTATGTTAAACAAATCAGAAGTGTTTGCTTACAAAATATGGAAGTCAAAGCCTCATAGAATAGTAATTAATCACAGGGTCTCAGTTCAATGATTCAGAACATGAAGCGTAACAAAAATACTAAACCATTCAGTGTATAATAAAACAGCCTTGAGGTGTGTAAAATTAAAATAAAAAAATTGGACTGCAGAATAGGATCATCCATTTGTGTAAGCTGATCTAATTTTATTACAATCTAAATGCAATACGTAGATTTATCAAGAAGGAAGCACAATGTTCCATGTGGACATGTGGCTGGAAAATGCACTCCCAGATCAGTGAAAAGAAACTCAAATGGCATCAATATTTGGGAAAAGTAAGAACCAGGAAAAAAAAAAAGTGATATGGCCACAGATGTGGTCACACTTCAGTGCAGTTTAGGATGATCACCTGCATCCACTTAAAAAATAAGCTATTTTTTAATAGGCTATCTAAATTAGTGATCTGTAGGTAATCTGGACATTGTATCTCCAGTAGATTCAGATGCATTATTTAATGTTTAATTGAACAGATCAGTATTGCTTTGAAATCTCTACCAGAAGTCGTATCAAACTTTCACATTTTCATCAGCAGTAATTGTTAGATGTTGCAGTTAAAGTGTATGAGTTTTTAATTATGTGCCCAAGGGAACCCAAAGCTTTGCACCACTGACTTACCCAGATGCCAGGCTGGCATCAGATCCTGTCACATTTGGCAAACATCTTGATATGACAGTACTCCAGTCCACTTCTTAGGGAATGGAGCACAGCATACTTAGAGCTGCTCAAGCATCTTTTTACTTCTGGGGAAAGAAAACACTCTTCTAGTCAAACACGAGTCAGACTTCCTTCATTTTGAAGGCTGAAAAAGTCCTTACATTAAGAGAGAACATTGCTGAAATTATAGGGCTAGTTTTTCCTAAATCTGGAAAATATCTTTTCTTGTACTTCCCATCTTTTACTTCCCTCCACCCTTGTAATGTGGTGGGGTTTTTTTTATTTGTATTTGTTTTGTGATAACTTGAATCCATATGCGGTTCCAGTGTTAAATAATTTTTACTGTGCAATTCTTCTATATGCAAGTACAAGTATTCTCATATGTGGCTGTTTTGTAAGTATAGCAAGATTCCCTCTTGTTTTCTCTCATAGCAACCTTGGTTTAGTTAGATTTGCTAAAGTTCACTTTCATGAGTTACAATAAATGGTTCAAAAGCAGCAGAGAGACAGATAACTTAAACACTAAGTATAAATACCAAGTATGAGCAGCCTTATGTAAGATATTAGATATGTTCATCTTAATATTCTAGTGGTATCCAGAATAGCCCATACGAGGACTAGGAACACACACAATGTAACAGGACTTTGTAAGGACATTGGGGAGAAAGTTGATTGCTTAAGAAAATCATCATGGAATCCTTAATGCCCCCTGAGACAGAGAGAACCTGTTTACTTCTCAGCCCTGAAGAGGTAAATTGCAATATTATCAGCCTAAGCAGCATATTTGGAGTTTTATAGATCCCATGTCAATATCCCATTTAGGGAAACATACAAAAGAGCAACCCAAGGGGAACCTATGATCTAGGATGCAGCTCTGTTTTGTAGATTAATATTTTTATTTAAGAAAATGTTCTAAATGTAGAAAATATCATGACCCAGCCCTGGCTGCACTCAGCTAACACTGTTGGAGCCTGATTACATTTGTACTGCCAGCACTACTTCATCCTTATTCTTTCGTACAAGGATCTCAAAACACTTTAAACATTCCACAACAATTAGTTGCATCATCTGAGGGTAGAAATTACTTTTCTGTTTTATTTTTTGATGTTTTGTTTGCAGACAAGGAACAAAAGAGGTTCATTTACTTTGGACAGGGTCACTCAAAACAATGGAGAAGAGTTCAAATGTCACAGCTCCCCAGATCATCTGTAAACCAATACACCATATTCCCTCCTCTGGATAATTCTGGAAAGGTTGCTTGGCAAGTGCAATACATTTGAGTAGTATTTACTTTAGCTATTGCAAAGAGGCTAGTTTAAAATACACTAAAGGTGATTGGTGATGTTTGGTTTTTTTTGAGAGATTCCAAACCTACTTGGTCCATTTTTCTCTGCATTTCACATGCATAATTGCACTTGCATGCAAGTAGCATTTGAGTGAATGCACAGGTCAAATAAGCTGACAGCTCACATGCACAAATCCTGTTTGATACTAATAGAGCTACAGGGCTAAGTATTTGCATGTACAAATATAGCTAATTTTAAAATGTATGCTGAAGTTACACTGAAATCAAAGAGTATCACAGTCACATTCTTAAGAGAATAATTTTATGCTTCTTCCTATAAAGGGAGATGGAATATTGCAACTGAAGAAAATAAACAGGCCAGGAACCAAGTCCTGTAACTAATCTTCTGCCTTCATAGCTCACTTGGTCATCTGAAGTAAATATCAGGGACTGAGCTGTCCAGCAGAAATTGTGACAGGACCCAGAGCAGCAGCCAAGACATTCAGCACACCAGCTTTGTTGCAATAAAACTGACAAGAAGCAGGTGGCACAGCAGCCACTGCACAGAGAACCACCCTGTGCAAAGTGATGCAGTTGTATCATCATCATCTTCCCATCAGTTGGAAAGAAAGTCTGATAAATGCTGATTGATTGCAAGTCTAGTTTTTACATTAAGTAAATTATCTTGAAGCCAAAAAAACCTGAAGAATTAATTTGCTGTCCTTAAATAGTTGCCTGATTAGTACAAGCCCTAATTTGTAGAGTTGGGAGAACTGGTTAAATTAGAATGACCATTACATTTTCCTTAGCTTTTCTGGTTCACTGTGGCTCTGAGGATGAAATGATGCTTTAAACAGCATCCCTGAAAGGTATGTGCTTCTGTATTATTACTCTTAGAATAAAAACTCTGCCTGGTTTTATCATTTGGGGTATGTCTGTGCAAACATGGTCTTCCTCTCCATTTTTTCCCCTTACTTCAACCTGGAATTACTATCTATTCGGTTTGTCACTGTGCTAGGAGAGCATGTATGCAATTTAAGTGAAGCATTTAAAATTCAGACCCAGTAAAATTGTCCAGGTCACAACCTGAAAGATAAGAGAGAGTGGCTGTCTCCAAATCACATCTAATATTTGACTGAGAGAATGACAGTAATTTGAAGCACTGAGAATTTATTCTTCAGCTGAATTGAGGTTAATGTTTGATACGTGTTGAACATAAAATACCAGTGGTGTTGTGTTTGTGGGCCATAGCTTGTGGATTTGAGTAGTCTAAGTTCTGCCCTTGTATTTCTTTCTTTTCCTGCATTTTATAGATCTCTTCTGCAAGACAAAGAGAAAAGGGACAGGCACAAGTTGATCCTGGCTGATAAACTTAACCCTCTGGAAAAATAAGAATAAAAAGGCTGGTTTAAAAACAAGCAAGCTGAAATATATTTTTTTAGATAGACTGATTCCCACTTTTCTGTTTCAAGATGAGAGAGCCTGCTTACTCTCTGCATTTTAAAGAGATGCAGCTGCACCCACAGATGTCTAGCTTTCTATAAACCACAGCAGAGCAAATGAGAAGAAAAGTAGATCTCTGAGCCTAAATGCTTTCCTCCCAGTTCCACAGCCAGTTCAGCCCAAGCTAATACTTTTTAGTAACTACCTGCAATAGCAATAACCTTTATTGCTAACCTCTGTTTTTAGGGGAATTCCCTAGCCACCATGAAAGGTT
Source organism: Chaetura pelagica (assembly GCF_000747805.2). Lineage (NCBI taxonomy): Eukaryota > Metazoa > Chordata > Aves > Apodiformes > Apodidae > Chaetura > Chaetura pelagica. Next base: position 5,514,724 of record NW_009953486.1, on the reverse strand, counting down.
TTTCAAGAATAACTCTCACCTGAACTCTTTTTGACTTGCTTGTCGAAAGCCTGGCAGCCTTCATATCCCCTTTAGGAGAACCTGATAGAAGGTATATTTTGTATTTGTTTTCAGTGTTTGTGAATTGACAGAATAAAGCATATTATTTTACTAAACCTAATCCATAAAATATATACCAAACACATTATATTTTGGAAACATTCCTTTAAATGAGGAAGTGTAATGTATTTGGATTTTTACAGTTACTTCAAGGAAGACAGAGATGCACAGCTAAGTTGAAATAGTTTATTTCTGAACCTTCCAAAATAGAACTTTCATTCTTATTTGCTTTTTTTTATAGTAGATATTCACTGTTAAGCTCAAAGTTTCTTAGTCTAAAAAGATTTTGCATCACATAGTAACTAAATAACAAAAAAAAGTAATTCTTGATTTTAAAATGTTAACAATATAATAGCAATATTATCTGAAGACATCACTTCTCTTAATTACATAATAAGAGGAAAAAGTGCTTACTTAAAAAGTAGTAAAAAACCATAAAAATTCAAATTCCCTATTTTTACTGATTATTTAACTTTTTCTTAAGAGAATAATTTGTTTCCTTGCTAGCCAGACTACACACAAGCAAAGAGAGAATCTATCCATACCTTAAATTACCTTATTAAATGTAAGTCACCTACCTGATACTTCATGCAATAGTGCCAAAGCTTTTCCCTCCATTTCTATAAACTAAATTTATTCAACAGCCTCAAACATCAAAGAAGGAAGAGCTTTTCTAAAAGCAAAATGCTTTTATAGTTAGTCCCAAGTTAAGTGATCTCAGCTGTGCATATATATAACCCACTCCCTTTGTTTTTTGTCCCTATAAATTATGGTGGAAGAAGAATAGGGTCTCTTTTTTAGGAAATGGTTGAGAGTTTGAAGTGTGGAGAAGTGCTTTACTCTGAAGTGGAAAACACAGTCACAGGTGAAACAAATGTGGAAATAGCTTTTCAGAATAGCTTTTGCCTAGCTGAAGAGTTTTTATTTTCTGAAGATGTGCCTTTTAATAGTCTGGTGTAAGTCTCAGATTACTTTTTTTCTTCTGCATTATGGGGTGGTCTAAAGTTGGGTTCTTCTGTTTAGAAGTTGAACTGTGGTTTTTGTGGTTTTTTTTCTTAGGTCTTATACTAATAGAAATGTCATATTATATTTTTTCTATAATTCTAACTAAGCAACACTAAGGTGTTGGAAACCTGCAGTATAGATCTTGGATGGGAAAAAAACCAAACAGGCAGTTCACTCTGTTCTTATAATGAACTCTTGCTTCTATCACTAATGCAATGTGTTAGGTTTTTTCACTTCCTAGCAGCAACGTCTGCAAAAAGTCTTCTTTCAAAGTTTTGTTACTGAAAAATCACTAACAAGCTCATTTCTGTAAGCTGGCTTGCTCTCGGAATTCCTAACAGTCCCCTTTCTGGTAGCTGCTGAGAGAACTTAGTCTGGAGTTTGAGTTTTTGGAGCAAGTTAGAAAACAAGAAGGGTGTGGAAAACACAACTTGAATGTGAGGGATAATGGTTCCAGATTTTTTTGGTCTGCCTTATGAAGTACCTTATTATGCCATAGAGGAATATTTAATGATTTGAACAAAAAGTCTGTTTATATTCTAAACTTTCAACCTATTTTTGAAAGCATGAACAACTTCAACTGTTTGGTACTGACCTGTGTTTGAGTTGTAAGTGGTTGAAGGCTAGTAAAGAGTTTGTGTATCTCAGTCTTTTGTGTGAAATGTATAGCATTTCTACCCTCTCTTCCCTGGGTTATTTGTATGTGTTTTAGTGGGCACTGGATTCTGTCCTGATAATTACATGTGTATCTCGACTAATTTCTGAAAAACTTAATTAAAACTGTCAAGTCTTCTAATAGAAGAAACAGGACATAGAGAGGTAAGGAGGGGATGCCTCCTGCACATCTCAGCCAGGTGTGGCTTTGCTGACTTAGCAAAATGTTTAACGTGTTTCAAGCTAGTTTTGTAGGTCTGAAATCCTGGTGACTTGAGACTAATGTCACTGCAGTTTTGGTGCTGTTGAGTATTGAACATGTGGGTTATGTTTGACTCAAGAATTGAGACCTTAAATTTCAGTAACTTAAAATGAAAATGGGATCATAACTTAATTTTTTTCAGGAGAATCAACTGCTTTTTTGGGTTTCCCCCAGTCACAGCCTTTGCAAAGCTCTGTTCACTGCTGGACTTTAGAGGTGGTTTTCCCTTAAGTCAAAACCTGCCAGTCTAAGTAGGTACAATAAAGAGGTGGGAAAGCTGGTGGACAGGGGAGGTGCCTAATGTCACAGAGCAGGCAAAGTAGGGCCAGTAAGAGGACATGTGTATCCTTAGGTAAGTTATTTACTAACTGTACTGAGATTTGGAATTATTTTCTGCTCCGCAGGGGAGGTCTAATTACTCACTCAGGCCTCCATCACTAGTGAATTATGAAGCCATCTGTATCTCATGAATATAAATTCCATTCTCTCTGGTGTAGTTATATATAGTTAAATCATTAGGGGGATGGCATATTCCATATATAGAGAAGGATAGAGGGACATTCTTCTCTTTAAAAAACAAGAACAGTTTTCTAGCAACACAAATGATCATGTATTCAGAAAGATAGATTATTTCATTTTACTCCTGCTGACATGCAATATGTCAATTAAGATATTAGCACACTTTTAAATTCAGCAGATTGATTTTCATTTTGCCTTATTTTAAGTAATTCATCTTTGTTCGCTGCCTAAAAGAAACAGGGTGTATTTATTCATTCCATGAGCCAGAACAGTGACCACTGAATGGAATACTTGCTTCTATCTTCAGATGTTTCACCCCAAAACTAATAGGACTGTCATCTTTTTCTCCTTGGAGACAGGAAGCATAGCAGAAAAAAAAATGTTTTTGTGTATTGTATAGTGTCATAGTTTCTGAAAAGCTCTATATCTAGTGTATATAGGCAATGTGAGGCTATTGTTCCAATTCTTCTTGCTCAGAGTCCATCAAAACTGGCAATGGTACAACTGGGCTCTAACCATTGTGCCTGAGATGTGCTGTCTTGTGAGAATAACCTGAAGAAAGGGATGCTTATATGCAGGCTTTTGTGTAAGAAAGAGGTTAATGCCATCAGAAGCTTCCAGGCACTAGAACAGGAGACAGGGAAATGGAATTCACAGCTGAAACTGCCTGATTTGGGCCAAAGGGGGGAGTTTTCTTTGGACCTCATGTTTTGAAAAGCAAGAGATGATACAGCTTTATCACTTCACAGGACATGAGAAAAAAGTCTGTCTCTGCTCCTGTCTGCAGTGCCTTGAAATGTCTGTCCTGCTCCCAAGCCTTTAAACTTGTTTATCACTGACTCACTGAGACCAGTATTGGGCTGACATTTTCCAGGGCAGATTTCTGAAGCTGTGCAGTGAGCTGGCACTGAAATAATTGGCCTAATTTTTCAGAGGTGACAGAGGTCCCACTGACATCTTCATTACATCCGGAGACATTTAAGAAGATAACAGCAGGCACCCACATTTGGAAATCCTAGCCTTTTACCTCACCAGAGATTGCACCTCAGAAGGAATTTGTGAAGATTACCGTGTTCCTAATGCCTTTTGAAATCCTTAAAAGGCTTTGCAAGTGAAGGGTAAGAGCAGCATCAGGGTTGCAGTGCACAGCCTGCAGTCACTTTCTTTACTTGCCAGGTCGAACCCCATTCTAGGCAACCAGTAACTGTTAACCAGAAGTCGGGGGGTTACAGCACAGGGGAGGAAGGTCTGCCCACAGTGTGCAATGTACAAACACCTGCAGGTTCTGTGATAAACTGCATTTAGAATGAAGTGCTAAAGAAGTAATAGTGACTAGGCTTCTCTCTAAATCTGATTTCAGAGGCACAATTATTCCCTTTTTTCCAATCCTTGAAGCTAATGGGAAGTGACTGGCTTCACGTGTGAATGGAACACACTGAACTGCCTTCTGTCATATGGCAAGAAGGGTATTAACTGGAAATAACAAGTGAACAAAAGGTTATCCCCACTTTTCCAGTCAGAACTTTTTATCATTTCTGTATGTAGGGTTTTATTCCATGTTGACTGAAGTCAAATGTTTGTTCTTCCCATTGCTTGGTTTGCACAGCAACTAGAAACTTCAGGATTTGCATTCTCCAAATTGCAGAGTTTTGTTTCCATCAACTACAAGCAGAAAACAGAAGCTATTGTTTATAATTGGTCCCATTAGTATTTATCTTCAAATAATGTTAATTAAACTAATGAACATCTATGCCTTTTGCTTTAGTCAGATTGTGTTACAAGGAAATCAGCCTTTCAGATGCTTGAAAAACTCAGCTCAGAGATTACTCAACAACTGGCTAGCAATTTTGATCTGAACTATACTTCACTTTTAAAACTAATTATGAAGGTTCTTGACAGATCTAATATTCCAGCTGTAATCTTATTAGCAGAAGCAGCAATGGTAAGACAAGTTGCAGTCTGGGTGAATTTACTGCCAAGGCTTAACTATTTCTTTTTGAAAATAGTCATTTTTCAAAGAGCAGATAGTTTGATTCTCTGAACCAGCTGCTAATAAATAGAAGGCAAATCAGAAGTGGGGATTGAAATAACTGTTACCCACCCCTCAGAATGTGGGCAGGCATAAAAGTACACAAGGTACAGGCATCCCAACCTCAAGCAGTGCTTTTTTTCTTTTTCATTTCTTCAGTGAAGTACTTACAGCCTCGAGTGATAACTGTATAATGAGGTTAGTAAAATGACCACTACTTCAAAACTAGTCTAAGGAAGCAATGCAAATAGTCAGTTTATGGGCTTGGGAACTTGCTTTTGCAACAAAAACTTGAGGTTTAGAAGATATATTACATAAAGTATTATATTGCATTTAACTTTAGTTAAAACATTAGCATTTTCCCAGTCACTTAACAGTCAGGTCTTAGTCATTTACTTCTGCCACTGAAGTGATCACATTACAGTATTTAGCTGCAGTATTTGTTTTGACTGTTCTGTTAGGTTAGAACCTTTAACCACTTAAGGATATATAGGACATAATGCAGTGATGTGACAGCTGAACACTGAAAACAAAACCCATAACTTCAAGACCTTGAACTGATGAACCCAACTTCATTGGCTCTATTAATCCTTCTTAACCCCACAAACCAGGTATGCTCTGACTTCACGGGTCCAAGGTTTAACTGCTAGCAGTGATATACTTTGGGAATTTCTAAACAGATTTGTTATTTTCTTCTGATTAGGTAAAGAAAAACATCCTGCAGTGACTTTTCAGCTGCATCTGTTCATGAGTTTTGTTTGCTGAATGCTCCCAGGAAGCCCACACAAAGCTTATGATTGTATGCAATTTATATCTTGCTGCTGAAAAACAGTAGATGCTGCCAGATGTTTATTTGCACGAAGTTTGGGACTGTGTGGTGAGGGCATAGGATATATGAATGTCTATTGCATCACTGTGCAGCGTAAGTTAATGTGCTGTTGTCTATGAGCATTTGTTTTTTTTAATATGATCATAGAGGATTGATCAATATTTTTCCATTCTTGCAGGTTTTGCCTATTTTATTCTCTTTGGATGTCAGCATACTGCAAGCTTGATGCTTTTCTGTTCTTATTCCTTGTCATGAGAGTGTTCAGGGTTAGTGTGTACAACTCTTCAATCAGGCTTCCATTTAATCTTAGTTTGGCAAAAAGTGGAATCACTCCCTGAGGATGTCCTTCCATGGATTCTTGAAAAGTCTGCTGTGTCTTGCACATGTTATCAATGAATAGTAAGCCACCCAAGATGAGAACTGTCTTGCTTTGAACCTAAGTTATTAGAAACAGTAGTTCCTGTCCTGAAATAGCTTGTTCTGAAGGTCAGAGTGCTGCTTTGGATAACAGCAAGTCTGACTGCAACCTGAGCTCTTGTGTTTGTTCAGTGATAGATCCAGTGGAGAGCAGGCAGGATGGCACCACATGTCCATGTGATGGGTAGACTCCCATAACAACCTCTGCTTTCAGCAAACTGCAGTGATGCTGCTTTGAAACTTTTGTACAACTCACTGAAAAGCTGTCATGCCCCAACACTACCATAGTAAAGGGCATATAAATTCCTTTAAATAAGACAATCTGAAGACTTGCAGGTCCAAGCAGGAAGGCTAAATGTATGATGAGTGGATGCAGGTGTAGACATTGATAGGAAGAGTAATGAATTAATCATGAAGAAAAAACAAAGCAGGAGCCTTAACTGTATGATGCCAGCAGTGTCAGCCTTCAAAGAGTAGGTTATAAAGGGTAAAGCAGGAAGGTCACTTAGTGCTCATAATAATTCAGGTGAGCTTAAAACCAGCCATTTGACGATGTTCACCTTGTTCTATGTAATGAATCACAATTAGTTCTTGTAAAATCCTACAGTATCTTCCTGTGTATCACCACACCTCAACAGTGACAATTTCCCTTTGCACAGAAAACCTCACAGTTGGTACTAAAGACTTTCAGTGCTACTTCTGGGAGTAGCAAAGACAAGAACTATGCTGCTTTCTGCTTCATGTCCTGTCTCTCATGATTCAGTGGCTGACAAGAGAAGGGCATTGCTGGTGCCTGTTAGGATGACCCAATTTTTCTTGTTTTCTAGTCTGTCTACTTGGCAGCCATGGCCTTGGTAAATGTGCTTCCCACAGAACAGAACTAAGTACATCTGTAAAAAGAAACATGTCATTGGAAAGGACACATCTTATGGTGAAATAGAGCAAACCTCAAATAGCAAACAACCTTTCTGGCTATTCTGCAAAGCACCACGGCTGTAGGTGTGCTCTGCAGTTCCAGGCTTTCCAGAATTAATGGCATGCAGCCTGTTGGTTCTCATCCCATGGCAATAGAATCCCTTCTTGACGTTTTCCTGTGCATTTAATAATCAGTTGTGAGTTCAGCACTCTGTTACTATAGGAGACCTGGTCTTCTTCATCCTCTTATTAATCAAATAATGGACTGGAAGGGAAATAGATATATCAATTTTTTGCCTAAGCAGAAACAACTAAAATTTTCTGGTTTAGGAACAGAGCAGACTAGTTTACTGTGAGTGTTTGGCAGCAATGATAATTCACTAGAAGTAATTAATAGCACAGCCTGGATTTTGATGCTCTGTCTGAAGGGCTGCTGAGATTCCTTGAAGGTTGGTGTTGAGGCCATGTCCTTTTCTATCTCATAGGTGTAATCAAATTAATCATACAGGTAGTCTGATAGTGGGGAAAAAACAAATTACTTTGCATAAGCATTTGGAAATAATCTTTACAAATATTATGTTTCCTTCATTTTTCATAAATATGAAATGAAAGTAATACCATTATTACTGTAACTCAGTTCTCAGAATATTACATTGCCACTTGGACTTGAAGTTCATTTCTTTTTGCACCTGGTTAGATACTTAAATATTAAGGAGCATAGCACTTTTTGACTTTCTTTTTACTTTGCTGGTGTAGAGAAATATACAGGAAGCAAGAAAATAGGTTCCTCCATATCACTCTTTTCAATAACATGTCATTTACTCCAGAGAAATCTGTACTTGTTGAACCATTGCCTCAATGGAATTGAAATGTGATTATGTACTTGCCTGAACTGAGATCTAAACTATTTACACTTCAAATCTGGTTCATAGTGGACTGGGATTCAGAAGCTGTGTACTTAAAGACCTTGTTGTTTTGATTAAATAATACATACAGATCTTTTAGTTATACAGATCTTTTTTCATAATTGCTTTAATATCACCATGATACTTGCTGCCCCTGCATTGGATCTGTAGCCAACAGACTGATTTAGAAATAACTGATGTATTTGCAGTGTCATTTTCTTTAGAGCAGAGACAGTGTTGATGCCAAATTTAAATTCTATTTCAGCAAGGAAATGGCAAATGCAAAGACTGCATGATTCTTGCTGCTCCTTTTTGCCAGTGAACTATGTGGAAAAATTAAGCAACACTGCTATCCAGATACTACCTTTGTTACAAATAATTCAGCTTATGAATTGTATTATCACTTTTTTTTAAACAAATAACCTGTAAGAACATAATAGTGAAGACTTTAAATTGTATTTCTGATTTCATTTCCTTTAATAATACTCTACCAGCAGGAGTACTTCATCTTAACCTAAATAACACTTTTCCCTATGGAACATTCATAACTTTATCCCCTGATAATAAGCAGGCTTGGTAAAAATGAAAATAATTCAACATCCATTAATCTCAGAGTAAGACACAGAAGCACCAGCCTATGTTTCAATTTCATAGAGCAATTTACTCAAGTAGTATGCTACTACTTTCCCTGGATTATTTTTTACACCTAATTAGGGATTAAGGAGACAAATGAAATTTGGATTATTCAGATGTCTGTCAATAGCTCTGTTAAGAGAGACAAAGTCCTTCAGAGGAAGAGTCAATAATGCCCTGGTTGTGCTGCTGTGTTGTTTGCATCTCTCTGTATCCTGTCCACTTGGATGGCAAAACTCATTACTTGTGGAGTAGGGCAGTGGCACACCCAGGTTTTAATAACGTCATGGGGAGCAGCACTGAGAGAAAATTTCAGCTGAATTACACAACAAAGGTTATTTGTTTCATTATTCTCCATTTAGGGCTTTCATAGTTGGGTGCCTGTTATCAAAAGAGAAAGAAATTGGAAAAGCCAAGATTGGCTCAAAATGAGTCCTGCAGTAGATTAAATTGGGACCTTCTCTGCCTCACTATTCTCAAATGCAGTTTTGAAGCTCTGTGGATAGGTTGGCAGCATTTCTTTCTCCTCTTCCTGAGAACTAGAAAGAAAAATGGTCTTTAAATTGAGTAAGCCTAATTGCCACAAGGCAGAAGAACATGGCCCCTGCAGTAATTTTCACTAACCTACCAGTGGTGAGAAGTGCAGCTTAGAGTGAGTCCTGTGTGAAATGGCACGGACAGACTTCATTAGGAGGAAAGTTCCTGCTGGGTAAAACTGCACGTATTTATTCTTCCTCTGACTCATTTTCTTCCTGTTATTATGAGCACACTTTTATTTCACCCACAGTTTTGGCAGTTTTGCTGACAGAACTAGGTCCTGTGCGCTGTTACCCCTTGCACAGCCCATCTGTCCGTGACCTCCGTTCCCCACCACACAAACAGGTGTGGTTTGCATAAAGGATGAGAGAGCTAAAAAGTAGCCATGGATTGAGCTCTAAGAGTCACCTTATCAGCCCACTTCAGGGCATTTTCTCTCCTTAGAATAATTTGGCCTCTTACCTCATGGGCAATAGATCAATGGGGATTTTATCCCATGAATTAAGCAATACAAAAAAAGCATAACTGAAGTTCTGGCTTTATCCATCATAATTTTTCCAGCAGCAAATTAGTGCTGTTAGAAATATTTCACTAGATATGTCAATTCTGGCCATGTGTTTTATAGGAATTTATGAAAACACCATGTAAGCTTTCTTAATTTGTTTTGATAAGCTTTAATTCTTTATTTTTAGTGTCAGATTTTAAATGAAATATTAGTCATTGCATATTGAGTAAGATGTGTCACAATTTTGTCCATTAGGGTGTTAAACATTTTCTGCATGAAACAATATGGAATTTTTAGGCTGTGGAGAACATCCAGATGTTCACTTTGTCCTGATATAGAATGAAAATAAATTTCCAAGTATACAGTACTCCATAGAATGTATGGTGGATTTTCTCAACAGATGTAATAACAGTTAATATTTCAAAATTACTTAACTTTAGAAAAATAGCTTCAGTTTGCCTTCAAAGCATTTACTAGAGCAGTCAGGTTTTTCTTATTTAAATGCAGGCTTTTGTTTTTTTTATATTCCTGTGATTAAGGGCTGTTCAGAGGTTAGAACAAATCTAGACAGGGAACCTAAAATTGTTATAAGTAAATGATAAAATAATATTACTGTATTTTCAATGTAAAATATCTAGAGTTTAAATTTGATTAAAACTCTGTGAAAGTGGCAGGCAACAGTGTACTTACGCAATTTGGATTTGTAAATCCAAGTCTATGCATATACATTTCAGCTTCAATTTTTCACAATTACACTGATATTTGGGTCTTTGTCAACTTAAGTTTAGCCTATAAATAGTCTTCATGTTCTGAAAGACAGAAGAATAGCCCTAGAAATGCAGATATTGAATATTTTGAATGATTTTCATTTCTGTAAGTACAGGAAACCACTGTTACTCCAGGGCATATCAAACATGACTAGGAAGCTGAGTGAAAGGAGGAGATAGGACTGACAGAAGGACTAACATAGTAAACTTTAGTTTCTTTTGGCTGAGTTTTTGCTTGGTATCGAATAAAGTGTTTGATTATTATTCCAGTGAAACACTGGCTTTTTCCTCTTGGATGCCACTGAAGAATGTCTTGGCCTATTTTATAAGCTATTTTCTTTGGTATTTGTTTTGCAAAATCTTTTCCATATCTATGCATATTAATGTTTCTTCGTATCAGTTTGGATGTACATAATTTGTTGTCACAGTGAAAGTGGGGTGAATTATAGAAACGTTTCTGAGGAGCAGGTAAATGCTGATGCTCGTGGTAAATAATGACTGATGTACACCAAGTTCCTGAAATAATTTTTCACCCAGGACCATACAGTGCAGAACAACAACCTGCAGATGTTCTTGCTTATGGCTGTGTTCAACCATTGCTGTAACACCCTCCTGGGCCAGGGTGGGGTTTCTCCAGTGCATAATTAGAGATACTCAGACTATTAGCCTAAGCAACTGTTGATGAATCCCTTTAGGGACTTTGAAATAAGCTTTTGCTTCAGCAGTGGCTCAGGCAAAACCCTAGAACAATGTATGGAAATTATCCAGAGGGATCATATAAAGGTGACCCATACTTTGGCCCTGCCTTTAAAGGGCAGATCACATGGCAGCATTTGCCTGCAGGTCACATGTAGCTTAAAGGCCAATAAATCCTCATAAAGGGGCTGTGGAGAGGGAAAGGTGTGTGTATGGTTCCTGTCATAGACTGATCACTGGGTAAGAAATCCCAGCTCTGCAAGTGCTAAGGGGAAAACCATAATTTTTTTAGTGAGGCTGAAGATATGAAGCAAAGATCCAGAGAAAGTAGGTTTTATTGTGTAAGGTGTTGTGTTTTTGTCATGTCCAGTTTTCTGACAATAATCAAACCTGTCTGCAATATCCCACAAGATAATATCCTTTATAAAGTCAGTAGAAGGTGGGTCATTTATCATCAGTTTATCAAATTCCTCTTCTCACTCCTGCTGTACCCAGTCTTCATTTGGACTGGAAAACAACAGAACAGGAAAAAGTTGTTGTCTCACTTCACTGAGAAAATGGTTTTAGATTGGTTATAATAGTGCCAATGTTAGAGGAGAGACTTCTATCACTTCTCTGCATTGCATTTGATGAGGTGCACTCAAACTGCACCTACATTGTGCTATATATATATATATTGGCCTTCTCTTTTAGAAACCTGGAATGGCAATAAGGAATGTAATTAATAATTGAGAGAGGGAAGATAAGGCAATGTTATATAGCTGAAGATTATGGTATAAATTTGTCTGCTTTTCCTTTGGGCTGTGGAGAATTTCTGCATTTCTCAAGAACATCATGCACATGTGGGGTTTACTATTTACTATTCCCTAATTGTGAAAAAAATACGAACAGACCTGTCAATATTGACTAGGAAAACTGAGTGGTGTACAGTATCCTTCACAGATCTGCATTAAGTCTGTCAATTTCAATGTAGATTCTGTGGAGGGATCTATTTTATCTTTTTAAAAGTTGGTTGCATTTCACAAGAAGAGATGTTACACTAAGATATGTGTTTTTTTCCCCAAATGTCCCATTGTGCTTTCAGCCATTTGCATTTCTGATAGCTTAATTTGCTTTGGAAATGAAGGTTTCAGATAACTTTCATGTAATCATTCAGTATAATTTGTTTTTACTAAGTTCTATATTATTTTAGTTGTCCCTTGAAAAAAGTTAGCTCATTATCTTGTTGCTGTGATGATCCAGCCATAAAAAAGTCTTTGCTTTCTTTTTTAAAAACTCTAACTTAAATGCAATAAAATAACTCTAGAGGGTCCCAGTTTTGGCATAGTCTGTGTCTACAAAACATCAGGGAACTTCTGGACCTGCAGAAGAAATAGAAAGACATTTTTGATCTGAGCACATCTGCATCTCCACTTGAAATCTTGGTGTCTAGGGAGGCAGGGAATGCACATGGGAAATGTAAGACATTTGTTAACCCTTTTTATATTCATGTAGGCAGGAAGTTAGAGAAGAAACATATTTGAATACAAAATAGTAAGAAATGAAAAGGCAGTGCCAGAAGGTGTGAAATAAACAGCCTTGTTAAATTCTCACCACCTAGCAAATTGAGATCTTTTCTCTCCACCTTTAGTTTTAGGAAAATGGTGAAGTTGCTTCAAATTTGACTCTTACTTTGACATCAGTGAGAAGTCAGGCTGCAAAATAACCATCTCTGTTCTTTATTTACTCTTTGGGCAGGATTGCTCCTTCATTAAAAAATGAAGGTTCTTTTAATTTCATCCTGTGGGCTGCCAATAACCCAAGCAGTAAAACAGTCCCCTTTTGTAAGCAATCTGAACAGAACACCACATTATTTACAGTCTCACTTGTTCTAAAGCTGTCACAGCATGAATTGACATGAATTGCATCTGAAGGACCTTTCACTGAGTGAAGACCAAGAACAGATCAAAACCTATCTCCTTTAAAAATTAGGGTGTTTTTTTTTTCAGGCTGAGCAGCAGTGTAGAAATTAGACTGGAGCAGACTTCCTACTGTTCATGCTTATGTTCAGTCTGGGAACAGCAGGAACTTTCACCTTCTCTGGCAGTTGGCTGCTGCACAGTTGTGTTTAGTCCATAATTGTGTCAGGTTTTTGGGAAATATGCTTGGATCACATTCCCCCTTCTTGGTGTAAGGAGCTAAAGGACTCCTCTGTTCCTGTTCATTCTTTGTGGTGTCCCAAGCCCCACAGAACTAGTGCCCCTGATGGTGCTCACCAAGAGCCTGCCCTGGTGCCTCTTGGTGCCCCAAACCTTGGGCCAGTCTTCTTGGGTTAAATTCTCTGGATATCTTATCACCTTAAGGACATCATGAAAAATATAATGCAGTTAAGCAGCTCCCCTTTGCTGTAACTGACCTGTATGAAGCCAAGCCAGACCCCCCCCCACCCTATACATTCTCATGCTATATGATTCATTTTCTGCTTTTGTGATAGTCCAAGGGAAACCAGGTTTTTGAAAACTTAGGCTGGGACTTGGAAAAGCTGCATTTCTTCTGATGATGTGAATCCTCTCCAGCCAGAGGTGAAACAAAATTGTTAGGACTTCTGCCCTTTGTACAACAGCCTCAGTTTGAAGAAACCACTTGGGTGTGGTACTATCTAAATAACTGTTTCATTATTTATAACATGCAAAGCAAACAGCTGCTCTGGCATGTTTCTGAAATGCAGAATTCAGGGAGGGCTGCTAGAGAGCTCATAAATCATTCAAGGCAGACCACTGAGCTGCTGGTGCCTATGGGAGCCTTCCCAATCTCTTTGCCTTCCCCTGCACCCAGCAGTTTTGTTGCTGGCTTTGCCATTCTTTCTTTGAAATTACCCCAAAACCTTACATTTTTATTTCTTTAGTCAGAAGCTCATCTAGGCTATACTGCAGTGCAAAGCAAAATTTTATGCTGCAGTTCTTTTAAATGCTCAGAAATGTATTTTTTTGATGATGCTAGCATAGCTTAACTAAAGCAGAGCCAACAGATTCATAAAGTACTGCCATATTAATTACTACTGCAATATTACAGGTAGCATGGTGAGTGCAAATCTTATGGAATAATTTCACCAGAATTACTGAATTTCATTCTGTATTTTTGCTGGCTTCTGTTACTAGTCTAGTAAGAAATAGAGCCTAGTTCTCTGATCATAATATTTTTCTAAAATGTTTGTAAAGAAATAAATTGTACAGTGTTGTGAATATTAGAGACCAATTCATCACTTGGCCAGAAGCCAGCAATAAATTATAATAAGCTAATTTCAATTCAAAATGAACTCATTTCTATGCTGCCTGCTGAAAATGCATGAGACAGACACTGTAGTGGCAGAAGCTAACTTGGATCCCACCTTCTTCTGTCTTTCTGCCTTCAGAAAAAAAACCCAAATTGAAGCATCTCCAAACAAATGGGTTTTAGAATAAAATTAACAGCTATTGCACTGTTGGCCTGGGGCATTCTCTGGCCTGTTTTCTGAACTCCTAATCCATTCATAGTGGTTTTAAAAAGGTTAATAGGCACAAATGTATGATTCCTTGTTTTGCATGTAAAATACAAACAGGTTTTAAGAGGCTAGGAAAATATTATTCCATACTAGAGAGTGTGGGGGATTCACAATTTCTGGTGGAATAAAGCAGGAGGCTCAAGAGAAAGAATAATCTTGAACAGGTGTGGATTTAGCTGATGTCTGTGTTTAATGCGTGTCTGAAACAGCAGGAAGAGGGGTAAAAGCATCCTTAAACCTTTGCATTGAATTTCTCCCTCTAAATATAATTTTGGATACTGGTAGCTAATACTTTCTAAACTGAAACTATCTCTGAACAAGTGGGGTTTTTTTACCTGTGAACACAAGAAAGTAAATTACCTATTACAGTTTTTCCCAAAGGACAAACTCTGCCTGAGCCCACCCAGAAAGATCCTTTGCTCCCACTTTCAGGTTTCTCACTTCAAGCTGCCTAATGATGTGTTCTTAGGTGGGGGTAGAACAGTTTTTTCTCAAGGGGGTAGCTTTTCCAGTGTAATCTATCTGTGATTATCTTTTGTGGTCACAGCACCAACATGACCTTGCTGTGACAAAGTATTCCAGCTGAAATTCATTGCTAAACTTGCTGCCATACAAAACCCAGCACATGTGAATGACTGTACTAAGCAGCTTTGCTATATATTTCCCTTAAATTTGAGATTTGTCAAGAAAACATCTTTCTTTCTGTATCATGAAAATCTGAATTTTTCACGAAAAGTACAAAATACCTCCCTGTTTTGTCAAAAAATCACCAGGAGTGGAGAAAAAATAACTACCCCTATTTGTTCTCTGCTCCCATATTTCCAAAGTGGTCTGAAGGATTTTTTTTTCTTTCAGTACAAATTTTAGTATTTAGTGCTACAGCATTGATTTAAATGCCTTAAGTTCTTAGAAGATGGATTTTATCTTGGTTTTAAACTTAGAATTCTTATGACAATCAAGAAACAAATGTGTGGCTATATATATGGCAGCCAGGTTGTACTACCTGGGAGAAAAAGTAACTGGTTCTTGTTGGATTGGATTGTAATTATAACCAATAATCAAATAGAAAATACTTTTTCTAAGCTAAAACTCTATACCAGATGTCTCTTCTTCCTCCCACTTCCCTTGGATAGTATTCTCTACTGCTTCCACCTACCTGCCTTTCCTGTTTAATTCTAGGTGCTTTTAAATAACTACTAAATAGTTAATTTTTCTACAGCATTTGAAAATCCAGTTCATTATTCCCAGCAGCCTCAAGTTTTTCAAGCTGAAGATGGGATTAAACTGATTATTTGCTAAGCCAGTAATTGGAAAACCATTTTTCTGTTAGCAGCCTCAGTTTACTCTGTTTAAGAAGAAGAAAACATTGACCTTTCTACCTGTCACCATGAAGTGAGTCACAGTTGACAAATGTTTGAAGCTGATGTGCACTATTTGCAAGATAAATCAGTATTGCAAATCACACCGTTTTATTTTTGTCTTAGTACTTCAGATGGGCCCAGAAAAGTGCCTTAGGCTTCTCTTGTCTCATCCAATTACTCACTAGGCCCAGACATGTTGTCTGAAAATATCTTACTAGACCACTTGCTCTTGAGGTGAACTGAGATCCTATGGCCATGACCCATGTCTGCTTCCAAGCACCTGGACTGAAGGTGTTAGCTGGGCACTGGGGAAATCTGTCAAGACACAGCAAGAAAATCCTCCCTGGTTGGTGGTGGAATGGGCACAGGTCCCATCCATGCCACCCCTGTAGCCCAGGAGCTCCCACTTAACCTTTCCTGAGTGTCAAAGTGACAGCGGATGAGGAAGCTGAAGGATATCATGGCTGTCTCTGGTTGCCACTGCTGTCATCTCTCACGGGGGAAAGGAGACCCTTCTTAAGAATGGACAATCAAATTGGCTGTCTCTGCCAGGAACATCTGGGTGAAAAGTTGGGCAAAAATAGCAGAGAGAACAATTAATGGTGCCAGCACATACCTGGAGGAAGCTATAACTTGTCATCTCCAGAAAATGAGCACACTCTACAGGTTCAAGCTGAGCATCCTGGTAGATTTGAAATAAGAACCTGGGTCTGAGCAAGTGAGTTTATGACACGTAAATGTTTTGGTGAACTCACTCTCCCTGTTCCTGCTCCCAAACTCCGAGGTGTGTGACTGGACAATGTGCTGAGGCTTTCTAGCCAAGGTGAGGGATTCTTTGCTTAACTACTTCTAATTGAGCTTAATTGCAAAGTATTTGGTATTATATTAAGTTTGGCTTGAAACTGGTGGTTTGGTAATGGTTTTAATTTTATCTCTCAGCTTGAAGACTGACTTGTAAACATTAGCTGACAGGCATATCTTTCATCTCCCTGACAGCAAACCTCTGTCAAAAACCCCAATTAATATTCTGAGGGGGAGAAAAGTAATGCAGTTTAAATTAGGTTAAATCACTTGAGATAAGATTTGGAAGTTTTTCTTTTGAGTATCTTAGATGCTTCTTTAAGGTATTATTCTGCATGTATTTTGTCCAGGTGCAGCGAGGTGGTGGCTGTTTGATCACTGCCTTTGTGCCTCTGGAAAGAAGTGGCCAGTTCAGGTTTCTTATTTTCAACGTCCTTGTTGGTGCTCCTGCCTTGCCAGTCAGCAGCTGTGCCTCAGGTTATGAATCTGCTTGTTTCTGTCTGTATGTCATTCACTACAGGGTTTGTCAATTGTGCATTTCCCTCAGTGAAAATAAATATTTTCTTTCCACACATTTCGTTAGCTGTAGAGGTTTGAGTTTCTTATTTACATTTTAAAAGACATGAATTCAAATACACAGCAGGTCGGCAAGCACTGTCTTCACACTTTGAAGAGTGTTTTCAGTGCTCACATGCTAGCTGGCCTTCACAAATGAATCTATACAGCCCCCAAAGGCACATCTGTTGTGGCATGAACAAGAAACCCAACACATTTTACCTATACATTTTTATTGATATTTCAGTTGTCATTTGTATTCATGTCTTCACTTGACAGTTTTGGAAATCAACATTCAAGTCTTCAACTTCATGAACTGACAGTTTTTAGAAATCAGTAGGCAAAAATCTCTCTGCAGTTCACTTTCCTTTGAGGCAGACATTGCTCCCATCTGGATGGGAGAGAACTGAGGGGGTTTGATCACAGAATTGTGTGAACTGGTGGATTTGTGACTGGAAGTAGCTAGACTAGAAATGCAGAAAATGCCTCGTCCTCCCACTTCTCAGTGCACTGGGAGAAGCACAACTGTCCATGGCTTTTCTCAGCCTAATTCAAGTTTTCTGGTAAGTAGTTGCTTTGTACTAGAGCATTGTGACTGCAGCTGTATCTGTATCAGCGTCAAATGTGAAAGGCTGTTACAAAAAGCCAATATTACCCAGCTAATGATATGAACCATGTGGCATTGAGTCAGAAATGACAAATGGATGTCCTTAAGTTTGGATATCTATCTGCACAAATGGGGCTTGCTTGAATGAAATCCCTGTAATGAAAGGAAATGAAATGAGCTGTTTACTCTTAAGTGGATTTTCTTGCTAAAGAAAAAACTACTGGAATGTTTTCAAGTAGTCTAGGAAATACTGTTAGAACTTTTTACTTCAGAAGTGGAAGTGTTAGGCTTAATTTAAAAAAACCATAAAAAATAGGTCTAGTGTCTATGAAGTATAGAGAGACCCATCATGATTCTTACATTAATGTAGTGTAATAGAGGGGGGCAATGTGCACCACACCTTTACTTGTGTGACCTGCTTTGAAGTTCAATGAGATCAAAGGAAGACTTCTCTGTGACTTCAGGAGAGTTTAAATACTTAAAAACAAAGCCAACCCTTGTGCAATTTTAAAAATATTTCTAGCAGGAAT
>NW_009953486.1:5485270-5496558 GCF_000747805.2 Chaetura pelagica | reverse complement strand
CAGGAATGTCTAGGTAGGGATATCAGAAGCGTAGCTTCATCTTTGCTGCTTCTGCCTTTTTCCTTATCCTTTTGTTTTTGATGGCCACCAAAGCTCTACAGCCTGTTACACCCAGGTCAGATTCTGCCTCACAGCTGCAAATATCACATCTGCTACTGATGGACGTTGGCATTTCTAGCCCATAGACACACTCACAAATCCTTTTTGTGCCCCAGTATTGCAACATTCACCTTTGAGTATGATGTTCTCCTTCTTTGCTATTTGTCAAAGACTAAGTTAAATTCCCTGGTTCTCCTTTTATATTGTGTTTTTCAGGACAAGTACTCCAGGCTGTAGGTGTTCACACATCTTAATGAGCAGTCTATTGCCATTTTGCTGAGAAGAACTGTGCTCACATAATGTGTTAATGTCACTTGAGCAAGGTACCAGGCAGCTTAGCCTGGAGTTTTCAGTACATGTCACTCTGACAGGAGACAGGCAGTTCTTGCTCCTCTGGACTTTTTATCTTAATGCACCATCAGTGCAACAATGTGTCCTTTCTGCTGCAGAGATACTGTGTGAAAGCCTCTTGCTGTGTGGATTTTGGTGATGATGGGTCTGTAGATGCACTTTTTCTTCTCATTTGCATTCGATGCTGCAGCCCTGGTTCAATGCTCCTGAATGAACCCACATTTGGTACATAGTCATTCTTTATGCAAGTTCAGGAAAAGATTATGCCTGGCAAAGTAATGATGGTCAAGTAGCAAGTTGTTCTTCTTCGGAACACAACAAATGTGATCATTTTCTTCATAACTGTATCTTGATATAACATATGAATTTTTTAATTAAAGTGGAGAAAATACAAACCCATTCATTACAAAATTTTCAAACTTGGACTTTAATCCATTGAATAGAAAAACTAGGAACAATAATCACCTTTATTTCTCCATTATATAGCTTCAGTAGGTTCATATAATGTATCACACAGAACTTTTCTTTTAATTGATCTTTGAAACTGTACATTAGTACATAGCTAAGCTGGAAGATGAAGCAAAATCCTGCTCCATTGAAGGAACTTTAATTTGCATGCAAATCTATTGAAAGATGGATTCAAGAGGTTGTGTGTGGGGGGAAAGTAGATCTAGGTAGAAGACAAAAACAATTTCTATCTGGCTTTAATAATGAATCGTGTCCCCTAATGTTAAAGCAGAGAACAGATATGCTTCCTCTCTAGAAGGATGAACTGTTTTAATAATATTAATGATTTCATCCAACTGAAAACAATAATTGATCTAATTTACATTAACATATAAATTATTCATTAGCGAACTGCATAGAATAAAATGAGATTAGTCAGCTGAAAGAGTTATTATTTGTCTGTGTGTGTTCTTGCCCTCGGTGTGTGGTATTTGCTGTACAGCTGGTAAATTCTTAAATGATATATAATTTCAGCAAAAGTATCTATGCAGATGATACACATGAAAAGAGCTATCCAAAATGTTGTTATACTTTGGTTGTCATACTTTTTCCCTTATATTTCACAAAGAGATACAGCCGAAGCTTTTTGCTTTTAGGTTTTTAATACTTCATTTTTATTTCCTGCTCTTTGTAATTCCTATACAGAACCTTGAATTAAACTTCTTTTTAATCCTATTTACCCCTCTCATGCCTTTCACTTAGCAGCATTTAATTTTGCTCTTTCTCCAATGGACTGGCAGTGAAACTGGATTCGTATTTGGGTATTAGTAATTTGCCCTCTCAGAAGAAGCAGTATTTGCCACACTGTTTTTCTAACTTGTTTTCAGGGAGGGACATTTGTAGAGGCAGTCTGGGTGCATGTATGAATAGCACTGTTACTTATACTCATTTTTCTCTTTCACTAATGGTTAAGTCCCATGGTAAGATCATCTGTTCAAATCAGTGAGAGCTGCATGTCATTAGCAACCCTTCAGTGATAGTTTACATCCATTTGCATCAGCCCTTCTGCTCACCAGGGAAGATGCATGGACTCAGGGCTGGCTGTAGCTGTTCCCTAGGATTCTTTGGCAGAGATCTGGGGCAGTGGGAACCAGCAGAATACCTCTTCTGGGTCATAGCTCCTAAAGGACTTGATCAGAAGAGACATTTTAAAAAATGTTTTCTTTAGAGACCTTAAGACTGCATCCAATTTGCTGACATGTTAGAAAATAATAACACACTGGTTTTCTATGGAGCTTTTCTTAAAACACCTCAGAGGTCCTTGCATAACTTGTGAGCACTAAAAGCCTAGTGAGATCACTTCATCCATAAGTACAGCTAACTGAGGAGTAGGCTGCAACAAATCTTTCACAGTGACAAGATTATCAAATGACTTTAGGAAGAGAATGCAGAAGAATATCATATCCCACTGCAACTGTAAAAAGGTACTTGCACTGAATGTCATTATATGTACTACAGGTTGCCCAGATCAGCAAGAGTAACTACAGGTGCCTCTTTAAACCCATCAGCATTACAAGAAGAGATGCTGTTAGGTTGCAGCTCCAGTGGGCTCTGTTTCATGGAGGATTCAGTTCAATGAGCAAACAAAAGCTTAACACACTGTCTATGAGGAAAACCATCAAAACAGGGATTAGAGAGAATAAGTGGGCCTTGTGCACAAGTCTGTGAATGCAAGAAACATTCTAAATCAATCACATTACATCTTTATAGATAGGCTTTTTTTTTTCTTCCCCGGAAAAGTTAATGAAATTAGATTTAGTTGGTGTCTCTTGGCAATCAAGAATGTTGGACTGTGGTAATGAGAAAGCATCTTGGTTGATAATTTTGATTTTTACAGAATTGTGCAAGTAAAATTTGATCAGGTTTTAACTAGAAAATCCCACTGGATAAGTTTTCAATTTAAGTCAGTCTGAATGTGTCTTGGGAAGGGAATTAATGAGTGAAAAGGAAGCACATGTAGGTGTTGCTTTTTAGGTGGTATTAAGTAAAACTCTGAAACCAGAGGCAAAAAAACCTAGCAGATAACATGTGGGGGTGTGTGGAGAAAGAACACAGCAACTTGCAGTCAATGGTGAAAATAACCATAAAATTCCGTACATTCGCTTGAGCTACTAGGACTGAATTTCCTTCCTCTTTATTCCAGAAATTACTTGTAGAGAGCAGAAGCGAACTATAACTATTTTTCTAAATGCTGTTGTGCTTCCTTTTCATGAAGGAAATCTTGGAAAGATGAATGGCTGCACTCATGTTAAGGCCACACACTTTAATGGGATATACTGTGTGTGCAGCATGAAGCACTTGTGAGCACCAGGCAGCCTCCCTGGAGGTATTGAAGCCTCTAAGATTTATACTGGGTAGAAAGAGTTTCTTCACAGAAAAGGAAGGTCTAGGGGATACCTCTGTGTCAAGCACCCCCAAAGACTGTTTGTCCTTCAGCTCTTTGAACAAGTTCTCAGCCACTTCTTCAGAAATTTGGAGCTGAACTTCCCTTGCCAGAGTTTCATCCACTGAGTCTGGTTAATGGTTTGGCCTGTAGGATTTCCTGATCAAAACTTCGTTATTCCTCTGTGGGTTGGGGTTTTGGGTTTTGTTGTTTGTTTATTTATTATTCAGGACAATTTACTACAGCTCAAATTACTTTTAACCTCGCCTCCAGTGGTTCTGACCAGCACAGCATGAAACACAGATTCTAGGATTTGCAAAATTATCGGTGGTCTAAATTCAGAAACTGCAGTGGGCCAACTGCAGTTCCTACAGTAACTTTTCTGGTCTTGTAAAGCAACCGAGAGCCAAGTTGGATCCAGTTTCTTTGTTGCTAATCACCATAATAGTAAACAAACCTAATGTTATGGTTGCACTAAAAGTAAATGAAAACCAGCATTGCAAAGTGAAGTGACGGGTGGATGCATTTGCTCATTATATACTAAATAACCCAAACAGTCACTGCCTTTGCTGGCTAATTGCTTTGCTTTCTGTTTGAGACGAGAAGAAGTAATTTTTGAATATAAATTGGGGTGTGATGTTTATCATACCATTTCTTTATGACTAATTAACTTTCTTTTGCATTTAAACTACTAAAGCCAATTGTACTGCAGGCTCACAAGCACCCTTCTCTCCATTTAGGGACACATTTAAAATTCCAGCAAGGGAGGACAGAAGATCTGAAATTCACGATTGGCTGTTACACCAATACTCCAGATTATTAGAAGAACAAAGCAGTCCTGCAAAGATTATTTGTTGTGCAATCACTTTGAGATCTCTGCAGAGGAACCTAACGAAATATGGACGTATTCACATAAGTGTTCATAAGAGATCTTTTCAAGCACTTCAGTGAAGTCTTTCTGTTTGGTACATTAATTGCTCTCTTACAATAACAGTGGGGGTTGTAAAACAATAGTTTTGTTGTTGAAGATTCATTTTTCACATTGGAGAGTTCCCCCCATCCAGTAAATATCCATGAAGGTAAGTTGAATCACTGCAGATGGTTTAGCCTGGGGGAAAATACGCATTTTTAACAAATTGTAATTGCAAAACATTTCTATGACAGAGAGCTCTGGCACCACTCATTTTTTTTTTTAACATAACTTCTTATTTAATATTTTAATAACTATCTTTTGCAGCTATAAATGCATACTGTTGAAAATCCTTTCAAATATGGCAATATTTGATAATTAGATTAGAAATAGATTTGTCTTGAGAAGAAATTAAGTGTACTAAAAATATACATTGCTGTTCCTTAAGTAATCTAGGAATGTAAATCAGGTGCAGCATTACAGAAGTGGAGCATTACTACATCGGCCATGGTCTCTGTGAGGTGTGGCATGAATAGATTTAACTAGTACTTCCAACACTTTTAAGACTGAGCAAGGAAATAATTTTGTCTCTATTCCTTAATTTGAAGTACTTTTTGAAAAAAGTGCTGAATATTAACTTCCTAGAGAATTTGAGTATTGCTATAAATTTTGCATGGAGGGTACTCCAACACAATAAAGATGGTTGGGAGTAGAAAAAACTGAAGACAGGGAGAGGTTAGGTGAAGAAAACATCCTAATCACATCAATCATTACTCCAGGGCAAAATGTAATGAGCATTTTTTAAAACATGAGCTGTCTGCACTGTGACATCCATTTAACATTGTACCATCATGCCACACCAATCATTTAACTTTAATGAAATCCTCCTCCCCCTTCACAGTACCCATGCTTTTGATTAGTCTGAAGGTATTCACAACAATACTCAGTATTGATTTCCCTGTGAAGACGGTTTTTTGGTCCCTGTGGATAAATGTGGGAGCAAGTGACACTTGTGACTGTGCAGATTTCAAATTAATGGGCTATTCTAGTATGACTAAAAGAAATGATAGGTACCTTGTGGTATTAATCATTTTGTGACAGTCTGTCCTAATTGCACCATTTTTAAACCTCTGTAGAAAATGTAGCTTTCAGGGTTAAACTGTCCTATTGCTCACCATCCATCCTGAGTGATGTACATGTTTTCAGAATAAAAATGGTGCAGAAGAGCAGATGCTACAGTGAGGCATTTTCCAGGTTCTGGATCACTTTTGACTTCTGAGCAGACATAAGTTCCTGCACAGTGAACACAGTGATAGAAATGTCTTTGCAGCCATGGGTGAAAATCTGAAGTAAAAGAAATATTTTTATTCAGCAGTGGCCTTATTTGAAAGAATGATTGCAAGAGAGGGGTCTGTCTGAGAAGCCATATTTATCCACTTGATGCATATGTGTGTTTACTTACATTTACATAGGAAAAATAGTCTGACACATTCAGCTTTTACTTCCCCATGGGGGAAATGCAAATATCCATTTAGCTAAATAAAATACGGCCTTCTTGGTGATTGCAAACATCTCTTCCTCCTGATCTCTCATTTATAATCTGTTCTCGAATACCGGGGACGTTGGTCACTGGAATCTTAATTCCCCCGTGGGGAACGGGGCTTTTACTGACTTCCAGCCTCACCAGCAAGGAGACAAATGAAGCTCTTTGTCTTACTGTTTTCTCTTCAATGAATTACAGGTTTGATACAAATCCCGTTAAACTCTCAGTGTGTGTTGGATCATTTTCCTATTGCAAAGCTGCTCTGCTTTTTCCTCCTGTTAGCTGGTAGGAAGAGGTGAGAGCCTCCACCAGCTGTTGTCTGGGCTTGGTGTCATGCTCCTAATGCTCCTTATCTGCTAGCCAGCACCATTTGCAGAACTGGGATAATGCCAACACAGTGAAATCATACTAAAAAAAGACTTGAGAGTTTGCCTGCGTTTCAGTACCTGTAAATGGAAAAAAAACAAACAACCCCAAACCCTACAACCCAGAAACCCAGCAATCTACCTACATGGCAGAGCTATCACAGGGAGGGTGCAAAGGACAGGATGATTACTGTGCAGATATCTCCATACATGTGTACACAGGCATGCATTTCTCAGTACAAATGGTGCTTTTAACTGTCTTGTACTCTTTATCTGGCAATGATTCGTGCAAAATGTTTCTTGTAATCAAACATGCTGTGGAGCATAAAATAGGCATGTCTCCCTTATGAGATATTACCACCAGGACCTCACAGTGTGCTGGAGGAAGGAAGAGCATATTCTTTTCCCCCTGTGCAAATGCTGAATCACCAAGAGGGTGATTTGCATTGTGGCTCTGGGAGGACAGATCCCATACGTTGCTTCTCTCCTGCTTTCAAACAAGGAGCTGCACTGAAACCAGAAGAGGCTTTTTCAGATCACAAACAGGCACCACTATTTTTTCTGGGATTTGTACTTGTTATAACATGGTGAGGTCAGAACTGGAACCAAGATTCCAAGCTTATAGGTTAAAAATATAAGGCTATTAGGGTGACTGTTTAAAGGAAGGACAGGGGGCTTCATCAAGGAATAGAGTCACAGACAGTTCAATTCCTGCAAATCCTGTTGTCTCTGGAATAACAGCTATGGTCCCTAAAGTGGCCAGAACCAGGAGGGAGAAGCCTGGACACAAGCCATGGGGGGTACATCATGTGTCCCTGTGCAGACCACACTCCCCAGCACAAGCTGGGTGGCTGTGGTGGATCTGGCAAAGCTGGGGGAGGGTGCTGCTCTGTGCTGCTACCAGTGTCCCTGGGAAACCAAAAAGCAACACGTGAGAGCTGCCAATTTGCTGCTGCCACAGGCTGAGTCAGTCTCATTAGCACACCACCTCATTAAGTTTTTCTTTTAATTGCTCTGTTGAGTGAAGCTTCAGTAAGCATCTAGGAATATTTTTCCATTCAGCAATAGAGAAAGGAAGAGATATACAATGTGTGATGTTGTTTATGGGTTGTCAATGGAATAGAGATGGGAACGTTTTTACTTTCAAGCAGTAGATTTTGAGATTTTTCTTCCTATTTATGATTAAAAGAGCAAACATTTATTGCTGGGTGACAATGAATGAGAGTTAAAGGGAATGAATGTGGAACCACAAATATTATTCTTTTACTTTTTAAAAAATTCTTAATTTTACCAAAAGCTGTGAAGATTGATCAGATCCATAATGCCAGAGGACATAAAACTCTATAGTTCTATTGAACTGCAGTGGCTACATCTTCCAAAATACTGTTTTTGTCTAAATAACAATGATAAAAAGAGTACTCTCTGACTAATTCTAAAATTATTGTTATTGGAAGACTTAGGAGTTGTAGGCAGTAGTACAATATTTGCTCTTATCTGCCTGTCATATACATTCTCACTTACTTTGAGTTAATTTGTCCCATATTCTGTAATTACCATTAGCCATGTGAAATCTCTAAATGAAATACACTGCTGACATGGTCATTTGCAGTTATTCAGTTTCAATTAAGCAGATCTTTTTAATAAATGTGAAACCCTCTTTTGATCTTATTCACAGGATCAGGAGCTGCCTTCTAGGTTCATCATACTGGATTTTGGGTTTTAGTTCTTTAGGTCTGAGCAACATTTTTCCAAATATTCTTAGAAATAATGTGAATTTCACATTGGTTGACTTAATTTATATTTATTATACATGTTAAATTACACTCTTGAACTATGACTTTTTTTTTTTTCCTCATTTTCCTGTATTTATCAGTAAAAATATTTCCCAACTTAATTCTTTATGCTAAGTTACAAGGAGCTATTTCCATCCAGGTTAGACTGTGACATTCTTACATGGAATAAGGTTTTGTTGGTTGCAGAGCTTTAGAAGTGTAGAGTGGCTGTTCATCCAGAGCTACCATTGGGAAATGAAAGGCAGGAGGTTTTCTTGGCTTTATGGATTCCTGTTACCTGTACACGAGATCGTTGCAATGGTTCAGTGTTAAGAGGACACATCCTCTCAAAGGACCATTTCCTTCTTTCTGTCCTGGACTGTGTCTCACTGCTGTTCCTTGCCCAGTCATGAAGCTTCTGTTGGTACCTGGGCTGAGAAGTGAGGCAAGTCTGGGCAGGGGCTGCCCCCAGGGAGGTACTGCTGCTCTGGAACAGGAGCTGGGCATTTGACCCACGTGGGCCTCAGGAATGGCTCTGTGTGCTCCCTCCTTTTCCAAAACAGTGCATTCCTGATAAGCTTTCTCAGAGGCAAATTCTACTTTGTTTGATATTGATTTTTTTTTTTTTTTTTTTTTACACAGATGCAGTTTGTATGCAACTGTATGATTTGTGCTTCCTTGGAGACCAGACTGCACTTTACTCTGGCTCAGTTATTAAAAGCTAAAAAGTGCATGCAGAGTTTAGTGTTGTACCTTCCAATTCTGAAGTACAGTTGTTTATACTTCGTAATATTTGAGAAATATTTTACTGGCAGATAAGGTAACATCCAAGCTTTAATAGTTTATTTTACAAGGATATTTTGGAGTCTTCCTAATTTTCTTGTGTGATTGCTTATCCTCTCCATTGCAACTTGTTGAATGAGAGAATAATCTTATTTTTGGATAATTTTAGGAATTTTAGACCAAAAAGTCCATAGTTAATATATAAGAGAGTATTTTATTGTTGCTCATGGTGCTTCTGCTAAAGTTCAGTTTTACTAAGTATATACTAGATCAGTCTTCCGTTCTGCTTAGTTGGTAACATTAACTGAAAGTCCTCAAAGAGAGTCAGTAAGTGAAATCAATATTATAATATTATATGTGTATAATAAGTGTCCTCCCTTTCTTCTATAAATCAAGGTACAAGCGAAAAAATGTTCATATTATGTTCCAGTGAATCAGTTGCCACATGTTTTCTGGGATTACTGAGTTTCTCTGGGCTGAGATATCCACTAAGAAACATTCAAAAACCTTTGAAAACCTAAATCACAGCTCCAGCCATAGAGAGGTGTTAACACTGTTTGAACATATCTAAAATTGATTTACAGATTCCACCAGGTCTATGTTTTATTCTATCAGTTTTTTCAAGGAACTGTTAACAATGCAGTGTAGTCAAGTTCCTTAATTTAAGATGGACACATACAGGAAAAAAAAGCTGATGAGGAAGAACCACTGAACCAAATCACCAAGTGCTTACACTTTTAAAGCTAAAAATCTCGCAACTGGACCTTTAAAATTAGCAATTGTAAGTATGTGTTTTGCTTATGAAAATTACCCATTGGCAAGCACATTTGTAAAAACAACATGTGCAATTAGATTCACAATTATACATTTTGTGTATTGGCAAACATTCCTTCTCCAGTTTGAACAAAGATGGAAATGTGATGAGTAGTTTTCAGATAACACTGAATATTACACATAAATGCATTTTAGCAAAACTACCCCAAGCAAGTCTAATAGAAACCACTGATTTTCATAAAAGGAAATAACATTTGGTTAAAGTTTAATATTAAGGAAATGAACTGTCACAAACTATAAGGCTTGAACAGACTGAGAAGGGATGACAGCAATGCCTGTTTCAGACCCAAATGCTGCTAAAATGCCATGGTAACACTCATGCATTATTTATTCCCACGACTAAATATAAGCATTACTTTTGCTATCCTGAACTGAACCACAGCTGGGAATTAGGGTCTTCTACCAATGCAACTCACCAGACTTATCCATCTATCAATCTTACCAGACAGGCTTTTCAATTAACCAAGTGGTTGTTCGATCTGCTTGTGCCAGAGCAGCCACTCCAGGCCATGTGGTGGGAGATACAAACTGCCCCCAGGAGCTCTCACCAGCCACAAACAGATCTGTGTGTTACAGAAGATAAACTGCCCATATCTTCATCAAATGACAAATGCAGTATTGGCCCTATGTGTGGTTGCAGGATGTTCAGAAAAGGGGGAACGAGCAGCCAGAAGAATGTATTAGTTGGTGACACCTACCCAGACTGAACAGATTGCTCTTCCAGGAAGATGGCAGAAAACAGGTTGGTGGCCAAATTATATGTATTGCCCTGGCAGCCTGCATGTCATTATTGGTGCCCCCACCTTCTGTATTAAAGTTTTAGATCTTGTGTGAACTTCTCCAGTAGAAGAGTAATTGTGGACAATTGTGGACTGAAGTTTGCAGCATGTGTTGGGATTGGACACCATGAGGAAAGCTCCCAAGACCAAAGATAAAGACTGACATGTCTGCGGGTGCAAACTGGCATCATTCTGCTAAAGGAACAAAATTCTGCCAGTTTAGATTTACTGAGACTCCAACCAAAAGCTTGTAATAAAGTTACAATGAGCAGACACCAGTTTATCCAGGAAAACCCTCAAAACTAGTGTTCCTGATAGAGAGTAAAACAGAGGCCTCAGAGTTACTCATCCATCATTCAAGGAACAAGGCCCTGAAACAACCATGGCCTGAGCACATAGCGAACATTATTACATGAGTAAGATCATTAATTTATACAGTCACTGTGGAACCACTTTAATTAGGTTCACATTTAAGGCATGAGTCAGGGCTGCAGTGCTCATGGTCAAAAATTGCCAAGAAGATACTTGCAGGAGAGAAATTGCTCCTTCCCCACATCTAACCCAAGTGAAGTCCAGACTCCTGGGAGGAGGTGGGGAAAGGGTGAGGGGAGTGTGGCACCTACTTTAAGAACAATTCAACTTCCTGGTCAGACTTGTGCTTTAACCATTGCCAGGATCCACAGAGTCACACATCTCTGGAGCAGGTTGATTATACCTTATGGCCCTGTTTAAGTCTTCCCAGTTCTACAGTGGAATGGGCAGATTCTGAATGCCCCTCCTGGATGTTGCAAAAGCCTCCTTCAAAATGTAACAAACAGGCTCTCAGAAGAACCTGACATGGGTAGGCATCCAAAAGCCACTGAAAATTCATTAAGAGTTTGGCTTCCTTAAGCCCTTCTGAAAGTCCAATACACATTGATGATTTCTGAAACATGAAAGTGATGCCCAGAAGTTCTGCAGTG
>NW_009953486.1:5484556-5485235 GCF_000747805.2 Chaetura pelagica | reverse complement strand
AAGTGACAGGTAATGTTATGGTGAGATTAGTTACAAATTAAAAATGATTGCCCCTCTCCTCTCATTCTTTTGGCTATGGTTGGTTTTGAAAGAGAAGTTTTTTTCAGCTTGAGTGTATAAGCTTATAAGGGCTCACCTCAAATGACCACAATTTGAATTTCAATACTTTAAGATAGATGGCAAGTTTAGTTTGTTCATAAATTGTACGTGGAATCTTTCTGTCCAATATCCTGTTGTTAACTAAAATGTATGGATGAAGATCAATGCAAAGCTGAGTAGGTAATGGCTGGTTTGTTGGCACAAAGCAGCAGAGCTGCTTGCACCCAAGCTGCCCAGGCTGTACAGCAATTCACATTAGTTAATTTTTTGAAGAAAAAATTAGTGTAATCTCTTTAAAGGAAAGCTAATAATAGTTTGGATTTGTACTTGTGTCAATGAGTGATCAAAAAGAAAAAACAGTGCAAAGTGCAGAGAGGATGTGCTCACCTGCAGGCTTCATGTTCTTATTTGCAGAGCTGGGCTGGATGGTGTCTGGGCAGCTGGTCCTCCCCATGTGTCACGATCTGTGACCTATTATATCTCCTTTTTGGAGTGTATTAACTTATCAGGATTTGCTGAGAGATCCACACGTGGGTATCGCCTCACACAGAGGAGACAGGGGCTTATGCCCTGACTTTTT
>NW_009953486.1:5475754-5484223 GCF_000747805.2 Chaetura pelagica | reverse complement strand
CTGCGCTCCCGATTGGCCGGTTTTGTATTTCCGGGCTTTTCAGCCAATCAGACGGGACCTAGTCCCGCCCCTGCTTCCGGCCGCAGCTCCTCCCCCGTAGCAGCTGCTCCCCCACACAGAGGGTTCAGCGCCACGTGAAGACGCCATTTTAAGTCAGTTTTATCTGCTGACTCAAAGGACATTTCATGTTTGTGTAAGGAAATACCTGGTCCTTCACACCATGTCACCACCAAAGCTGTCTGTCCTGGCAGGTGGGAGCTGAAAGGGTCCTGAAACTGCAGGTTAGTGCTGCAGAGTCATCTGAGTTTGAGTACCTCGTGAGGGCCCCATATATAAAGATAATACAAAGTTTTAATACGAAGATGAAAGTCTCACCAAATGGCTTGTGACCAGCTGCAGGGTGCACAGCTGTGCAGTGTGTTTGGGATTGTTCAGCACTACATTATACAATAACTTTTAACCTTTTAGCCTAGTGCTTTTTAACACCCAAACTCACATATTATTAATATTCATTTAACATTTTTTAATGTGTTGTAAACTCCTTATTGAAAGAATGTTAATACAAAGTGAGATTGATGTGTCTGGTCACAAATAAAGACAAAGTTAAATTTGAATTAATCTGACATTTAAATACCAGGAAAGGAAACAAAGGCACTGCTGACAAGACTTGTTAATGTGGGGTGGTGCATGTTGCTCAAGTAGTCTTTGCTGGTTTTGTTTATGAGTGTTTTTGTATATTTATGCTGTGCTTTTCTCCTCCTCTCTGTTCCAGCTGATCAGTGTGCATACTCACCACTTAGGACAACTGATGAGTCCCCAGAGCCAGGTGAGCCTTGGCAAGCAAAGTCACTTGTGTTAATGAATACTCATTTGAAATAATTTACATGGAAGATGCAATTCACAATATTTTCTGTGTAAATTACATGAAAATCAAGGATAATTGGGCATTAAGGCATTCTTACCAGTTTCTCTGGGAAGCTGCTGCATGAGAAAGGTCTGTAAATTCCACCCAATACAGCCTGATGTTCAATTTGGGGCAGCTTTGTTAGAAAACTTTGGGTAACAGTAAACAAATATTTTTAATGACACATTCTACAGTCAAACCCCTGACTTTTTGGTATTGCTTTTGAGTGACCCGACAAACAATTGAAACAAAGCCTTTGGCAAACTTTTCCTGTTTTAGACAATCTACACCTGTGCTGGAATCTGCCCCTTGAAATAGTCAACAACAGCACTATTTACAGCCCTTGAGAGGTGTAAGCATGTGAAATGAGTTCTTGTGCTATTTCTGACCAAGACCCTGAGAATTTAGCCTTTGAGAATCCTTTCCCATTTGTATACCAGGCTTGCTGACACAGGGACTAGGAAGCATTGTAGCTGAACCCAGACAAGTCCCCTTAAATCTTTGGTAAGGCTTTAACTTCATCATCAGTGCAAATTCAGTTAACAAATTGGGTCTCACAAAGAAAGGACACAAGTGTCTCAGTTTAAGGTACATAGAGTTGCTGGGCAGTTAGCAGAAATTTACACAATCTAAATTCTACACAGAGCCTTTTGCTACATGGTGCTATGGTGTCATGCTAATAGCTCTTCATGAGCAGAGAGCCTGTCATTTTTGCTTTACCACTCTGAAAGTGTTCATAATATTTTTAGATCAGTACTGAGATACAAATTGCAGACGCATTTGCATGCCATAAAAAGAATGACTTGCTGTCCTGGTGTCTGCTTTATTTGCATTAGTCTTTATTTTATAATGGCTGTTTTGAATAGCAGCCTTCAAAGTTAGCGAAGAGCTACTGTACATTTTGGTTGCCTTTTCAAGAAAGTGACATGCAGGTTTTCACATGTGAACTGAATGTTTCCAATGCTGTGTGCAGGAGGGTGAAAGATGAAGTCTTTTGTCTCAGCTGTAGTTAAGGAGAGTCACAAAGTACATCTCTTTAGGTAGCTGTCTTCTCTGATACTTCAGGGTGAAGCTGTGGTGATTCAGTCATCATTCTTTCCCAGTAATTTGTCTTGCTTCTGAAGAGAAATAACGTGCTTTAGCCTTTTAGTGCGTTACAAAGCACAACTCCTGCACCACCTCCATGCAAAGGGATTGATATATTGGGGAGAAAAAAATCCATCCTTCACACCTTCCTCATTCGATAGCTCCAGGGTGCAGGGTGTTGTGAGAGCTTTGGCTTTTCCTACCTACAAGTCATGCTGCAATGGGGAACGGTGTTTGTTTTCATATTAATTCATTTTTTTTTCAGGTACCCAGATTTAGTAAATGTTCATGCAAATTTAACCTTGGAACTGCACAATAAAACATTAAAACCCAGGCCCCAAATCTAATGATTATATAAGGCAGCACGTAATACCAAACTCTGCATTGTAAACTGACAGTATTTGATATATTTTCCAAATGCCATCTGCAAATCCTATAATTAGAATGTATGCTTTTTTCCCCTAACTCATTTAACAGCAACAAAAAGAACAAAAAACTTTCAGGCATAGATTTTCAGTAGACATGCAGCAATAAATGCTTAAATATGCACTGGGTCAAGATAAGAATTTTCCTTGTAGATATATGGTCTCAGCTGTAGTTAAGGAGAGTCACAAAGTACATCTCTTTAGGTAGCTGTCTTCTCTGATACTTCAGGGTGAAGCTGTGGTGATTCAGTCATCATTCTTTCCCAGTAATTTGTCTTGCTTCTGAAGAGAAATAACGTGCTTTAGCCTTTTAGTGCGTTACAAAGCACAACTCCTGCACCACCTCCATGCAAAGGGATTGATATATTGGGGAGAAAAAAATCCATCCTTCACACCTTCCTCATTCGATAGCTCCAGGGTGCAGGGTGTTGTGAGAGCTTTGGCTTTTCCTACCTACAAGTCATGCTGCAATGGGGAACGGTGTTTGTTTTCAATTTCATTCATTTTTTTTTTCAGGTACCCAGATTTAGTAAATGTTCATGCAAATTTAACCTTGGAACTGCACAATAAAACATTAAAACCCAGGCCCCAAATCTAATGATTATGTAAGGCAGCACGTAATACCAAACTCTGCATTGTAAACTGACAGTATTTGATATATTTTCCAAATGCCATCTGCAAATCCTATAATTAGAATGTATGCTTTTTTCCCCTAACTCATTTAACAGCAACAAAAAGAACAAAAAACTTTCAGGCATAGATTTTCAGTAGACATGCAGCAATAAATGCTTAAATATGCACTGGGTCAAGATAAGAATTTTCCTTGTAGATATATGGTTAAGATAGATGTCAAATTAGGTTGACATTGGCTCAGTAATGAATATTAAAGGTAAAACTAAAGAAAATCAATCGGTATTGGAATATCTATAAATTTATACATTGAAGTCTAATTTAGAACCAGCTTTTCACATTTAAAATTGTGATGTAAAGAAGCTTCTCTTTGAATTTCCAAGTGAAACCCTTCACATTTGGGTTTTAATTGAAACTTAGCTAATGCTTTCCTTGCAGCATGATAATGATAAATCATTTATTTAAATACACTGTAATAGCCACCAGCATCCTGTTACAGCCCTGATGAGGCTGCAGCCTGAGTGCTAGTAGTAAACCCAAATCCCCTTCCTAGACAATGTTATCAGAGGCAAGGCTTTGCTTCTTATAGAATGTCCTTTTTAAAATTTCAGATACCATTAAATATAGGCCCTGGCTTAAGTACTTCCCAGTGTACCACTGATACTTTGCCAGTCAAGTTCCTTTGTGAACATACAATAGGCAAAACATCAATTTATGGTGTGGTTTGTACACCTTCCTCTGCAAAATCTCACAGCTTCATGTTGGCAATTTGAGCTGGAAGTTACCCTTTAGCAGGCTTGTCTTCACTGTCTTGGAAAAGGCTGCCTCATCCCAGAAGACACTGATCAAGTGGTGGCAGGTCCTGTTTCAAAGGATCTCTTGAAGGAATTGTTCAGTGTGCTGTGGAGTTTAGCTGGGCCAGCCCCAGTGACAACCATGTGTGTCATGCAGTGAAATCCACCTACACAAGCAACAGAGTTAAGTCCAAACACAGACAGATGTGAATGAGTCTGTCATGTGCACGAGGCATAATCCCAGTTGCACTGCTGGCTGAGTCTTTGCCACTGCTGCATTGCCTGCTCACGGCTCGATAAAGACTGCACGAGCATACTTTGGGACCTGCTCTGGGATTAATGTTCTTGCGCTGGCTCAGATGGAAAATATCAAACAGGCAGCCAGGGAAACTGCAATTGTACAGGCTATATCACTCCAGCTTTGCCTCAGCCAAAGATCAGAGTGAGCTGCAAGTCCCAGAGCTGTGCTTTGATACACTGCAGACTCTGATAATTACCTATAGGAAACGGGAGGATGGATGGTGACCTTGTGACCCACCACTCAGTCCTGCTTAATCCCTCCAGCCATGTTCCGCAGATGTAGGATGGTCCCCTGATGTATGGCTTCAGGAGAGTGGGGATGAAAAAGTTGCTTAAATGCCTGCAACTGTCACAGAAATACAAAGCCAGCAAAATGAATGTTGCATTTTTCAATAGCTAATGTTACCCTGGATTCACTTTGCTTGCAGATTCAGTCAGCATATATTTATTGCCATCTTAACATTCACTGTGTTGACAGTAATTTTGTTAGGGGCAAAAAATTACAATCAGAACCAGAATTTCCAGTAAAAGAATGCATTTCATTTGCTGCTTCCCCTCCACTATCTTCTCTGCCTCTCACCACCTTGGTCTACATGAAGTAAAGTTATTTGAATGAATTGTGCAGAGACAAGGTAATTTTGGTGCCTGGTACTGCAATATTGCTGTGCAAAATGACATGCTAGCCTGGTTAATAGATTATCTATTTTCATTAAGTATTGATTATCAGTGGCTTATGCCAGCATGCATTTTCCTGTTTACTGTGCAAGCAGCTATATGCCTACATTCTGTTATGGCAGGGTTTTTTTTTTCAAATTAGCTGTTCAGTCTAATGAATGTTCATGTTTTGGCACTGACTGACATCTGCATAGTAATTCTGCCAATAAGTTATGTGTGCATTTCACTAATGCCGTTTTATAGCTAATGTATTCAAAAATCCCTGGAGCAAATGAGAGTGTTGTAACCAAGGCTCCTGCCCCCACTTCAGCAGGTAAGCCACCTGAAAAGGCCAGCCTGAATTTCATGAAGGTTTCCTAAACTCTGTGACCCAACATGCTGCTTCTCTGCCTGAAGCCTGGCGGTGCTGGCCATTGCACAAGGCAGCCTTGCTGCCATCTTAGAAGCAAAGACACAGAAGATTTAACAGCAAAGTATCTGAGAAATCTTCATTTCTGCAGAATTCATTAACTCAAAATGGTGAAAAGAATTTCTGAGGAGCTGTATACTGTGGGTCTAGCAGATGGTTTTGCATTAGTATCAGTGATAGAACAACCCACAATTATAAGGCAAAACTAATAAAACCTCTGCACTGTAGAAGAAGTATATTCATAATATATATTTTTTTCTTTTTCAAGATTACATATGACTGGTCTAATGATCCAAGGCAGCACTCCCACTTTGGCTTTGCAAGAAGGAGAATAAGGGATATCAAGGTTTGCAATAGCATAGGAAAAACCTGCACTAGTTTAAAAGAATGACACACTTTTATTTTTGCTCATTATCTGTTGCATTTCCTTGCAGCTAGAACTAGTCTGAATTTGGAATTTCCATTACAAAAATCAGAATAAAATGTCAAAAAATGTAGCCCATACCAAGGCAAACTCAGATACAGGAATGTTTTTTGCCAAAAAGCTTTTCATGGAGATACTATGTCTGAAACACTGCATTCCAGTAACCTCAAAGTGCTTGATAAGGTCACAACACTTCATTGTGACGTTATCATTTCTAAACTACCCTGAAAAACCCAAACAATTGTGGAAAAACGTTAGCATCTTGACCTTATGGAGACAAAATGTTACAGGAGATTTCCATAAAAAATGTTGATGCATGTTATACATCTCCAGAAAATCATTGCAGGGTGATCAAATGAGAATTTTTTTTTTTTGTCAGGAAATGCTTGACTAGTACCAGCTCCATCTGTTCAAGGAAATAACTTCCACAGAAAATATTGCTTCCTTAAAATGGCCTCTGCAGTTCTCTTGTTCTGTAACTTGGTGAGTCTCAGAGATGAGATATTTGTCAAATTTTGCCTGTAGACTGTGATGAAATAATATAATGGGCATGGGGGATGACATGCTGCAAATATAATAAGGTGAATGTAAATTCTCTTTAAAATGTCAGTTTGGCATTTTGAAAGAAACTAACTGATACCTTCATTTTCAGTTAAAACATAGAACAGCAATGCTGTTTCCAGAGCTCTACAAGGAAATGAGCTCATTGTAGGGCAATACAGTAATAGTGATTATGAGATTAGAATATAACAATAATCCACTTAAAATATTAACAGCAGGCTAGTACTTCAAAGTGACCCTTGACTCTTATCTTCACAAGAAATAATAGCAATAACATTCTCATTAAAAGGAAAAGAATCTGAATTTCAATGAAAGCTTGTTAAAAAGGTTTTATACAGTTTTGAATATAGATAATTATGTGCAGCATTTTCTTAAAGGGAGTACAAATGGTCAGTCGATCCCTAGGGAAATGAAAGAAGAACTCCTGTCAAAACAATGGGACACACATTTGCATCAGTATTGAAAACCTGGTAAACAAGGGCCTTTTTTTTCCAGTGATAGTATTGGGTTGAAAAACTGAACAATGAGATTTTCTGGCACATTCTTGGAACATATTGCACACGCAGGAATTAAAATGTGTTTTTTCTTTGAACCATAGCATGTGTAAGGGATTTATGCTGTTCAAAGTAAAAACGTAAGTGGATACTAATATCCTAATTCATCAAAGAATAAACACAGGCTTAAATCCACCTTTAGTTAGCAAAGCTCTTAGGAATGTGTTTACCTGCAAGAATATGCTGGTGGCTAATGAAATCAGCAGTATGTGTTTACAGGTACTGGAAGGGATTAGAAGAAATGTCTAAACTTGTTGAAAAGACATCTGAAGTGTCTCTGTAATTTGTTTCCTGCTACAAATGTCTTTGAAACAAAACAAAACTAAAAAAGCACACTCTTTTTTTTTTTTTTCCTGGGCTTAGAATAATGCCTCCAGCATTAGTATTTTTATGGTGCTTGAGACTGTGAAACACACTGCTGTGCTGAATGCAGACTTCTAGTCAAGGTGAAGCAGGCTGGGTGTCTTAACTTTTCTAGCTTTCAACCAGCAATGCAATCTAAGGAACTGTGGAACTGGTATGAACAGTTGTATTGGTTTTGTACAATATACTTCCCAAAAATACATTCCTTGGCAAATTTGCAGTGAGGAACCTGTGCTTTGTAACGTGTACCTTCTGTGTTGACTTAGGGTCATATTATCCTAGTGGACAGACTTGCCTCAGTATATTCTCCTCATTTCTGGCATATTTTGGTGCACGGATGTGGAAGTTTTTGTTGTTTCTCACTGAAGCTTTTCTGTTCTGTGTATTTTGTAGAACAGCTCGGTGAAAAGGAGAGGGAAGTGTAAAATAATAAAGCAGCCTGTGAGACAAGGGCTGCAGACTTGTCTCCTTCATTCCAAGTGAATTAGCCCTTCAGCTAGAGAGTCTTACACAGTCTCTGTAATCCACTCCATCAATTAATACTTCATAAAGCCTTGCAAAGCGTGACCACCTCTTCAGGTAAGGGCTGAAAGCACCACTGTTACCACAGCAGAGCAGCCACAACCATTTCTGACTGCTCCTAAGGTGAAGGAGCTACATATTTAAACCAGAAGGGGGTCAGTTTTATCATAGGTGAGTTTTTTTTGTAGTCATTGAGCAACTAAATAAACACGGACAGCACTTCCATGTTGCCCGGCACGTGGGGCTCTCCCCTCGTTCTGTGCTCTGCCTTCCCCCTCCCTGCCCTTCTGTCATTCCATGGCACAGGAATTCCAAGTCAAAGTCATCGATCTGGCTGACCTCCTCAGACTGTCTATATTTGTGAGGCTATTAAAAGATGTTATGAAGAGATGAGCAGTCCTTCTTTCCAGGACAGAGTATTT
Organism: Chaetura pelagica; assembly: GCF_000747805.2. Taxonomy (NCBI): domain Eukaryota; kingdom Metazoa; phylum Chordata; class Aves; order Apodiformes; family Apodidae; genus Chaetura; species Chaetura pelagica. The sequence goes on along the minus strand of NW_009953486.1, from coordinate 5,476,154 downwards.
ATAGCACAGCCCTCCCAGGTAACCCCCGGAGAGCAGGCTGGGCTGCTGGAGCCCCCCTCTCCTGGCGTACTTGGCAGTGCTTGCACGTTCTTGCAAAAGGAGAACTCACGGGACACAGAAGGCAACCCCAGGGCCCAGCGCCAGGCAAAGTCTTTCCTTAACTGCGACCACACGTTGCCTAGAAAACGCAGCATGTGCTGGTGTGACATTTCCGCGCCACGGGGCGCAGCCCGGGCGGGAGCTCAGGTTACCGGTCCCTAGAAGGAGCTCCCGGGGTTGCGCCACTTGGCAGACTTTCAAGCATCCGAAAGACTTTCTGGGAAACCCACTTTCCCGGGGAAAACCGCAGCTCTGAGCCACATCGCCCCGGCACGAGGGAGCAGAGCCGGCCGCTGGCAGC
>NW_009953486.1:5468661-5475233 GCF_000747805.2 Chaetura pelagica | reverse complement strand
GGGCTGGCCCGAGGGCCTCCTGCCTTTGGGCTATTGGATTTTTGGGTTTTTTTCTCCTTTAATTTTTTTTCTTCCCCTCCTTTGTCTTCGTTCTGCAAGCGGAGCTCGGGGGGTGTCTCCGTAGGGGAGACAAGAAGCAAAAAAATGGGGTGAGGAGGCGAAGAATGCACCTAAATAAGCACAGACATGTATTAGATGCCTTGTATATATGTGTGTGTGCGTGTGTGTGTGTGTGTGTCTATAGATACAGACACACGTGTGTCTGTAGATATGGGTTTTTTTTCCTCTCTTTCCTGCTGGGAGCCGGGGATGGGCCGCCAGCTTTGGACCGGAGCCGCGGGGGGAGCGCGGAGGGGGCGCGGATGGGGCGCGGAGGGCTCTGTCCAGCGGTGCGGGAGCGGGAGGCGGGGAGGACGCCGGGCTGGGGGTGCCTGTGCCCTCGGGACTGAGGGTCTGCGGGTGCGGAGGAACTTTGGGCAGGGCTGTGGGCTGGGAGCGCCTGGAGCTGCTCAAGTCCTGGGGTTGCTGGGAAGGGGTTGCTGCAAATCAGGGCTTTTAGGTGTGGAGCGGGACAGGTGAAGACCTTGTGATATCTTTAGGGCTTTTAAGTTCATTTGAGTTGCAAAAACATGAGTAGCCAAAAAGCCCCCTTTATGTCCTTATTTAATTTTAAGCGTATTTGAAGGCTGCTCTTTTACCACCACGGTGTGCTCCTAGCTTTGGCTGTAGGCAGCAGGCAGTGGTGGCAGGGCAGTGCCCCCCAGCCCCTGGTTTGGCAAAGACTCCCTTGATGTTCCTGCGGTCCAAGGGCTGGTGCTGCCTGAAGCTCCCCTGGCACGTACCTGCTCCACACCTCCCATCTCCCTTCGCCAGCCAACATGGCTTCAGGGGATGTGGAGGGAGGCTTGGTGTATATCAAATGTTTTAATTGCTGTGTCTGCCTCTCAGGACAAGAAAAGAACTAATTTGTTGTGATTATTGAGAACTGGTGGGTTGGCAACACTGAATTGATCATAGCATGAGTTTTGTGTCAAGATTGGTTCTTGGGGGAGTGTGTGGTCATCTGAAAGCTTTTGCTGGCTCATCACAATTATAGTTTCATTCTCTTGCTGTGTCTGTGTTCAATGACTTCTCTGCAGTTGTGGTAACTTTCATCTCTCTGACCTGTTCAGAAACTGGAAAGTATTTTAAAGTAATCCAGCAGGCAATTTGTCTTGTACCTGAACCTGCAGGCATAGTTCATTTGTGAAGAACCACATGATTCTGTGACCGATGGAGATAAAGTCATGATGAGAAAACTTGCAGTAAATCTGGCAGAATTAGTGTATCATAACTAGCCTTTCATTATTGAATGTATATTAGTATTCGATTTGCTCCAGCATAAATTAAGAGTAAGGTTAAACTTTGACACATCTTTCCGTGCTGTGAAATCCAATGGACATGTGAATGAGGTGCATCTAACTCTGAGACAGGTGTAAATTGTGTTAATGCCTGTGCCTTTCCTTTACTGAGCCTGTCCAAAGCACCTTGAGGGTGGTGATGGTGATGTGTCCTCTCAGCAGAAGTGCATTTGACAGCTGAATGCAAAACAGAGAAATGGAGAGTGACACTGAGTCTGTGGAAATGAAACGTTAAATGTTTTCTTTGGAAAGACAGTTTATTTATTTAATCTTGTTCCTTCTAATTCTAAAAGTTTGTATCATTATGAAAGGCTAGAAAGTGTGAAAGGCGTGATGGAAAGTACTTTTGTGAAGAAGTCAAAGCACAGTCCCAGAGTTCCCATGGCTGTGGATTTGTTAAAATGTAGCACCTGGAGTTTGTTCCCCTGAGCCGCCCTTGGCTGCTTCCCAGGGCTGGGGAGAAGGTGAGGAAGGGAAGGCAGTAGTTGCTGAGTTCTGGCAGTCACTGCTTTAGGTCTGGTGACAGATCTCTGTGCTGTGAGGGAGAGGTGACCTATTCAAATCTTGCTGCTCCATTTGTTTGGAAACAAGTAGTAATCCTTTTCTCTCCTTGTAGTTTTCAGGGTAGAGTGTCGGCCCCGCTCCTTAGGAGCTGATGCCAGAAACATGGCTGCAGGTTTCCTCCTATAACTTGCATTTGCTGTAAGCTGCTTAAAATCCCAGTGCCTGATTTTCAACACCCCAGCAGAAATGGGTAATTATGATTAACCCATGTTCTTTAAATGCAGGACAAGCTTGTGTAGCTCGTGCCAGCAGTCAGCACCCACCTCTCCAGACGCAGCTCCAGGAAATGTGGCATTTCTCCTTGGGTGTTTTCCTACTTGCTGCAGGTGTGGATGTGCAGGGCTAGTCCTGAAGGTGGCTGAGCATCTGAGGCTGCTGCCTGGCTTTGGGAACAGCTTGAATTCAGTCTTAGTGACTGATGGGAGTCTGGCTTCTTCAGACGGGAAGAAACTATGCAAACAGCTCATTTTCTGGTAGCTTATTTTGGGAGAGAAGTTGGGCTTGCAGGAGCTGGAGGTGAGAAGGGAAAACTTTACACCTTAAAATACCAACTTTGAAAGAACTTTCCCACATCAGGAAGGACAAGCCTACTCCAGCTGCATGTAGGACTCCTCTTTTATTGAGGAGGATCTCAGTACTGTGTGTGTGGTGAGATGTAAGTGGGAGCTATTAAAATACATTCCAGTGTTATGGTGGCACAGCTGTAATCAGTACATTGTCTTTTCAGGCTGAATTCAGCTTTTGGGTTTTTCTCTGTAATGCTTTGGTAATTCCATCACCAAGGGAACTAGGAGCAGAACTTGTATCCACAAATTATCTCAATAAATCATGTTTTTTTGCATAACTGGGGTGCAGGTGTTCGCTTTGGAAAGAAAGGGGTGCATAAAAGTGGCTTCCTCAAACACAGACCTCCTTTAGAAGAAAAATGACAATTCTGCTAGGCCCTACTTTGTAATTGCAAGATTAAGTTTAGGCTAATTAGTTTTGTACCTGTTCTGGTTTTGTGCACTTTAAATATGTAAATTTAATATTATTTAATAGAATGGTTTCCATAGCAACATTTGTATCACATGTATCTTCTGCAGAGCCAAATATATTCAGAAGAAAGCACACTCTTCCCAAGACTTTCCATCCTTATAGGGAAAAAAATAATTCCTGCAGCCAATGGTCTTGTTCTGCTCTGTCACAGGGGAGGTTGTGTGCCTGAAAACTGCTGGCTGTGAAAAGCACAACTTTCCAGAGTTCCTTAGAACAAACAAACAAAGAAAAACAGCTTTGCTTTGAGAGCGGTGCTTCCGTCCGTGACCACGAGTGACCACTGGACCTGTGTTTTGGGAAAGAAGATGCTCTGTTGCACTGGCTGCTTTAGTTGCAGTAAAATGTGAAACAGGGGAGTCATTTTATAGCCTCTGTACATAAAAAGGCGTGCTTTTTTGTGCTTATGATTTTCAAATAATGTCGTGCTCTCTTATACAGATGTGACCTTTCTGAGGGGAATATATTATGGAGATTTTTTTTCTCCTTAACGAAAAGGAATTCTCATTTGAAGGCTGGGTGGGTATGCACTGCTTGTGAATGTGCTTCAGCTTGCATTTTAGGTTGGACTGGCTCAACTGAGTGTTCAAATAACAATTACAAATCAAAACAGGAACAGATCTTTGAAACAGAGGGTCTTTGTTAAATGCACCTTTTCCTCTTCGGGCTCCCCAGTGTGACAGTCTTCTCTGAGGTGCAGCCAGATCCCCTTCCCTGGTGAGGTGGGAGGCTCCCAGTGGTGCGTTGCTGCAGTCAGACCCTTCCATTGAACTCCCTGTTGTTAAAGGTCAGCTTAACCTTCCAGCTTCCACACATCAACTCAGGTTTGCTGGAAGGCACATTTCAATTCAAGCAAGGATTACACATTGCAGAGGCTGCTCTAGGATTATCCTCTACTGCCAATGTCAAGGTGCAGGCAGACTTAAGTGCTGGAGCTCAAAGTGAAGGTGGGTGATGTTCCTGAAGCCCGATCCTCAGGGTACAGCAGTGTTGACAGTGTTGGTGTCATGGCACCAGGAGAGTGCTGGCTGCCCTCCTCTGCAGGACTTTGAAGACCTTGCTCTTCCCCTTAGAAGACCCATGAGGAGTTTGCAGGCATCTGGCCTGTCCCTGCATCTTGATGTATGGGAGACTGCTGGAGCAAGATGCCATGGAGTTAGCTGTCAGCCCCTAGTTTATGGTGTGCCAGTAACACTCGGAGTGTCTTGTTGCATTAAATGATGAAGCACTGTTAGTGTCAGAGGGAAACAATCTCTTCGATGAACAGCAACTGCCCTGAGCTGTCTGCAGCTAAAAGCAAGATAGTGCTGATCAAACAAAAGTGTCCCAGAGAACCAGCTGAGGTGCTGGTGGTGAGCAGATTACGTCTCTGTTAAGGAGCTGTATTTATTCATAGCTCTGCAAAACCTTGTGGAGTCTCTTGGTTTGGTTCTGCACAATATTTGATTGACTAGAAAACATTGGCTTGAAGAAACCTTCTCTCTGGCTTGCTTGAAAACTGGGTGTCTTCTTCCCCGTAGAGGCTTTGGCTGTGGTGATTTACATGTTGCTGCTTTTCAGGAGGGGCAGTCACCTTCCTGAGCATACCTTAAGAGCATGCAAATATGCCTGTACTTTCTCCCAAGATTTGTCTCCTATGAACACATCTGGCTTGTGTGCAAGCATTTCCATGGTATCCCCACTTCTCAGATAGCAGCACTTTTAAACTCCTTAATATAACAGGTGTATCAAAATGTGAGCTTCATTCTGTGTGCTTCATTCCGTGGTGCTTCTTGACCTGCTGTAGTACAAGGTGGATCAAAGTTCTACGTATGCAATGCAAGGAGACTGTTACTGAGCAATCTTCCAGGAAAAATTCAGCAGCAAGGATGGACAGCATCTTTTACATTTTTAAGGCTTAAAAATAGATGTGGAGCCATCTACAGTAGTTTGTGCTCTCATGTGTACTTCCCTCTTGTCACAAACTTCCCACTGCTGAAGCTCTCTGTGTCTATCTTAGCAGTAAAACTCTTAAAATGTCTTTGTTCTGGAAGACTTTTGATGTGAGAGGTCTATGCCAAGATCTAGTCTAAATCCAGATTAGAAAATTGAATATGCAGTTGTTTGCATACTTCCTTCTTTCATTCTGAAGCAAAGAATGTATAACAGTTGTGATGCTTTCACACCACAGTTTTTGCTTCTGCAAACTTCTCTTTAACATTGAAACTATAGCTGTTCACAACATGTTAATTTAGGTTGTCTGTCTCTTAATTTCAGCCTGAAGATGCAAGAATTGAAGCTGTAAAACAACTTTGGCTCTCTCAGAATTAGAAGTAGCCTTCCCAAGCTTAAATGCATGTTTTCATAAAGGATTCAAGAAAACATTAGAGCATATATATCCACAAGCAGAATAGGAAATGCTGAAAAAATCTGCAAATGAAAATTAAAGTGACCTGTATTTTGGAAGAGAATGGAGTTTTTTCCTTTATGAAAGGCAGGGTTATTAAAATTAGAATAGTGTAGGACAGCATATGCTGCTGAATTAATATGCATAGATTACTGCTTCTGCATGACACAAGTACTTAAAAGAAATGAACCTGGTAATTTGTTGCTTGTTAGAAAAGCCTTACAAAGTATTTATCTTTCTAGAGTGTGTACTATTGCTAACTAGATACATGAGATGTTTACAACCCAGAATAGCAATCTGAACACTGTGTGTGTGCAGCTCTCCAAATTGGACATTATTAACAGGCAACCTGATTTATTTTATCATTCCCATGATTTTCTGAAGGTATTTTCCACACGTTGGAGGTCTAGGAGTCTGCTCCACAAGTTTGTATTGTTATCAAATTATTCCAAATTAAAACCACTCATTTGGGAGGATTCATTGACTTTAATGGAGCTGTGCTAACATCTAAGGGTCTGCTCCTAAAAATGCAGGTCTCTGCAGAGGCTTCTGTGTCCATTTGTCAGAGAGTAAAGCTAATGGAGAGGGTGAGAGGAATTAAGTGGAGTTTTTTTACCTAGTACCTCTGTCTGGCAAAGGAAATGTTGCTAGCAGATTTTTGCAGAATCCTGTCTCATGAGGTACCTTCCACTCTGCACACCAAGGCATGGTGCAGAACTGTTCTTGCAGTCATATCTGTTTAACAACACTTCTAATTAAATCTGCAGTCTGCACAGCCTGCTCTTGAGGTTGTGTGTAACCCCATCTGTTGGAGGCACCTCCTTGTTATGCAAGGAATGATCAGCCTCATCTGTCTATTAGAGTGAGTCCTCCATGGAAATTTGGATCCAAGAAAAAGATCTGTGCACCCAGCGTGAGGGTTAGCAGGGTTTTAGCAGCTGAAGCCCAGGAGTGCCATTCTGTACCACTTGTGTTTGTCCATGGGGGTTTCCTAAGGACACAGAGATCAGCCAGTGTCCTCTGGGGTTTCAGTCATGACAACCACCTTAGTTAAAGATGGAGGAACTCCTGTCCATAGCTCTACCAACAAGGTTGTTCAAAGAGCTGAAGATGAACCAGATTCAGCCCAGACCTCTTATTTCCAACCACTAGTTTTGCAGAGCACTTTCCTGGCTGTGCTGGAGGGA
>NW_009953486.1:5451136-5468614 GCF_000747805.2 Chaetura pelagica | reverse complement strand
TGCACATAATTTTTTTTATTTTTATTTTTTCCACCTCTCCAAATCAACTTGGGCATGATTAAGTGATTTCTCATTACAAGGGTGTCCTTATGCAAGTGCTGACTATCACTGGAAATGTGACTGTTAAGTAGGACCTGCCTTCTTGCAGTGGAAGGAAGGATTAAAATCAGAGATTGCACTTCGAGAAGCACCTGCATTGATGCCATTGATCTCACTAGTACAGGGATCACATCAACATACAGTTTGAACCAGCTTAACCAAACTCAGTAAAGTCTTAGCCATAGCAAAATTGGGCAAGTAAAAATGAGTAGGGTCTCTTCTGAAAGATGTGACTGCTGTCACAGTAAACTTGTTCCCACTTCAGTATTAACCCTGTTAAGGACAGAAACTAGATCTGTGTGTGTCTGTTTTCTTTGTTTGGTGGATCTGACTAGCCCCAAAACTCTTAAACACATCAGTGTGAAGGAATGTAGTGTAAGTGGTGTCCTCCAATGCACAACTTGGGTTCTCCTCACCAAATCCATAAAAGGAATTTGTAATAGTTTAGCCTTTGTGGCAGACAAGAGAGCTGCCTTCTTCATAGCTTTGCAACGAGTTGCTTATTTCTAGGAAAGGCTTCCTTAAGTGGAGTTACGTGTGCAGTACTTTGGCATTTCTGCAGTGATTTAAAAGCTTAATGAAAAATAATTCTTAGGTTCCTGGATTGTTTCTCTGGTTCATGCTTTATCTGCAGTATTAAAGATATGTATTTGTTTAATATTTAGAAAATAAGTGAAATATTCACCTAAAATCAGAAGAATGTTAATCTGTTTTGTATTTGTGTATTGCTTGAGAACTTGCACGTTGGACAGTGGGTATAGATTTAAGTAGGAAAATGCTACCATTTTGTGCTATAGACTGTTGCTTGGGAAGTAATAGCATTATTACATACACTTGCTTTAGGATTAGATGGATAATCTTCTGATTCATCCTTAGAAGTTTGGAAAAAACATTTGTATAAAGGTTTGGACTTGTCCACTTCAGCCTTTTTTTTAACTTGAGTGGAATATTTTGATTCCAAAAGCTGAGAAGGGGTGAAGCTTTCAGGATTTTCTGCACTTGAATTTTAATTAAACTGACTTCTGTAGAAACTTCATTGAGAAGATTGGTGTTGAACATATAAAATGATATGTACTTTTACAAGTTTTGCATAGCACTGTTTCTGTCAAACCCTGTGGGAGGAGAGGTAAAATGGGGGAGAGACAATCTGCAGGACTAGAACCATATGCTAAAAGAGATTGGTGCTTGAATACCCATGCCAGAAAGTTAATATAGGGATTTTAGAGTATGAGCTGTGAAAACTGGAAGCAAGAATGATGTAAGGCTGGGGGTGGGGAAGGAGAGGGAAGAGTTCTCTGCATGTCTCTACATTTGAAGCAGCTTTATTAATAAAACTTTTGTGTTCACCTATGTGGCTCCTTTCTGTCTGAAAGCATTGAGACAGAGAAAAAGTGAACAGATTTCTTATGTACCAACTTCAACCTGTAAGATATTAAGTCTATTGAATATTCATATTTTTAGAAAACTGTTAAATAAGGTGTTGGAACATATTCACAGATATTAAGATTTCTTACTTCTTGGAACTTGTCAGTGGCAGCAGGGATAGGCCATCATACTTTTTAGAAAGTTTGAGCCTTTAGCCTTGAGCTGAAAGGGGAAGGAGTTCCAGTAAATGTCATTCAAGACCTAGTGCAGCTCCATCTGGCTGCTGGCACTGGCTCTGTTAGCCCAGGAGCAAGTCCCCTTTGGATTTCTTGTGGCACAAAGTAAATGGGATTGTCCAAATTAGTAGGTGTCTTGATGGGCTTACCTCTGGAATTGAAGAAATGTTGAGTTGGAGAAAAGCAAGCAGTATTTTTCACTGGAGAGCTGCTTGCCTTGTGTGAGCTTTGTGACAGAGGACCAGGGTTCTCAGCACTGTGTTCAGGATGAGTTAGAAGGAGGTGTTGCAAGTCACGTGCTGGAATTATGTTTTGTTTCTTCCCCAAAGATATTTTAAATTTTGCTTTATGGAAACATGGAGAAGGAAAGGTCTGCTGTCTTTTCCCATGGCACCCTGCTTTTCATCACACTGCTGAGATGAATTTTCCTAGCTGAGATGAATTTTGGGGCAGCATTCATATATAGGCCAAGTTATGATTCTAAACTGAGCTGGCAACTGGGATTTTGTGTATCTAAAAACCAGGCAAATCTGATCTTTAGGATTTTGTGCAGAGAACCAAAATACAGCCTCATTTGGTTCTAAAAAAATCCCCACCAAAAACCAAACCTTGAACTGTTCCAGTTTTTCTTCAGGAGGTAAAGATGGAAGATAATACAAATTCTGATTTGGAGTACAAAATTCCTGGTTTGATGGTGGCACGTTTTAGGAACATTAACAGTTTTCCTTGTGTTTTCCAGCATATGTTTTCTGGTAAATTACCTTCCACATTCTTTGGAAGATGGAAGATATTAAGCAAAACAATGGGACTCCAATTTTGCCTTTTTTCATAAACTGAGTTAATTGTTAAACAAGTGGCTCTTACACTGCCATCTTGTTCTAAGGAGTTTTCATTTTAACAAGGTAATGCAAACCTGAGCTTTTCCTTCTGCGTTTATCTCAAACACCTCCCTCCTCTTCTTCTGCCAGTAGTGTGTCCCAGGTCTGTGCTTCTCAGCTTGCTCTTTAATTAGTACTACACATCTGAGACATAAGAAATTAATAGAAGTTGGGTTTGTCCATTTGAACTAATGTATAGATTAGCCTAAGCAAATGCAAGAGGACTGCAAGAGCTTGTGCAAAGCTGAAGTGCACTGGGGAAATACAGGCTCTGCAATCCTTCTTTTAATCCATGCTTCATTAAGTCATTATTAGATGTCCTCCCCACCCCAAATCAAAATTAAAAAACCCTCACCAATAAGCAAAAAAACCAACCCATTCCTCAGCTGAATCTATATTAGAAAACTGACTGAATTTTAGTTTTAACATATTGGACAGATTGGTGACATGTTTCACCTGGTTGGTAGTTTTAAAGTCCTAGCAGAGCAGCAGAGCTGTGAGGTGCAGGGTCATGTGTTTGGACCCAGGATGAAGTCCATCTACTGATCACAGGCCTCGTGGGCTCCCTGCTTGGATCCTTTTGTGCATGTGGTAATTCAGGATAATACTGAAGGTTATCAAGCTGAAGGCAGTGCATCAAAGTGTTTGAAAAGGGAAAGGAATTTTGACTGCCCTGAACTTCTTCCTGCAGCAGCTTTGAATGGAGCATCAGCCCATCTAGCAGTCTAAGCAAATGAGTTCAATTATTTGCTGCAATCCTGTAAGGCAGTGCTGAAGTGCTTGTTACTATGATTTAATGGGCTCTAATTCTGTCATTTTTAACAAAGTGCTGTGTTTTGGTGAAGTCCAGCTTGCAGTGACTCACTTGGTATCATTACTTGCTCTTCATGCTGGTTCATTTTAATTTCAAAACTGATCCAGGCAGCAGAGGGTTGGGGAATGACCCGTGGCTGCACAGCTTTGATGTTGGGATCCAAAGAAAAATGGGAAAGGAATAAGGTAAGTTTACCTTGTGTTGGGACGGTAAGATGAACTAACCTTGAGACTGATTTGAGGTGTCTGGAGGTTATCTGTAGGGATGGAAGGTGATGTGTTTGTTACAGGAAACCTGTGATGCTTTCTGAATCTTGCAGTTCCATTAATTGGCAAATGGCAAAGAATGACAAGAGGCCAGAGATGGGCAGTTGTACCCATCTGTTAGCTATGGGCTTCCAGGGCATTTGTCATCCTTGGCTCTCTGAGCAGCACATAACAAGCATCATTAACTGAATTTAACAGGTGGGCAAGTGGCAACAGGTACAGCATAACTGTTCAAGTCATAGACTGAAGGGTGAGAGACTAAAGCTGTTCTCCCATGTCTGGACGCTGGCAGTTCACTGCTGAGGAACATCCTGTCCCGAGACAGGGGCCTGACTCCTGCACTTCCTGCCTTTTTCGGTCTGATCACACACAGTCTTCAAATTGCAAGTCCAGCTCTGAAACACAGCTCTTACATATAGCTATATGCTCTGGAGGGCTGAAGCAAAGCCTGTTGCTGGGTGTTTGTACGTACAGTTCCTCTCCAAGCTTGGAGCAAGTCCCATCTGTGCCTTGTGACAGCTGGATGCAGGAGGGCATCCCCTGACCATGGCTTTAGCAGTGAGCTTGGGCTCTGTTAAAGCTGTGAGTGTCTATTACCACAGCTGTTACCAGGGGTAGCAAGTGTGTGCTCCTCAGCCTCTTTGCATCTTTGTACTAATTAGTGAGCTCCATGAGCTGTTTATGAGCAGTATCAATGCCATTTCCCCCCTATAGCCCATGTCATTAAAGTAACCAAGTCAGATGCTCAGTGACAGAAAGGAAAATTCCAGACCATAATTCATTACAGTAATCTCAAGTTATTCAGTAGTTACCTAATTCTAATACAGTACAAAATTGTGCTAATTCACTGGACCACACTAATGGGCTGACCCAGCAGGACAGCACATCCAGCTGTACTCTGCAGAGCTCAGCCAGCTGGAGCTGGCTACACAGAGTTACTTTTGAGTCTGCATTGAAGCCTTTACTATTTTTAGTTCCTTTAGTAGTTAGAGTCCTAGGCTGATTTTCCCTCATCCAGTTCCATGTCTAGAATTAACTGTGCCCATATATAAAGCTTAGCAGATACTAGGATCTGGGCTGACTTTTTTGAACTGTCATTAACAAGAGGTTTTCTGCTGTAAATGCTTCTTGGTACTTGGAGGCACTCTCCTCTGATGGCCTAATATAGGCCAGAATTATCACCTTTCCTATGTATGATTTAAAAAAAAATCCAACAAACCAGCAACCCTCTACTTTGAAGGCTGTAAGTCCATAAAGAGGGGACTGAAAGGGGGAGGCTCTTTCAGGTAATAATCTCTTGAGACTGAAAGTTGAAGTCTTGCTTTTAATGTCATCTAGGTCCTGAAACACAAGAAAGTCATGAGAGAAACAAAAAAAAAATGCAGTCAAGTTCTATATTGCCTTCCATCATATCAAACAGCATGACTGCTTATCTCTTACATCTCCTGTGTAGTTTATTACACAGTGTAATTTACTTACACAATTAGTTTATAAACAGATCTCCTGTGGTACAAATTCAAGGCACTGTGCACAGGGTAGAGAAGGGAAAGAAACCAATCCTTTGCAAAACACTTACACTTATGTTGGATAAGCAAGTCCTTAATCCCATCCCTATCTTCTTAATGACATTTTGCATTAGCAGCTGTTGCTGTTCTATGCCAGATGTCAACCTCCTGGGTGTCCTGCATTCCTGGAGCCCTTTCCTTGCCCTTTGAGTCCCAGAATGATGTTTTAGGTACACCCCTAGTTTGGTGGCTTCTCTGCCCCGTCTGGACTGGACCATAATATCCTTCCAAAGCCCTCAAAGATTGTGTTTCAGAGATATTTCACTGGTAATGTGCTTCATCATCTGTAATTAAATGCCTCTGAACTCAAAACTTCCAGCTGCTGAGTGCCTCAACAATGTGAAGGGGTACATTGCTTCTAAGCTACTTTATGGACAGTTGGAGTGATTCACTGTAAAGCACTCTCATAAGCTCCCAGGTGTCCCTGTTAAAATTAAAAAGAAAAAAAAAAATCTACCAGGCTGGAACGCATCAGCAAATCCCTTCCATGAGCCCATTCCATCCTGAAATCTGCCAGAGGGGACCTGTGGCAGCAGTGGCAGCGTTTTTGTTGAGCATTTTCCACCCTTTGAACCAATGACTAATGTACACCAGTTGCAAGCAAAACCTGTAAAATGCTGCTCGTGTTTCCCTGTCAACAACCATTGTCACAAAACACCATATAGACAGAAGATAAAATAAAGGCTCCATTACAAAGTTGTTAAGTAATCTTGGGCCATTTTACTGTCTGTGCTTGGATGATGCTCCTCACACCCTGTCGTGGCTCGGTCAACGTGCCCTAGATCACAGCACACAGACCTGCAGTTACTGAGGATGTTTTAGCAGACAGTAAATCTTGTCTGTTGAATGAATCCCATGGAATCTTGAAGGACCAGGAAAAAAAAAAAAAAAAAAGAAAATATTTAGAACAAAGTTGCCTTCTAACTAGTATGTCAAATGGGAATGCATCTGTAGGCTCAAATCCAGCTGTTTGGTGTTTTAAACTAAGGCTGGAGGAATAGGTTTGATTTCTGAGCCTGAACCATTAACAAAAATCCCACTTCTGGTTGATGCAATTCCAGTTGGGAGGAATGGGGGAGAAAGAAAGAGTTTTTGAAGAGGAAAAACTGATTAAAATGCCTCAAATCTTAGAGCAGTAGGCATCTGTTGTGGCTTGCATTAGTAAGTGTAACAGTAAAAGAAAGTGCACAGATTCATAAAGGTCTGCCAAGCATTTTTTTGTGCACTCGTCTTATAGCAAGATCTGGCCAGTGCCAAAGCAGGATTTTGTAACTTGATGAAAAAACTTAGCACTACTGAGCAATATTGTGCATTCTGAACAGGCACAGAGACAAGATTTCAGCTTCATCCCCTATTAGCAGCTGATTTCTTACTGTAAAATCTTGTTTCTGAAGGCATGTACTGAATGGGAGGAAGGAGCGAGGTCTGTCTCTCCACAAACGTGTTTCTCAGGGGAAGCAGAAATCTAGATTATTTTCTTTAGTCCCCCAGCAAAGAAGATAGCTTGATGTAAAACTTCTTTGATTTATGTAGTCATTACAACCTGATCACAATGAATAATGCAATATTGCTTACTCATAACACACATTAAATGGGTATTCTGGGAAAGTTAAATTGTCTTGTTGCCAAGCGCAGCAATATCTTTGCAGACAACATGGGGGCAACTTTGCTGCTTATTTTAAAAAGCCAGTGAATCAGTCTACATTTCTCTGCACCATTTAGGTAATGCTAAACATGTCCCAGGACAAATTAAATATGTTTACAGCTGTGTGATTCTTTCTAGTAATCCATCTACTTGTAACTGTTTTATATTTACATTGTGGGTTTTTTTCAAGATGAAATAGAACTGACCACAGCTGCCAGTAGGGGGATGAAGTGAGAAAGGGTCAGAGCTGGGCTGTAAAAGTAGAGACAAGTTACAGCCTTATGGAAGAAAGACATTCAAATGAAACACTTCTATTTGGTGAAGACTGTGGAGTCTTTGCTAGAGCTGCACATTCAACATGACACATAAGGCATCATCATACTTGCTGAGTATGACCTCTTTACTAGAAAGCAGTCCTCCAGTTTTTCATGAAGAAACAGCTACCTGATGGAAATCTACTGCTTTAGACGTGTCTGAGGAGTGAATATAATTAAATGAATGAGCTGCAATCTGCCTTTGGCAGTATTTCATTTTTCTAAATGCAAAGCAAAATTCTGGATCCAGTCTCCTCACAAATTCCTTTCTGGCTGGGCATTTTATTTCAGGGTTCTTCATTACCTTTTGAATCAGCAGTGACACGTTAATCATTTTTATTTAATTACAGGAATTAAGCACTAACTGGATAATTCCCTGTGTGAACAACTCCTTGTTGGAAGGTATCTGGTATCTGGAACTCCAGCCCACTGTAGCCTACCAGCCAAAGTTCAGCAAAAACACTTAAATAAGTTTCTGTATGCCACTGAGGTACTTCAGTTGGTGAGCTATCCATCAGTCCTGGATAAAATGGCAATAATTTTTCCTACCAAAAAAAAGTTCTGATTATACTACGAGAAGTTTCTTGTGCTGTTGTGCTGTGACTTTCCTGAATTGTCTGTTTCTGTAAGTGATCAGAGTCACAAAGAGCAAGTTCCTGGCAATAGCCTAGGCTTTCTGGTGACTGTCTCAAGGTGCATGATACTATGTTCATCTATTGCTTTTAAAAAAGCAAAGTTTGTGTTTATTTGTCAGCAAGTTCAGTGTCCCTGTACATGCAGCTTCTTGGAATTCTTAGTTTTAGGGCAGACATCAGAAAAAGACAAGACAGGAATAAAATAGGGCAGCTTTCCCTGAAGGCTCACTTCTTGTTTGCAAAGGAAAAATTTGCCAGATGAGACTTTGTGCTACTGCCTCTGACTTCTCTATATCCTCCTTAAATAACAAACAAATAAGAGTTGGGATTGTTTGGTCCTAAAGTGAAATAGGCTTGCTTTGCCATCATGTGGTGGAAGCCACATATCTTGTTTGAAAAATAGCCAGTTTTAACTCTGCTGCTCCCAGATATGAAAAATAACCTTCCCCCTTCAATTTCTAAATATTTGGCTGTTTCCAGATCCTTTTTTAGATCAGGGCTTCAATAAAAAATATTAAGAGGTGAGGTAAAATTGCTTGGGACTGAAATACAAAATGTAGGTTCTAAATTCAAATGCTGGTTTCTTGTGTGGAATAGTTTGTGCTTTGTGCATAAAGAATGACTATTTAGGAAATTAAAGATCAAGATTTTACTTATCTTGCTTTTCTGGTCAGCTGGGCAGTGGTGATGGTGTGGGGGTTTGGGTCATCACGTAGGACAGCAAGCCACCAGGTTCAGTTTCCCTCTCTGCATGAGAATATTCCCAAACCACAACTGATCATGAAACCCAGACAAGTCAAGAGAAATTTTTCCACTTTAGTCAGCCAGATGCTGACCATTTCCAGCTGAGGTTAATAGCTCCTTTGCTTCACAGTGTCTTTCCAGCATGAGGAGCATGGGGAGGGCTGAGCAGTCCTGCCTGGTTTTGAAGGCAGAGCACAGAGGGGCAGGAATCCAAATACTCGGATTGCATCATTCCTTTGAAGTCACTCCTTCTTTGACTTCAGTTGTGGTAATGATCTATATCAGCTGATCTTTAGAGCCAAAAATAGAACTGTTTTGACGTGACCTTGGGCAGGCATATTGGATCACTTATCTGGGTTTCAGATGATCCACTTCAAATACAGTTCTATAATTTCCCTTGAGTTTTACATTGTTACCTGCTCAATGGGCTGTTAGAAGCCGAAATTTTCAGGAGAGACCAGAAGAAGTGGATGCTCATTTTTGATACCTGAATTCAATTTTGAGTTAGGTTTTCTCAGAAAATCTCCCAAGGAGTGCTTTGTAAGTTTCTGGTGTTATGCAAATGGCAACTATTACTGCTCTGTCTCAGCACATCAGATCCTGATCTGCTCTTTGGATTATCTAATCACTGGCAGCCCAAGTGGAGTAGAAGTAATTACACCAATACTTTCAACTGATTCCTATTCATGGAGTAGTAGTGAAAATGTTGATTTGAGGGATAGGTGAGCTAAGTAGTCATGACAGAATAGGCACCTGAGAGCTTTTGGGTCTGGATCTTGTTCCTGCTGTCAAAACAGCCATAGCAATGTAAGCAGTTCACATGCCATCCTCAACTTGAAGACACAAGTCTCAAACAGGTGCTAGATCATGATGGAGTCAAAGACCTAATTACTTGCTTTACATTGTACGTCATAGCAGGGTCTTTGATTAACTCTCATCTCTTCCATGCATTGACTGTTGAAGTGCTTTCAGTGCTTCAAGGCAGATGCTGCCAAATTGGTTATTCACAGAATCATAGGATGGTTTGGGTTAGAAGGGACCTTTAAAGGTCACCTAGTCCTACCCCCTTTATTTTTGTTGCTTTCTTGCTAGAGGTTTAGGGTATCATGTAGTTTATTCTCAGTTACAATGGTGCTGGATGTTCACCTGTGAGATATGTGTAATGGAATCATAGAATAGTGGTACCCATTCTGGATGGCTCTTCTGTCTCATCTTGGAAGGTGCTAAGCAGGTTTCAAGTGCAGAGGAGTTAAGCATTAGATCAGTAACATTAATGGGAATCTGAAGTGTATATTCTGGCAAAAATTTGTTCATCACCCATCATAAAAACAAAATATTCTACTTTAAACTACTGTTGTGGTAGAATCTCTCTGCCTAGAGATCCACTAAAAGGAGAGAGCTGACTAGCTCATACAGGAGAAGGAACTTTAAGAGAGAGATCTTCATGACCTGACTTTTCTCCAGTTTATTCGAGCGAGAATCATGAAGCCATTTGTTCTTTATAGGTGTAGTTACATGATGATGATGTCCTGAGGCACAGGCATAATGTATTCTAGCCCTGGGGCTCTTTTGTTAGATAACTGTTGTAATGTGGGTTTGGATCCAAAATTCAAAGGCCAGTACTTATATTGCAGGTTGATTTGGGTTTTGCATCCTTGGAGGCACTAACATGTAACAGTTTAAGTTAGTGTTGTGGGGTTTTTTGTTATTCTCCACAGCTGTGCCCTGATTCTGATCTAAATCCAAGAATTAGTCTTGGATTAGTCATTGTTAAACTGCAGTAATAAATTCCAGTAGCACCAACTTGTAGCCATTTACCATGCTTGGCTGGAGTTGATTGTTAATAGCACTTATGCTCCTAGTGTCATTTGGAAGGGCCATAACTGTACTGAGTCTTTGCCAAGCTTGGAGGCAGAGCAAAACTTTATTTGCTTATTTGTATTCTCCTGTTCTGCCCCTAATTCTGTGTGCTGATGAGTTTACTGCTGCTGGTACAGCTCTGAGATGCTTGCTGACCCAGAGAGGTGCTTCTGAGTGCAGATGGTCAGAGTAGGACATCATCATGTTGCAGTTGTCCTCATGTGTGCTGTACAATGGCAAATTGTACCATTCTAAAGGATTCTGTTCTCTTCTGTGGGGTTTTAATTGCTTAAGTTCAAACTATAGGTTTTTGAAAAACAAAAGGGCTGAATATCTGATCTTTTGGGTGGGTTTTGAGAGTTTTTCTTGTCAGGTGTGGTGTTATTTGGGCCCAGTGAACGAGATTCTCCGAAGGCAAATTAGAAGGTCTCTTTCAGCAGAAGTGGGTGCACATCTAAACTGTCATTTTGGTCAATGTCTAGTAATTGTTTCATAATACAGTTCAAACCCTTGCATTAAACAGAACAGGTTGAGGCCAATAAGCTGGACAACTGGAAGAAAATCGTGATAGGTTCAGCTGGTGCCTGGCATCAGAGCAGCCTGTCCATATGCTAAATGTTTCTGCAGCCAAGTGGGCTGGGACTATGAGTGGCCACATGTGAGGCAGAATAATAAAGCTGGGAGGGAGGAACGTGGTTCCCTGAACAGCTTTATAGAAGCAGCTAAAACTGGTGAAAGAAGCTCAGCTAGTCATGGAAAAATCATTTTTGGGGACAGAAATAAATTTCTAGCTACTTTTGGTGGACATAATTGTTTTGTGTGGAACACATTGGTTAGAAACACATGGAGGGTTCCATGGATGGAGTTTGCCTTGTCTGCTGGTTACCTGTTGGGTGCTGGCTTAGTTGGAGGAAGTGAGATGTTTTGATGGGTCTCATCACTGATCACTCCGGTGAATTTGTGCTGCAACGGAGCTTTGCCAGAGATATGGACTACTTGGTAATAGCTGATCAGGTTTTTTTTGAAATCACACTAATTTTGGTAGCAATTTTGTTTTATTTCTAACTTACCAGGTGTTAATTTAGAATTACTAATTAAATGTAGGCTGTGAACATTTGGCAGGGCTTATAATTCTTTCCTTCCATGTAGGCAGTATGTTACCTAAGATGAGAGCTGTGGTTTTGAATGAAAGAGGATGGTAGAAAATGCACCACAGTTCAAGAAGAGGTGGGACGATTGCAAGAAGTGGTGGCAGAAGTTTGAGGAATAAAGTAGCTTAATGCTGTAGATGGAAAAATGTGGTGGTTTTTTTTTTTGGTTTTTTTTTTAATCAGTTTGCACAGACAAGAGTCTGCCCTAAGTGACCTGAATTTAAGTTCAGCTGTACCTTGAAAGCAAAATACCAGTTGTCAGAATGGCCCTGGGTTCTACAGTTTTGTTTACATTACCCACTAATTCAATTCCTTCTCCTTTATGTATCCTTATTTACTTGGTTTTATCTCTCATACTTGTGTGATGGAAGGTCCATTCCCACCTGCCTGCTCAAGCTTTCTTCATATCTGTCTTGAGCATGCAAGATTGGGACCAGTAACAAGTCAATGTAGAAAAGTGTTACTTTATTTTTAGAAAGCTGTTTCCTGGAAAGCTCTGCATTTGCAGGCATAATTACAGCTCTTTCTTCCTAGCACCTTTCATGCAAGCATACACTGTCTTCATAAGAATTTCTGATTGTATCATAATTCAAAGGAAAAAGGATGTAACTGTTCCTTAGCTGGATTTTATGTTTTGTCTAAGCTACTGAGAGTCATTAATTGTTGCTCCAGAGCAACACCTGATTTATGAGTTTAATTCTATGCGGATATTAGTGATATTCAAGTCATGGGAGATGTCAAGTTTACTCTCTTGTGTTTCTAGATCTACCAGAGATGCTGGTTAGTATTCAAAAAAGCTTCAAGCAAGGGTCCAAAGAGGCTGGAGAAGTTCTCAGATGAACGGGCTGCTTACTTTAGGTGCTATCACAAGGTAAGACCTATGGTTGTTTCTCAAACTTTTCAGAGGCAGAAACAAGAATAAAATCTGAAGTTGACGTGTATTAATTGGCATGAAAACTGGAACTTTTTTTTTTACTATCAAGCTTCTAAACCCACTTGTATGTTCCTGCATTCAGTGAAGCAGAAGCAGAGTAAGTGTTCTATTCTCTGCTTTGTAGCAAGCACTTTGTGAAACTAATAGAAAATAACTGTTTTTAGAGATTATGTTCTTTTTCTCTCCTCAGACCCTTAAAATAAGATCTGAAATACTTTGCAATGATTACTACTCTTAATAATTACAGTAACAACCATCCAAGGTAATACACTAGTGCATACTTAGAGGTCCCTTTTTAAAAGTATTTTGCATCTATGGGAAGGCAGTAGGCAGCTGCAGAAATGAAGGACAACACAAAAAATTTTCTTACAATGATGGTGTGAAAACCTTTGCTAAATGCACTGGTATTAAAAATATGAAGTTTTGCCCTCTAATCTGCTCTTTGGAGTTCTGCGCATATTTCATATTCAACTGAGAATTTACATGTGTAATTCTCCTGGGCACAGAGATGAATATAAGAAACCCTTTAATTTATAATCATTGTTGGCAAAAACTTAATATATTAGAAGATTAGGAATTATGTGCATAAATTCCTAGGAGTCTGTGAGCACAGCTCAGCTTGAGGCTGATCTGCACTTACTCACTGTGACATACATTTAGCAGGAAATCTTGAGGGAATACTGAATCTGAATTCAGACTTGTCTGTCTCTATGCCACATAATTTGTAATCGATGGGTCATAAAACCTGTGGCTATTTGTAGTTAGTCATGCCCAGAAATAGTTCATTCAAATTTATATTAGGCAACTTTCAAAAGTAATAAGTAGTCCTTTTTTTTTTTTTTTTTAATTGCATTTGATATGTGTGAGGACTGCACAGTGTGTTAGAGACCATTTCCAGCTTTGTGTGAAATGCTGCATTTCTGTTAGCCTGGCTCTGTCAATTACTGATGCAAATCTGTATTTCTTCCGTGGTAGCAGCACATCATGACTCAATGTTCACATTAGGTAATGGATATGAAATCCAAGAGGAATCTAAATGAATCTGGGCTTTATTTCTTCTTTTCTTTCAAGAAGTTCTGTAGGTTAGCACTTATTTGTCAGATATACAGCCTGACAGCACTTTCCTGTGGCTGGATCTGCAGACTGAAGCAAGAAAGTCTCACTGGCTTGGAGGGATTTTCAGGTTTAAGTCAAACGTAACCTATACTTAACAGTTACTTAATTTTAAAGTATTGCTTCTTCTGTACATTTAGTTTCTGTATTTCCCTGGTAGCTCAGCTGACAGGAATAAACAGCAGTCAAACTCCATGATCAGTCACTGGGAATTGATTGTTCATTTTAGTAGCTGCGAAGCTCTTGCTTTTCTGCTTATGAAAGCTGTAACTGTAGGTAGTTGGATCTGTAATATTGACAGTTATAGACATTAAAGCACACCCTAGTTTGGCTGAAACTTTAAGAAACATTGTCATAGCAGTAAGAGAGCTTACACACATACTTTGGGTGGTTTTTTATCACAACTGAGCGAAATCTATGATGGCAAATGAGACTGTCCTTTACGTATAGAGCTACACAAGTTGACAGACCCTGTTTATTTTTAGTGAGCCTTACTGAAAGGAAGCCAATGAGTATTAACTAGCATTTTCTAGCTAAAATATGTTAATTTACAAAGAGCACAGGTGAGTAAAAATGAGTTTCTTTTTTAAATAAGCTTTGTAAATGTGTGAAATTCTAAGGTGGTGAATGATGCAGCTTCTAACAGTAATAAATGAGGTGTTGAAAAAGGAGAGCTTATCACTGCTGCTGTGTACTAGTCTGTAGTTGAACTGAGTCATATAAAAAGCATAGTTAATTATTAATCAAAAAGCTCCAACAAACAATATGGCAGAGTCTTCAATTAACACTACTTATCACCTGGTTTTGATATATAGTATTAAAGGCACTTTGGTACTCAACATTTCATCCAGAGGTGTAGGAGTCATTGCTGCTATCTTGAGACACTTTTGGTCAGCAAGAGCAGCTGTTGCAATGGCAGCTTGATGGTGTGTCATGGCTTTTCTGTGACTATTCTAACTGTCCCTCCTGGACAGAAGGCTTCTTCTCCTGTCTCTGACAATCAAGTTAATCCTACAAATGAGGAACCCAGCCAGTCCTATTAACATGTCAAGTGTCTCTGTGGCTTAAGCTTGTGCTGACGAATTTAGGGACAAGTGCAGTTGAGTCTGATAGATGATAAGAGGAAAACCTCACTTGAGCAGTGTTTCAGAAATTTGGTTGTTAACTTCCTACCTGGGTTCTATGTTGATTCTCAAATGCTGTTGAATGCAGCACCAAATCTAGAAAACTGAGGAGCCCCCACTCACCCCATCACTCTCAGGAAAGATTTAATCCATCATAAAACTGTAAAGGGTAGAAAAGGAAAAATATTGAGTGGAGCTAATTTTTCAGTAGCACCTGCCTCCTTCACAAGTGGAAACAGACTGTCCAGAGCACTTGCTGTGTTGGTCACCAAGTGACCACTGGAGCTGAGTGCTGTGGTCTGAGACCATGCATCATCTCCTTGGCACTTTTATTCAGTCAGGGTCTCTCCTGTACCCATCTGAAGCTGGGGTCACAAGCAGTGTTTCTGGGGTGTCTTGGGCATGTTTCTCTTACATGGGGGATCCAGTTTGTTCACATTTAATACTGGCTGTAGATGTCCCTTTGTGCAGCCCTGCAGCAGGGGCTGAACGTAGCCATCATTTTCACTGGAAGTTTAAGACAACAAAAGAAACACTTTCAGTATAATATTGACTTTCAAATACTGCCTAGTTTTGTTTCATATTTTTAAAAGTGAAAAGGTTAAAGTGTCCTAAAGTACAGGTCATCTGAGAACAGTCATCTGCTTATGAAGTGAACTGGAAATTTGCATGCACAAAGCAAATTGCCCACTTAATTCATTTGGTCCCACAAGGGAGAGAAAATAATTAGGATCCAGGATACAAAATCTATGCAGAGAATTGCCTTCCAGGTATCTGTCTAGTTTTCACTTGTTTAATGTAAATAATCAACCAGAAATTACCATATGCTTTAACAAAATAATACTGGAGGAAGACATTCTCATTTCTCCAAGTGACTTTGGACTTTACAGTGTGCCAGAAGAATATTTAATATTCCAATCCAAATCAACTAATTGCATACAACAGACAGGAATATACTGATTCCTGGAGGGGATCTAAGTTTTAATCCGATTGTATTAATCTTGCCTCGAAACAGCAGAAGTAATTTAAACCCTCTTTCTATCCAGTTGTGGAATAATCCATTGGAAAATTGAATTGTGTAATTTGTAATTGTTTTCCAGGCTTGGTAATGCAAAACTGTATCAGTAACAAAGTAAATGTTTTAAGTATGACCACTCTGCTAATAACTGGCTGTTAAGCATTTATTTTAATGAATATTGTCACTTACTATGAATTAAATGTCTGTTTTGAGGCGTTAAGAGAATCAAAGTAACTCGTCAGGATATTTTGGTATCTTCACTCTAATGCCCTACAGTGTGGTACAGGTGCATGTCCTTCCATGTGGACATATTTGACCATAGGTCCACTCATCCTGTGAGTGAAGGAGCAGCCTCTGAGTGAGGGTAAAAACTGAATCTCTGCATCTGGAAGTTGTTCCTGGATTTCATTTCTTTGAATAAGCCAGTGCTGGACTGCAGGGGGGGTATGGCCAGTGTGTGCACTTCTGTTTGTGGGCAGGTGAGAACTAGCAGCTGATGATTTTTCCCACTGAAGAAAGGGTGATCTAGGCATGGCTGTAAATTTTATTTGTATTTTAAAAAAAATATTTAACTATATAAAATTTTAGTATGTTATGGATGCTTAATAAGATAGGTAAGTAAAGGCAAATCTTATATGCAGGACTGGGCTGGAATTGCAGCAGCATCTTCCATTAGATGTTTCTTTGATGTGTTCTGGGGAGTGTTCTACCTGTATTCATCATGGTGGGAATTTTCAGGAAGCCAAGATAGAACCATGAAGACCGTAATTAAAACACAAAATACATGAAAACTATTGCATGTGGTCCTTGCGTAGGCAATGAATATACTCCCTTGTGTTGCACTCCGAAAGGCTACCCAGATTTAAGAATTATATACTTAGGGGATACCAAGTTTAAATGCTAAAAACGGTTTGTAGGAAAGTGTGTGTTTGGCAAGTTTTTGAAGTGAGTGGGAGAGGTAGAAGGATTTTGGCCTGAGTGTGTCAAGCCAGGGTGAAGCTCTGTCTGCTTGTACTGTCAGATGGGAAGTGAAGGCTTAATCCCTGTTCCTGGTTCAGAACTCTCTTACCACACAGCTCTGCAAGGATTTCAATTTTTAATTTTTTAGTTTTGAATCTAATGAAATGTATTCCAGTTATATGTGTTGTCATCTTAACATAAAGGAGGCTTGAAAGTAAATGGTAGGGGAGAAATATGCAAAAGGAAGTCTTTAGCCCCTAACAAATATTATGCTTGTGATTTCTTTCTTGATATTGTCTAGGTCTGATATTTGTGGTTTACCTGCCTTTTTAGAGCTAAATTTACAAATGTACAGTACTTACTAATCTTGGATAAATAAAACATACATTAATTAAAATAACCACAAAAATGCTGTTTTGCAAGAGCCTGACAGGAGGAGAATTATTTTAAGAATGCAAAAAAAAGGAAGAAGACTTCAGCCTCAGATATTTGCAGGTGTTTGGTGTCTGCTCCTGACTCCTTTCCAAAAGGGTGGCAGAGGGGATGTTAGCAGCCTGGCACTTCTTCAGTGTGAATTTGGTGCATATGTGCCAGACAATTTGAACCATCTGTTGCACAAGGGTGAGCGATGGGAAGGCTATTTAGACACCTGGGGTAATGATGAAGCACCTTGCTGGGTGACACAGCAGGTCAAATATCAAATGATCTTTAGACAACCTCTCCCTGAGGAGCACAGGTGCACTGTCGAGCCTTGGCA
>NW_009953486.1:5354133-5451054 GCF_000747805.2 Chaetura pelagica | reverse complement strand
AATAGCTTCTTGGCTAAAGCCAGATCTTGCCAGAAGGGGCTATTGCAATACTGTAGAACCCCTGGACCTCTGAAAGGTGAAGGCAACTTCAGCAGCTCAAGCCCTAAATGGAAGAGTATCTTTTCTCCAGATATAAAAATCAGGTGCCACAAGGTTGTCTCCAGGACAGAAGGCGTGGATGAGCTGAAGGAATGAATTCAAATGTCTCTTCCTTATGCTATCACTTGTGCTACTGATTTCAGAAAGCATCCCAGAGTGCTTGAGTTTGTCCATCTGTTGTTCTCCCTGTGTCTGCTCAGTCTGTTGCTGAGGAAAAACTTAGCCTGAAATCAGCTGGGAAGAAACTAGGGTGTGTGCCTGCTACTGTAGACATTGGACCTGGGTCAGAGGTCAGAACTGGGGCTACTTGCTTGTCACACTTCACAGAGAGATGCTTTGGTGTCAGCTTGTGCATCTCAACAGAATCAAATGCCACCAGGAAATCTTCAGATGTGTGTGAAGACTTTCAGACTGTGCTCTGTGAAGTGCCATGATACAAGAGCTCTCAAGCAGTCAATCAACGCAGCACAAAATAACCCAGGAGCTGCCAACCGTTGCAGCCAGCATCACCCAAGTGGTGACATTGCCTGCTACTGCATGTGACCAGGCTGTGAGCCAGGGCTCTCAGAGTGTGTTTTTGGTACCTGGCTGCTGTGCTTTGCAGTGCAGGCATTCTGCATGCACACAGGGCATAAGGAGATCCCTGGGAACTCACTGCTGCAGTGTGTGACTTGCATCAGGTCCCTGACCTGTCCCACCTCTGTTATTCCAGTACACAGCACTCTGAGGTAGGGCCAACGTGATGAGAAAGTGATTTAGGACTGAGCTTTATAAACACATTAAAAAAAATAATTCTCATGTAATCAAGTTGTTCGTGTTCACCCCATCTCTGTACCCCTTTTGCCTTCCTGTCTTCCCTGTACATCCACCCTGAAGACCCAGACCTGAGTTGCCCTTGCACTTAGGCCTGGGTCAGTGGCACACTCATGTGCTCTCTGTCTTCATCTTCTGCTCTTGTGTTGACTTAGGGAGAGTTTTGCTTACTGAGATGAAGTACCTGCTGGTTGATACCCAGCAAAGCAAAACAGACCACTGTGAATACTGCAAAGGCAATAGATAGGAGATAAGTAATGTCTTAGATAATCTGCATTGTCTTCTTCATAATGCAGTATGCCTAGAAGGAGAAGAGTAATAAAAAGTAAATGGAGGAGAAGACATATTCAAATGAGAACATTTTTTTCTCTTCAGAAGGTTGAACTTTGGGATTTCAAGCATGAGTTGATTCTTGTAAAATCTATTGAAATATATTACTCTGCATTGGAGATCACAAAGAAGTACTTTACTGCAGTAACTAACTGTCTTTTGAGAAGAATTTATGACAATAATAAGAAAAATATCACTGTTTTCACCCCAAAACACTGATGCTATTATAATTAATGCTTTTTTTCTTTTTTCTTTAGTTGTTTCTAAAGGGAAATGCAGCAGGTGCTGTCCTGGAGGGGAATGACTCAGTCTGAGGGTCATTAGTGGTGGTAGGGCTTGGGGTGGGTGGTTGGTTTTCCTTTCCCACCCCTGTGCAGTAGCAGCCTCCCTCCTGGTTGGGGCCCATTGCCTCCCTGGCTGGGATGGAGGGAGTGTCTCTGCCTGGAGTGGAGGCAGCACATGCTGCCCATCATGGGGGGCTGCTGGGGGACGTGTACCAGTTGGTGCTTCTGAGCTTCTGCCTGCTGTGAGTGCCTATGGCTCCTGAGCCAGGATGGAGAGGCAGTTTGCTATTCCCCAACTAGTATAAACCTTTCACCATCTCACTGAGCCCTGTCACAGCATCCTCAGGATTTGTCAGCCTAGAGACAATTACTGGGATATCCAGCAGCAGGAGTGTGACATATCTGATTGTAAGAAATAAGCTTTCCATTAGGACAGATCCTAGATCACTAAATGATTGTTACCAGGATGTATGGCTGTTCTGCTGCTGCCAATGTTTTATGCAGAGGTACAAAACTTCATTAGCACCTTCACTTGCAGAAACGTAGATGTGGTCAGTATAAATGTCAAGGTAGTTGCTGTCCTGAATTAAAAAGTCTGGCTTTTTTTTCCTCTTGCATTTGAATCCTTTCTTGGCATATGAGAAAACCATACAAGTTGAGCTTGGCAGCTGGCAGTTTGTGCTTGACCTGTCATGTGCTGAGCACAATGGGAATAGGCTGTGACAGATTTGTCATATTTAACAATGAGTTTGTTGGTGTCTTGTTAGCACTGGAGATGTGCTTCCATCACAGGATTTCCTGGAAGAGTGAAAAAAAATCATGCAAAATTAAGCACAATTAGGAAGTCTCAGTTTTGACACTTCTCAAAATTTTGAACCTGGAGGCTATAAAAACCTGAGTTCTAAATTTGACAGCTATGCAGAAGGTTTGCTGTGTTCCCTGTGGGGTGTTCCTTCCATTATTTCCTTCTGTTACCACCCACAGAATGAGTTTCCAGGCATTGGATCCATTATTTATTTTTATTTTGCGGGATCGTTGCTCACCAACTGCTCGTTGTTCCTCCCATTCACAGCACAATTACTTTTTCAGGGATCTTGCTTGAAAATGGGTTTTTGTCTGTCTGGTTTTCCCCAGTGGAAGGGAACAGGCAATAAATAGACTCCAAGAAGAAAGCAGCTTAGGATGAAGGGCCAGAGAGAAGCAGTGGCTGTGCTGGGGAACCCAGGATGCTTTAGAGAAACGGTTTTTGTCGCTGGGCCCTGTAGCCCTGATGACTCTTTACACTTCCTGAGCCTTATCTAGAGGACAAGTGCTGCATTTCTTTCTTTAGAGTTGACACAATTGATATGAGACTGTTCCACAGAACTAATGAGACCAATGTAGAGAAGCTGTTAGGTTATACAGCTTTGGGAACATTTCTGTTGAATTCCCTCTCTGTCTTCAACCTCCACCACATAAAAGAATCCGTGAAATGTTTCCTGATAATGAATATTTAAATATAATTTCCTGAGTCTCTGGCTGAGTGTTAAGCCTTTATATTAAAAGGAATTTAAATAATGAAGAATTTCTCCTCAGTCAAATGCAGGAGTGTTACTTATGTTTGTGAGGGTGAAAAGTGGATGTTAGAAATATGAAACAAGTGCAGTACATGTTTACTGAAGCTGTATGCAAGGTAAAAGATACATGTTTATTTTTTGGTGTGGAAGCTATTTTTCCAATCAGTTTTTGGTGACCAAGCAACAAATCTGTGGATCTTTGAAGCTAAAAAAGTTTCTAATAATAAACCCATGTTATTTATTTATTTATTTTTAAGTGGACCATTCTAACAAATCTTCAACTTTCCATCAAAGACTAGTTTAGAGAGCAACTTTTCACCATTTTTACAGTTTTGTCCTCCATGATGAAAGCTGTACTGGAACTGGACTTGCTCCTCCAACTGGGTGAATTCTTTAGATTTTTATCATCACCTCTCTTTGCTTCTGCTACATCAGGTTGGTCTTTTTCATGTCCTTCATGTAAATATTTCTCAAGCTGGAGTGAACTTTGATTCTACCTGCCTCTTAGTTAAAATCCTGTTCAGATAGTGTAGCACTGAAGCTCACATGCAGGCAAGAAGGAATGGAGAATGTGTCTGCTTCATTGTCCAAGGTCTTCAGTTCGATTGTCTAAGGTGATTCACATCAAGGCTGCATTTCTTTAAGAGCAATCATAGGCATGTTCATGTTCTCCCTCCTTTACTCTGGCCTTTGCAACATGACATAATTATTTTCTCTCTTCTCCAGTCAATAATGGATATATATCTTTTCAAGCTCCTAATTAAAACTCCAAATTGTGCTTTTTCAGGTGACAGAGCTCAATAATGTGAAGAATGTATTACGGACTCCAAAAAGCACCAAGAAACATGCTGTTGGGATTTATTTTAATGATGACACATCAAAAACCTTTGCTTGTGAGTCAGGTGAGTAAAATGGCAATGCTCATGAGAAAACATAAGAGCATTAATTGTGAAATTATAAATGTATTATACCTACACACAGATTTTCTGGGCATTTATACAGAACTTGAGGCAGATGAGTGGTGCAAGGTGCTGCAGATGGAGTGTCTTGGAACGCGAATTAATGACATTAGCCTTGGAGAGCCTGACTTGTTAGCATCTGGAGTAGAGAGGGAGCAAAGTGGTAGGTACATAAATGTTGACCTTTCAAATCTTGAATTGCATTATTTTAAAGTCTTTTAGAATGTGCATATGAATATCAGAAGTAAATCGGAACACAGTTATTTTTCCAAGCCTTTCTTCCTGTTTTGTGGGGGGTGTTTTTGTTTGTTTGGGGTTTCCTTGGGTTTTAGGTTTTTTAAATTGCTAATGGAGGTAATAAGTAAGGTAACTAGAATTGTTTTGGAATAGCATTTTTCCTTCTCAGACAAGTTAGTTGCACTTGGAGATGGGAACTCTCTCTTATGTGTTTCCTTGTATGATGTCTGTATAACAGCTTCAGTCTGTGATTGGGGCTCTTTGGCAGTATTGTAAAGCAGCTAATAAATAATAGTAATTGCATGCAAAACCAGAGCCCATGGCTATTTTGCTTTCCTATGCAAATTAACTAATTACATGCACAAATGCAATTGCAATGTATTTATTCATGCACACAATTTTATTAATTGTTTGCAAACGCCAGGATTATGATGGTGTAGTTCTCATCAGTGTCTGAATGCACACACAAATGTTAGAGTGCAGCATTCTGGCTGCCCCAAACATGGACTTTATTGGGTTACTGGAAGGAAATGAGTCTTTCTGTTTGAATAAATTGTTCTAAGTGAAAATAAGATCTTGTGTTAGAGATGGAAAATAGGAAATTCCTTGAATGACTTTCGCATTTAATGGGCAGGGATTTTAGACTAACCTTTTGTTTTTCTCCCAGAGAGATTCAATGTGTATTTGATGCCATCCCCTAATTTAGATGTGCATGGGGAATGTACCTTGCAGATAACTTTTGAGAATATCTGTCTTTGGGACATCCAGAATCCCAGAGTAAAACTCATCTCTTGGCCATTAAGTGCCCTCCGACGCTATGGGCGGGACCCCTCTTGGTTCACCTTTGAAGCAGGGAGGTAGGTGTGTGTTCACTCTCTTGTGTTGCTTTCCTCCCTGGTGCTCTGGGATCACTTCTGAAGGTTGTTGAAGGACAGGAGAGCTTTTCTTCAGAGATTAGGCTGTAGTCTCTGGAGTGGAGGCTGTTGCCAAATAAAAGTGCCTGAGGAGGGAGGAGGGAGAGCTGTGGCATCCCAGGGGACGGGAGGCTGGCAACATTATATATTACTATATAGGGTTGTTCTGAAATAAAGCATTATATGAGTCAGAGAACTGGATGGACAGATCTGGGAAGGAGAGGTGAATGTAAATCCAGAATTTGTACAATGTGGGCATTTGGGCACAGAGTTACAGGTCCTGTACTAGGAGAAGTGGAGTTCAAAGTTGAGAGCAGCAAGTGCCAGGTGTTTCCCAAAAGCAAACACTAAAGTAATGGAGAAGGGACTCCTGTTTTCCATTTATTATATTCCTGTTTTTCATCTATTTGACAAATGTATTTATAAGAAATTTGGATGTAAATCCTTGTTTAGAATTGTTGTTCTGTATTGTTTCTGGTAGGTCAGTCTCAGTGAGCTGAAGTCTTTGTCTGGCTGAAGTTAAAGCATTTGTTTATTGAAGTAAACTATTAAATTCTTTCTAAGGGAGGTGGATGCATTATTTGAGATAAGCACATAAAAGAATTATAATAGTAAAAGAGAAACATCATAGAATTAACTTATCTGGAATGGGAAGGGGAATTTAAATGTTCAGCCTCCTTAATACTGCAGAATTCAGTCCTTCTGTGGGAAAGAAAGGATACATTTTTACTTAGCTTATCATGCATTAGACATGATAGGACAATGCAGTTGGGATGCTGAGGGTCTATATTATTTTAAGTGGAAGGCAAAACTCTGCACAACTAATTTCAAGTAGCATTAAAAGTTTGAAAGGGGAAGAAAAATTAATCCTACCTGGCACAGATTCTAGATAGGGTCTAAATATTAAAAATGTAGGTCTTGAGCATGAGCTCTCAAGGGCTTAAGCACTTATAATAGATCAGTGGAACTTAGCTGAGTCCCTGTTTGGTGAAAGTGATACAAATATGAGCTAAAACAGTAGGATTGGACCAGAGCAGGTAGTACCCATCCGTAATGCCTTTTATATCACTTTGTTCCATATTTCAGCAGCCTTTGTTTTCTCCCTCCCTGTGCCCCAGCCCTTCTAGAGCAGCCTGGTCAAGATTTGCTTGCTCATGATGATCTATAAACTTCAATCTCACACTTGCAACCTGTCTGTTCTTGCTGTGGCAGGATGTGTGACACAGGAGAAGGACTATTCATCTTTCAGACCAGAGATGGGGAAGCAATCTATCAGAAGGTTCACTCAGCTGCTTTGGCCATAGCAGAACAACACGAGCGCTTGTTGCAGAGTGTGAAAAATTCGATGGTACGACTGCTTGTTGTGGTGGTTGTTTTGCACTGGGTAACAGTGAGCAGTATGTTTCTTCCATGTGATTTCTAACATTTCATTCACAGATAGTAAACAGTCTGATTATTGCTGTTATTACATTCTGCTTGATTTTAATATTTAGGGCAAATAATTGCTTGCTCTAGAAAGTCTTGCTGAAAAGGTTCCTTTTCAAGAATCAAAGCAACAGGGAAACTTGTAGTCCTTGTTTTTGTGCTTGCAAAGCTATCAATATATTTGAATTACAACAGAGATGATAAGCTCCTGTCAATGCATGTTCTCATTAGGTTCCTTAGATTAATCAGCATCATGAGTTTGTTTGGAAGCATTTCTCATCAATCTATTTGAAAAATACTTGGCCTCATGCTCAGTTTTCCATTTGCTAATTGATGTCTGCATGCCAAGGATGATTTGGATAGAGTCATGTGGTTTAGATTACACTATGGGGGAGGACTAGATATTTGTCTGATCTCTCGGTGGGTGTCTGTTTTTCATGAGTCTTTTTTGTGTCTAAAACTTGTTTTATGATGCACATGACTGATAGGAAATATGAGTGTAAGATGCAAAACTAGCATACAGATTGAAACCAGCGTGGCATCTTCCAAAACATTGCATGTAAGGAAGTCACTTTATGGCACTTGCACCTAATGTGTTACAGGGTCTTATTAACTTCAATTTTTTTTTCATCATGAAACCTGTGGCAGGAATAGGAATGTTCTGTTTCTCCCACGTTACTGTTGGTCTCTCTACACCAAGACTCGCAGGCTGACTTTGACAGCAAAATTAGGATCCTAGGCTTTCTGGAATGTATAAAATGCCCAGAGTGGACAACTATGAAAGAGCCTGGCTATAAAAACCATCTCTGTTTCTAGCAGTAGTAATTGATTTACATAATCTGCTACAAGACTTATGTCTTTCTCTAACTGTAAACATAACAACTCTTGTTATGCCCATCCATGATAATAATTTCTGTTAATTCTACTAACACCTTGGTTTCAGGGACAAGCTGTAGTGATGAATTATCCCATTATTAACTGGACGGCCTAGCTGGGATGAAACAGAAAATGTCATTACTACTTGTGGAAACTTAAGAAAATACGAGAGTGTATGTTAAGGGAATGAGGAGGGGAAGAAATTATCTGGAGTACTTGTATTTATTTTGTTCTTCCACTTTCCTGGACTTGAGACAGAATGGAAGTTATTTAGAAGGAAAGTTATTTATCTTAATAACAGTCCAGTGAGGAGGAGCAAATAAGAGGAGGAGCAATAGGAAATTCTTTCCAAGTGTCCCAACCAGTCTTCTGGACTGGATAACTGATTGCTTCAGCTGAGCATGCAGGTGAATGGGTAATTCTGTCATTTTTAGAACAGGTGGGATAACTGAAAAGGGAAAGTGAAGAAAATTTAAGTCTTGTAATTTAGTAGTATAATATAATTGTTTCAGATGAGTCCCTTTGTCCCTGAATAATAAGTTTCCCAAGTCTGTCAGAAATGTTGTTTGATTCTGAAACAGTAACACTCTATGGCTTCTCTGGATTTCAAGGAATCTCACGTTTAGAAGTTGAAGCAGAGGGTCATGGTGAGTGTAGAAATCAGGTGGCTTGTTCTGCTGATTACAAAATATTTGTAAAGTGCATCTTTGTTCAGGTTGATTGATTTCCCCTGAATTTTTCTTATGCTTCTGAATGCTTCAACAAGGAGTTAATTTCAGATGCTTTCTCTTCATGCTCTGCTGTCTCTATTGTTTCTGTCTCCAAGAATTATTTACTCTATGTGACTTTTTCATATTAGTGAAGCTTGAGCTATTATTTACACAAGCAGTAAATAAAAGTAGAAAGTAGGAGATACAGTGGTAAGAAATTAAGTCTGCACCAAGTGTCTTCTGTTTGCTCCCATAATCCTGACCACTGCTACATGCGGGATGTGATTATCCAAGACCAAGGTTAAGATGATATTAAGCTACCCGATGGCTCCTGGAGCCTGTGCAAGAAAAGAAAAAGGGAGTTGAATGTCACATGCTGATAGATTGAAATAAAGCTGCCAAGTAGTGTTGAGAACGTGGGCTATAATGTGTCTGTCACCTCCCTAGCAGTCACTCTTTATATTACAGTATGTTGGTTCAGTTTGTGATTATTACTGACTCTGGCTCTTGAAATGCATGTGGAAAATTGCTGCCTTAGTGGTTCCTCAGCTGGGAACCTCACCCTGACACTTTCTGCTAATGTGCTGCTGCTTTCTGGTGAGGTCTGAGCATATGCTGACCAGAGCCCATGATGGTTTCACAAGTGGGTTTCATTCTTTTCCTTTTCAGTGAATTCAGAGATCTCTCCCTTTTCTCTTTGAAAGGGAAGAATGAGCTGGCTTTTCTTAATGATGCCTGAAGCCATTTGGGTCATTTGGTAACTCATCTCACCCAACTGTTTCTTTCCTTTCACTTTTTCATTGCCAGACAATGGAAAGAAAATATCTGTTCGAGTTATATTTTCATGAGTATTTGGTTGCCATGAAAACTGATGGGAGCAGTGCTGCGACTTGACTGCTGTCATCTGTGCCTGCTCTCAGTTCAGGCTGCTTTAAAAAAAGACATTAGAACCTGATATCTCACTAAAGTAATAACAGTGAACTTCTCAGCTTTGGCAGTTAAAGCTCAGTGCTTTGTAGAGAGATAATATCAGCCAGTTTACCAGCAGCCCTCCCTGGCCCTTCTTCCCCTATCAGCAACTCAAGTGTGCGCTTTGCACTACATCCCTCTGATGTGCCTCTGTCCAGGCTATTATCTCTGGCCATTTCCACAGAGATTCATAATTAGAAGTGGAAATGGTGCTCACTAACTTTTGAAATAAGAGAAGAATGCTGAGTGTCAGTGCAAGATGGGTAGAAGTGAAAACAGCAGCAGTATGTCAGTGCCTTTGATTTCTGAAGCTGTTTTTATTAGTTTGCCATTCTGCAGTTTTGCTGTAGTGAATTCAGCAAATGTTTTTAAGCAAGTATCATTCTAATTGATTCTGATTTATTATATCAATTTGCTTCACTGGGAAGAAAATCCCCTCAAAACCACAGGGAGTGCAATCTTCTCCAACAGGGGATCCCAAGGTGAAGGTTTACCTAATGTGAGTTGTTCTGCAAAATCTTTGAAAATTGGGTTATCCTGCCTGAGGATAACCTAACACATCTTAAATAATCCCAACCAAACCTAACACATCTTAAATAATCTCTCTTTTCCTTCTGGAGCCATGGTAGAGCTTACCAGGGAGTTTGTTGGTGTGTGGATGCTGTGATTTTGGGGTGGGTTTTTTGGTGGGATTTTGTGTAGTTTGGGTGGGTCTTTTATTGTTGGGTTTCTTGTGGGGGTTTTTTTGTTTTTGTTTTTTTAGCAGGCAGTGGTTTTGCCTCTGGTGCAAGTTTTGCTGATTGTTAAGGTGGATCCAAGAAAGAAAATACTTGATCTTTCCTCTGTGGACCCCAAGGACTTCTGGGACCAACTGCACCCTGCATTTGACCCAGAGCCCAGCAAACTGCCTTAGCATAGCTCCATACATCTCTTAGCCGGGTGACAAGAAGTGACAAGAGGTGGCCAATGGCTCCCCAGCTGCTCTCAGCACTGCCTGCTGATGGCTGCAAGTACTTCTCCATCCTGTTCCTCTGAGGATCTTCCATAGCCACTGGAGCAGCTTTGTGTTGTCCCTCCCCACTTTTCTCATCTTTTCTGCTCCTGTGGTTTAAGTGTGACTTAACATAACCTGATCCCTGCCGCGCACATGGGGAGCTGAGGCTGGGGACCCTCAGCTCCTTTCACGTTTCAGCATTTTCCTTCTCCTCTGGGCAGAAGAGGGCAAGAGGCTACAGATTAGGTGCCTTCAGTTAACAAATTATTTGTTGTGTTGATGATTTGTAGGGTGGGTGTCCCACCCGGTGCAGTGCCCGCAGCCTTTGCACACGTGTGTTCCAACACAACAATTCTGGCTGTTTTCAACCTGCCTACAGAGCTAGGTGCTCCTGCAGCACAGAGCCAGGTCATTATCAAGTTATTCCTACTCTTTCTGTTACAGTAGATTAATTGTGAGAATGAAATCAATTATCATTAAATTTTGCTCACAGTCTGAGGTGTTCTGATAAAGCTCTGTGTATTCAGGACATAACATACTAATTCTTCTCTCCAGCTGTGGGGTTTTTAATTTTTTCCCTTGCTGATTGAGTTCAGGAGGGACACCCCTTCTAGCCCTTTTCTGTGTATCTAATTTTTTTCAAGCTGTGTCTCTTGGGTTTTTTGTTGTTATCCTGTGTGTTGTTTTTTATTTTTATTTTCATTTGTACTCCTGATGGCTGAACTGTTGCTTAAACTGCCTTAGCTTGCTGTTCAGCTCACCAAGGAATGGGACCAACAAAAAAAAAAGTACGTACAGCCAGGAAATGCTACCTTAACAATGCTCTGCTGATTTTTTAAATCCCAGTAGAACATCCATCATCGATGGTTTCCATGGTGCTGAGGTGTGTGTGGTGACACTGCAAAGGGCTTTAGTGAGGGAGCCGTAATAAATACCATGTAGGTGGAACCTTGCATGGTGCAGTGATTCACATCCAGCTGATGTGGAGGTGGGTGTTTTAAGAGCAGGAGCTGATCTGTGTTTTGGTTTGCTTCACCTTCCCATTGCAGGCACAGTGTCTGTTGTACAGAGAGAAGGCTGAAGGTAGATCACACCTCTAAATAATTTGGAAGTGGCTCTCCTCAGAGGCAGCCAGCCCTCACCTCTTTGCTGTGCTGGCTTCATCTCTTTGTTTTTGCTCCAAAATATGTTGATCTTTTTGAAGAAGGTTCTTTCACCCCAAGTTTTGTGAAACTAAGATGTAGATGCTTACTCTTTGGTAAAAATCTGTCTTTATAAATTAGCAAAGTCACATGCAGTCTTGGTATGTTTACATGGATGTTTTCCTGAGCTTTGGGAGGAGAATTTTAGCTGCAATGTGAAGCTTATGATAAAAACAAATTATGTTTATCAGCTTGCACTTACATCTGATTAAATTAATGAGGAAAAAATGCTCAGTTCTCATATATTGTTGTGTTAAGAAAATGTAACTGAAGGCCCTGTATGGAGGGGAGGTGTGAGATGGGGCTTCCAGCAGTGAACTGCAGCCCACGTGCTCTCCTCTCAGCACACCTGGGTGTGCTGTTCATTCAAGTTTGGCTGAAGGATGCAGTTGTCTCCTGTGGTGATGGGAGATGAAGAGAAAATGCTTCAAAATGAACAAGAACAGCTTATTCTCTGCCATGTAAAACATCTCCAGTCAGGTTCTAGATGTGCTGAAGCTGTATATTTAGCATTGGGAAACTAGGGGAGGACCCTTGGTGGCTTTGCTGCTAATGCAGGAGCATCTGAGTACTTTCCTGTCTTCCACTGATCCCCCGTTTCTGTTTCAGCTGCTTGAGTTAAAGCTCCCCTCAGGGGAAGCAGCACTAGCCCAGGACCAGGGGAGCAGCAAGGTGAGCCTGGTGTCACAGCAGCGTGGCCTCCTAACCTGAGTGCTGTGTGCCCGTGGAGACTGACCCTGCTCGTGGAGGGGGGGCAGAGGGAGGGAACGGGGAGCCTGTGCTGGCAAGATCGTCACCAGTCCTTGCAGCCAGTGGTCATGCTGTTCTTGGAAGGGTTTGTCATGACCATGACTGTCTCCTTCACATGAGTTTACTGCTTTGCAGCTGCAGATGAAGATGAGCGAGCGAGCCGTGTCCCTCAGCGCCATGGTGCCCCTGCCCCGCAGCGCCTACTGGCAGCACATCACCCGGCAGCACAGCACTGGCCAGCTTTTTGGGCTGCAAGGTGAGGGGCTGCGTGGGAGAGGTGGGGTTGAAGCTTTTCAGTATCTGTCCATCTCGCTGAAAGCTGGTGTTTGGTTTAAGCCAGTTGCTGCTGTTGTCTGGTTCATGAAGAGAAGGGCACATCACACCTTAAGATGGACAATCTGGGAGAGGGGCTGTCATCAGGGGTGCTCTTCTTCCCATTGGAGGGGGTCCTTGATTTGACAGCCTTTTGACTGGTTTTAGGTAAACAAGAAGTTACTGTTACAGGATGACCAGTTACCAAGATTGCCCAATCCTTCCTGCTACCAAACTCTTTTGATGGCACCAGATTTTTTTGCCAGACTTGTAACATTTGGCTCCCCTCTCCTTTGGATGCCTGCCCATGCCAAGAGGGATGCAGTTGTCATTAATAATTTTGTGTACTTGCTAACATTCAACCAAAATGACTGCATCCTTGAAATAAGCTGAATTAGGGAAAGTGAAAGGAAATGGCCATGATAAGTAGTTCTAGAAAACTTGCTTGAACAGCTGCAGCGGGGCCTGGAGATGGGCAGATGTCTTCTCCAAATCCCCTTCCTGTCTTCAGCCCAAGGGGCAGCACAGCTAAGTCCCCTCCTGCCTGGAAACCTCCCCAGGATGCAGAGAAGGTGGAATCGCTCCCTGGAGAGGGCGCCCTGATCCCAGTTGTCCCTCTGTGGTCACCAAGGGACATCTAGTGGTTACTGAGCACAGGGATGAGGAGGAGGAGCAGCCATCTCTGCCCAGATGCTTCAGAGTGTGCTTCAAAACTGAACTTCAGTCTTCTGAGACAGCAAAACCTGCAGCACTGGTGTGTCCTTGTGCTGGTTTCCTCAGAGGCACCTCTGGAGCAGGAGCTGCACCCCTGAGGAGCTGGTCCAAAGTCAGCATCTTGTGGTCAGGCATGGGTTTAGAGTAAAAAAAAAAAAAGGCTCCTTCAAAACACACCCTTCCACTCCAAGCTACGTGGATTGGCTGAGATAGTGTATGTTCTGAAGCAGTTTCCCTTCTCCACAGGTGGGTCAGAAAGCGAAGCTCAGTTTGGCCATCAGCTTATGGGTGATTTTTGTGTCATCCCTGAAGGGCAGGGCTGGTGGGTGCTGCACCAAAGGGCAGCCCTGCTCTTGCTGCCTCATCCTGCTGCAAAAACACCCATAGGTAAACCTGAGTGTTGCAGGAAACCTCAGGAGCTGGCAGGGCTTTCTAGTACTAATGTGGAGATACCATTTACCAACATCAAGCATTCAGAAATCACTAGACATATTTTAAAACATCCTGGTATGGGAAACTTTTAATCTCTTTTTTTGATTTATTTTTTTTTCCTTCTCTCAGGTACTAGGAGTTTCTCAAGGAATAATGAATGAGATAGAGATATATATATAATTTTATAAAGCTGGATGTTGTGGAGGTTGACACCTCCAGAACATGACATATCACAAGCTGTGATTGCAAATGACAAGCTCTGGCAGTGGTGACACATGTAGTTATATTCTCTTCTGCTCCTCAGCAAATTTTTCAGCAGATGATAAAAGCTGGTATTTTTCCTTTTTTTCAACACTAGAGGGAGCAGGCAGCCCATCCAAAGTCCCGGCTAAGCCTGGCAAGTGTTTCAGGGAAGGGATGAATAATGAAAGCAGCACTTACGTGCCTGTTCGGATTTGTTCAGTAAATCAGGGCACGGGCAGATGACCTGCTGGTGGCAGCCTGTGGCACACCAGGACAAGGCTTACTGTGCCTTGCCATGGTGTCCTTTATTAAAACAATAATTCAGTATGGAGTTGACACAAGATAAATAGATGGTATGGGTACAAACTACTTGTTGTGTATTTACAAAAATAGCCTGCTTGCTAAACTGGAAAAAAAAAAAAAAAAGTTAAAAAATGGATCCTAGGAGATGATTGTCATGAGAATGGGGTAAAAGCCTTTGCAGAATAAGCCAGCCAGGCAGCCAGCACAGTGCTTAGGAAGGACACCTGAGTCCTTGTCCTGATCAGCAGTCAGAACTGCTACTTCAGTCGTACCCCAAACACCTCTAATTAGATTAGGTTGCCAAAATCTTGAATGCTAAAATTATTCTTGGAGAAAGAAATCTTAAATAATTGTGGTACTGAGTCCTAGAGTTCCATGGGTGTGAAGCGGCAGCTCACCCGGTGGTACAGGCACCTGAAATCTTTCCTCCACCATAGCTGGAATTGATGGTTTCTGAAATGATTCTTTTAGCCTTTTCTCATGTACAGAAGAAACCTGATGCTAGTATTGTGAGCTAAAGTGCATTTTTCATTTTAAATGCTAAGCCAGGCCGTTTTAAACATTAAATTGCTTTGTACAGTTTTCTGTTCTTAAGGAACTGGAAAAGAAAATCTGAGTGGAGATTGTGAGAGAGAGCAGCAGATGGAGGAGGGATAGGTATAATTAAAAGGCTGTAGTTCACATAGTCCTTTACAAAATGCTAAATAAGGTACCTGTGTCTTACTGAGTGGTGTTCTTTTTTTTTTGCATTTGGGTGAAGATGTTTCCAGCCCTGTGAAGCTTCATCGCACGGACACTTTCCCAGCCTACAGGTCAGACCATCGATAAAGGACTGTACAAAACTTTAGAAACTCCTTCTCTTCTGACAAATTTTCTCCAGTGGATGATTTTGATGATAAGCAAGAATGGAAACACAGAGGAGTTCAGGTTGGATGAAATATTCTTGCAATACAAAGTTTTTTTTAAACTTTGCCAAAAGTCAAAACTATTCTGTAGATATTGGGGAGGGGAACAAAACCAACAAACCCTCCAGTGTTTCTTTTCTATCTTACAGCTGGACAGAGAAGAAATCACTCCCTAGATATTTCCAAATGTTTTTGTATTATAGCTATGTTGTAAATATCAGACTTTCCTGTTGTAGCGTGGTTTCATTTTGTCTCTTACAGCTGTGTGTTCACTGATGTCACCTGTGTCATCCTTCTTTGTTGCAATGCTTATCTTCAGTTATTTACATTATTGTTCAGCCTAATCCTTGACCTTAGAAATGGTGGCCAGTTTTAAGCAGCTATTGGATAAATTTTTTTCCTGTTTGAAGCCTGATGAAGACTTGACTGATTTATTTTGAAAGCACCCTCTCTATCTCCTATTTCCTGTATTTATTTCCATCTCTGTAAATGTTTAAAGTAATAAAAAAAAAAAAGTAAAAATCCCATCTAATTTGTGGTACAGCATTTTTGTTATCACTATGAACATCACAAACTGAGCTGCTGTGGAGCCATGGGAGCACTAAAAGGGAGGATGGAGTGGGACAGTGTCTTGCTCTGGGTTCCCCCACCACATCTAGAGGCACGCAACCACCCATCAGGTGTCCTAGTTAAGTAGAATAGTAGATTGAACAGAAATCTCACAATACCACAAACCACTTTGTGGCAGAAAGGTGATTTTTCTATGGTGTGACAGCATAGTGTAGTTAGCAACTACTTTTTCATCAGATATCCTGAAAGAAAAGTAAAAGAGGGCAATGGCCAGAGTAGGTTTGTAGCAAAATTTGTCCATGTTTGTAGAGAAAGAGCACAGGGTATTTTTTTTTTCATATGACAAAGGGATGGTCTTCTGGTTTAAAGTAAAAGCAGCAATTATCTTAAGCTTGACTTTTAGTTCTAAATATGAAGTTTCAAAGCAGACTGGGAAGACATGATGGATGGAGCAGTAGGGAGTGTGGTCATTAAAATTGCAGATCTATCAAATGGGAAGGAAGGACATGGGAATAAATATTCAAATACAAAATGATCTGGACAAATTCAAGAAATCCAGTTGGGGTAAGTGCTTTTAGGCAAGACTAATTGATTACACAAACACCTAACAGGAAGAGCCTTTTGGAAAGGTATGTGAGGGTTATAGGTGGAACATGAGGCAACAAGGTCATGTTGCTGCAAAACAACTAAATGTCATAAGGGAATGTAAAAGCATTTAACTTTCAAGAGAGCTGAAGCAATTCTTCTGCTCTGCTTGAGGCTGGTAAGGTCTCAGTGGGAGTCCTGGTATGGTGGCAGATCCTGAGTTAACATGTTCAGCTCCTACAAATACCTGGGCCCTGGTGCAGTGCTGGCATGGTGGGATGGCTCAGCTCTTGTATTGCACTGGGTAATATCTTCACCTTTCTTTATTAAACAGATTTTCTCTCCAGAAATAAGGAAGGAGTAGATGTTTCCAGGTCAGTCCAGCCTTTTTGTTTGTTGCAGTGTCCTGAAGTAACTGGTCACTGCAATAAGATCTTTTTTAACTGGTTTGGACTTAGAAACTGTATATCAGTTTAATAAACACATTAGCAATTGTGAAGGAAAAAAACTGGGGAAGTGTAAGAAGTGTAAGGTAAATGAGTTTCTGAAAGAAAAAAAATCTGTGCCATCATTGGTTAAGATACACAGTAGGGCAAAGATAAGCTTAATTTATTGTAAATAAGGGTTATGTTCACTTCATTTCAAAGCTGAACTGCTAACATAAATAAATGATTGAAAGGCATGTTATGTCTAATAGGTCTTTATCTTTTAGGTTTACTTCTGCTAATGTATTCCCTTTAGAGCTGACAGCATCTGTTGCTTTATCATAGATATGACAGTTCAGTAAATGCTTTTATTCACCTTTCACTCATGCAATGATTGATACAGTAAGACTACCTGTGGTTGAGCAATCCAATTACAAAGAAGACAAAAAAGCCCACTCTAACCTTGGCCTTTAAATGAAGGGTCATTAAATCTAGGTCTGGTATTATTCTTTCTGGTGAAACTGTCTGCAAAGGATGGAAAAAGGGCCTAGAAGTAACTTAATGTTGAATCACTGTCTGTGACACAATATCAAGAAGTTTCTTTGTTTGAATTGGTGATGCCAGCAGATTAAGTCACTTAACCTTTGCATCATTGCTGGCTCAGTGAGATCATTAGCTGAAGGAAGTGACAGGGTTTGCTATGTGTATAGTTGCTGGCTTTTTGAAGCTGGGATGTTCAGACTGTTCAGCCAACCATGTGCGTACAACACCAATCTGGCAATGCCATCCAGTCTGCCAGTTGGGTGCCAGTGGTACCTGATACACTGGTGAAAACAGATGCAGAAATGGAGTGGAAATCCTTCAGGTACCTGAGCTACATTCTGTCAGAAGAGATGGACCTCAGAAACTGCTGCAAATCCATTTGTTGAGCTGTGGGGCTCAGGGTTGCCACAGGAATCAAGGATCAGCATGTGACAAATCCTTAAGAACTACTTTTTCCAGTCTCTGCCCTACACACAGGCCCTCCTGATTAAGAGGACTTCACAAGGGTTTTTTTTAGCTTCTCCTGTGTGTGAAAAGGATAATAACAATTTTACAGACTGGCTTCAATTGTTCCACCAAATTCCAGCACAGCCTTTTATATCCTTCAACCTTGTTCTCTCTCAAATGTCCACAGATTCTCCTTGATAACTTTTTCAAAGGTGCAAAAGTGTTCTGCAAAGTCATCCAATTGCTCAGGTCTGGCTCTGTGTAACCTTTCCCATTCACACGGCTCTAAGTAGCACTGTGTGATTTCTCAGGCAGCTGCTCCTCAAAGACTGGACAGAAATGCCAGGCCCTCTGCTTGCCTTTCATCCCTCAACA
This sequence comes from Chaetura pelagica, assembly GCF_000747805.2. NCBI lineage: Eukaryota > Metazoa > Chordata > Aves > Apodiformes > Apodidae > Chaetura > Chaetura pelagica. Next base: position 5,433,082 of record NW_009953486.1, on the reverse strand, counting down.
GACCAGTCACCAACCTGCAAGTCAGAATTGTGGAGACTGAAAAATATCTTTTAGGGGTAAAAGAAGAAAGGATCAGAAGAGAAAGTGTAGAGCTGATTCCCCCACTTTTCAAAACCAAGATTTTCAAGACTTCAAATTACATTTCCTTTTCTTAGATATTCTTATTACAGGTAACAGAATGCAAATGCTGGTATCTAAAATAGCATAGAGGGCAACGTGACCACTGTAAACTGTTGTGCTGCTGAGAGAAATGAGATGCCTGACATCTCCATTTCCATCATATAGAGGGAGATGGAGTCACACAAGGACTCACCAAAAGCTGCTCAAGACCTCAAGGTATTTTCATCATACTTCAAAACTTTTGTTCATTTTTAAAGAAAGGAGATTTTACACTTTTTGCTGGACCAAGATTTAACAAAACAGTTTTTGCTTCCTTGAGGGAGGGGAGGTGGTTTAAGTGGGTTGCTTCAGCATTTCTCTGAGTGAAACAGCCTTATTTTTCATGCTTATTTATTCTTAAAATGGTTAGTATTTAGTTCTGCTTTCCCTCCTTGCACCTCACAGTGGAAAAGCATCATTAATATTTAAGCAGATTAACATCTCTTGAAGTTTGTGACTTGCAGTCAGAATGTCATTAATTTAAATAATCACACAGATAAAATTAATGCAATAAGAGTTGTATCTGAGTCCTGTTGCTGAGCAATTCTGGCAAGTGCATAATAATACTGCTGCCTCAGGCATTGAGATCAGGGGTCACGATGTGATATTTCTGTGTATTCATTAACTTTCACAAGGGCAGATTGATCTTATGTTTCCATGAACACTAATGAACCATTTTCTTATTTTTAGGCAATATTCTATCACTATCACTAGCCATGTAGTGTTTAAAGAAAAGCTGTTTTCAAACAGAAGGCTCTAATTAGAACTTGGGCTTCAGCTGTATTGATTGCACTTTGCTTTCTCAGTGGATTTGCAAATGCCAGCAAATCAACTTGCCAGGAGAAAGTTTATTGTAGTGGCTTTCTCTTTAGTATTTAGCCTCTGCATTGTTCTGTTTCTTGACAAGCCAAAAAAAAAAAGGGAATTAGGTGCTGAGACAGTCAGGATGGTTTGGTTTGCATGAGTATTTTCCCAGCTGTCTCTTACATACTCTGGAGATCTTAGAAATAAAAGGTGTAAGGTGTTCATCTTACTCTAACCCATGGAAAAAAAAAAAAGTTGCAGACTCCCTGGTGAAATCAATTCCTGGTCTTGCAGCTGTACAAATGGGAGAAAATATAGAAAGGAATGACAGAAACAGCTTAGCGTGTTCAGCTCTGCTCAGGGCCTGTCTCTGGGCATGAGGAGCCTTCTCTGCCTCTGCCAGCGGGTGCCAGCCTTGCCCTGGGAAAGGGAGTGACAAGGCTGGGGTTCCTGGTGGCTCTGCTGGGCTGCCATCCCCTGCTGGCTGAGGTTTAGGGAAGAACACCAAAATAGCTCATACCTTTTCTTTCTTTGCCTTGTGGCACCTTGCACTGCTTCCTCCCTGTCACGCCCACATGCCCTGTCTCTTCCCTTGCTTTCTCATCTCAATGGAAGCAAAGTGAAACCTTTGGGTTATTCTGAAAGGGATCTCTAAATATGCAGTAAGAATTGCTTTCCTGTGCACTCCCGGGGTCATTTTTAACTGTATAAAGCGGCTGGAGGGGGCAGCAGTGTGAGCCCAGCAGGTGCAGCCTGCTGCTGGCTTGGTGGGTGCTGCACGGGAACAGGAGGGATGGTAGATGGAGGTGGTGAACAGCTGGGTTTGCACAGATTGTCTTGTCTCTGACGTTAATGTGAGAAAGCAAAGCCTGTGACTGAGCCCTGCCCCTTTGCTTTCAGCTCCTCCTGCATCTCAGCACTGATGCTGGAGCCTGCAGCATCTCTGTCCTGGTGCTGGAGCCAGGCAGGCTCTGAGCTTTCCCTGAGGAAAGCATTTGTTTGCTGCCTTTTTTTTTTTAAATGAAATGATCCCAGCTTCCAAGCATCCCATGACAGTCACCCAAATGCACCGGGTTGTCTTTAAGCTTCCAGAAAGCCAGTGAACTGCTGAGCCAACTCATTGCGGCGGAGCAGAGAAGATGGGGATGCAGGTGATTTATCCTGCCCTTGCATCTCTGCTACAGGTCACACCTGAGTGAAGAGCTTTATGTCCTCAGGTGAGGAAATGAGCAATGTCTAGATGGGCTCATTTTTGGCTCAGGCTCCATTCCCAGCTCAATCTGGGATTCCCACTTGATTTTTTGTGCCTTAAAAATAGGAATAGCATGTCTGCAGGCAATAGTCTCCAGCATAAACCCATAGGAAGAGATTTGCCATTTTCAGAAACAATAGGGGAAGGACCACATAAAATAGTCTGAAGAAGACCTCTGGTCCTATCAGACAAATTATCTTTTAAAGGACAAATTAAAAAGAGGATTTTAATTACTTGTACTCATTAAGATGCTCTTGGTATTTTTTTTTTAAGAGAATTGCACCCCAGCTGCACTTAAACTCTAGCAACTGCCTGAATTTTGTCTCTCAGTTTTCTAGGTTGGCTTTTCCTAACCTCCTGTCCTATACTTCTATATTCTGCAGTGAACTTGAAAAAAATCCTGTGTATTCCACTACAGAGGTGGACACACTGTTTGTACGTAGTGGATCAAATTATGTGTGTGAGAGATTCTAGCTTCTAATCACATATTTTCTGTATTTTGAGATCACTGGATAGAAGACATTACTAAGTAACTGAGTGAAATGAATAAGTTAAATTCACTTGCTAATATAATTTATTGTATCTTTTTGACTGAACAAAGAGTGCTTAACTTTAGAGAATGAGGGAAACTGTATATAGACCAAACGAAATAGAAAATTCTTTGTGCTGAATGCAGTGCATCCTTTTGGAAGATATTAACCATAAAACTGAAGTAAATAGTTCACAAATACTTATTTCTCCATAAACATGTCATGGCTCAGCTGAAAGCCCAGCAGTATTGATGATGTACGATCTCTATTTTTGGCATGTTTAGCAAAATGAAAGTGATGAAAGTGTACCTATAGTTAGCATAAATGAAACACATAAATGTTTTGCAGTGTAGGAAGGGTAAAGGTAGCAAAATTTGACTTACAGCTCCTCTGTCAGCTGTGAAGGACAGGGAGCTGGAGGGACCTAGCACAGCTAGAGCTGCTTGGGAGCTCTGCTCTGGTGTCCCCTTGCCCCTTGAGTAACTTATCCTTTTCTTCAGGTATTTGTGCCAAAATGAAGACCAGGCCAGACTTTCTACTGATGTAGTTGTTATGTTTTTAAGGCCAGAAATAGAGTTTACTGTAGAACTGTGATTTTTGATGTTGAAAGCCCACCAGTGCCTGATCTGACACTGAACTGGATGAAAGCTTTCCCATTAGGCAGCCTAGGTACCTGAAGCTCAGATCTCCTAAGGTGCTGATATGCTGCTGGATATTAAGAATTTATAATTTCCAAGCCATCTTCATTTGGTTGGTGGAAAAAAGGGCTGTGAATTGATTTAGATTTTTGTCTCTAGATCTTTGTTCCGGAACAACAAGCGTTAGGTCTCTGCCAGCAGAAACTGATCTGCTTAAAATGGCACTTGGGTTTGGGGAAGGTTTTGGTTGGATAGAGCTTTTTTTTTTAGGTCTATTTAACTTGAATTAATTCCCTGTTGTCTTCGCTCTGGGGCTGCTGGCAGGGAGAGGGGCAAAGCAGAGGGCAGAATTTTGGCATCAGTGACAAGCTGTGCCAGCTCATGAAGATCACTGAGCTATGGTGTGAAGCCCTGCTTGGATCAGGAATAAAGCACAAGGAGGGCAGGCTGGAAAATTCATGGACAGATTTTGACTCTGAAAATCTTTACACCAAGAGCGATTTTGGATTTGAGTTTTAATAAAGTTGTAGAGTTTTTTAAAGTTTCACTTTATTTTTGCCAAATCAGATTGTTCATTAACTCCTAACCAGTTGGGGTTGTGCTGTTTGACTGTTGCTAAGGACTTCATGTCAGGTGGGGAGAGTTTGGCTGGAAAAACTTGTTAACTGTCAGAAAGCTGGAATTAAGAAGCCTTTAAGTAGATGCATTTACAGCAGATTGTTTCTGTCTTTTGTGTGTTGTCTTTTCCCTGGGGAACCTCCTGTGGCAGCAGGTTGTTTTCCTGAGGAGCCAGTATTTAAATAAGAACATATAGCAGATCATGTAAGAAAAGATTGGCTTCAGTGTCAGGGTTCCCCCAGGCTCCCTCCTTGAGCTACACAGCCCCAAATAAAAGCTGACGTTTGAGCAAGCCCAGGTGATGTTTGTGTTGTTTGCAATAGTCACCTCTTAATTCAGTCTCAAACTGGGAAAGTGAACAACTGAGCCATGGAAGGTGGCAGGAATCCTTTCCATTGATATTGCTGGGCTTGGATCAAGCAACCATTTATTAGCACTCTTGGAATTGCAAGAATTCAACATTGGATGACAATGGCATTATTACCAGCTGTCACTGGTAATGTCAATGTGAACATTTGTTCTGTAACACATCCAATGAGTCAAGAAATCTAAGCCCAGTAGAAGTAAAGAAGGAAAATCTAGGAGAGGAAGGCTCACAGTGTTATTTTTAATATGTTTGAGTCTACTATTAAGCTGGTAACAAATCTTTGTATATGATTTGATTATGTTTCTGTTCTAGCTAATTTGTTTGATTATGATTAGGGGATTCTGAAGATTATTGCTAGCTTTTTTTATTTTTTTTTTATTAGAAGAATCAAGCCTGATGCATCATTATTCATGAAAGGCTGGAAATGCTTCTCCTGCTTTTGACACATGTTCATTTATCTACCACATGAGCCAGGAATACAAACCCTGGTACTCCAGAAGGTACTTGCAGATGTGATTTCACCTGATTTACAAAATGTGGGAATGTTTTGTTGATTTAGGAATCAAAATACAATTCCTGCTTTTCAGGGAAAACTAGATTTATAGCATCTTCTAATTGTATTGATTTCCTCAGTTGAGCTGGGATGCTGCTTCTGTTCCCAGGAGGAAATACCTCATCCAGGCATTCTGCAAATGAGAAAGAAGACAAAAATAGACTGGCAGAAATCATTTAAAACACATCTAAGAAAGCTGAATATAATTAAGGACTGAAACTTGTATTTAAAGCAATGTGAGAACCTCAACACAACTTGTGTTATAGGAAAAAATAAATGAGGTGAGGGGTTTTTTTGGTAGCTACTACTGTGGTGGCTCTCCAGCAAAGATGCCTTATGGATCCTTTGGATGCATCTATCAGTACCTACAACCTCTGTGTGACCTCTGCTCATTGACTGCTTGGAGTTACTAGAAGCAGCTGCAGGTTAAATCAACTTTTGGCTTGCTCTAAATTGGGTCAAGCACTGTTTTGCTGAACAAATTTGTGTGAGGTAGGAAACCAGGCTGCTGCTTCTGAGAGCAGAGAAATACCATGCAAACCATCAGACAATTGCTGGGAGAGAAAGCCAGCACCTACCATGCACAGGTAGCATGTGACCCTGTCCCGTGTTGTCCATACAGTTTTCTGCAGTTTACACTGTTCCTTTGCCATCTTCCTCAACTGTGACATCTCCTTGATTTCTCCCTCACCATAGAGAATAATCTGACCCAAAGCACTTTCTAATGAATGTCATTAGGAAAGAATGATTTAGCAGGATGGAGTTTGTTTTAACTGCAAGAAGATCCCGATCATCATTGTTTTACAATTTATTTTCTTACATTTTATTTTTCATCAGTTTTGCAGCTTGTGAACAAGCCAATGAGCAGCTTCTCATCAAAGATCCCAAATAATGTCTCTGACACAGATCTCCTTGGTGTATTTTCACAGTGGTTTAGTAAAAATATCTTGATGGGAATGAAAGACCCTCTTTGGTTTCAGATGTATCTGCTTGTTAACAGATTTGCATGCCTTTATTTTTCCTTTGTAAAAAGCCTGGGTCAAAGAAGTTGAAGAGTTACTCAAACAGATAATTGTTCTGACTTTCCAGAACAGGCAAGTGTGAGGTCTCTTGCTGCTGAATGAAGCAATACATACCTTTTGACATAGCAACACATTCAAACTCTACTTGTTTTGGTTCTTTGTCTGTGGGAACTTTTCTTTTATAACTCTCCTGATGCCCTCTAAAAGTGAATAATCAGCTGGAGCTGGAAGTACTTTAGTGTCTAAGTGCCAAAATCTGATTAAAGAGAAAAGGGATAAGAGTAGGTGAGCCCCATAGAATTAACATTTAAATGAGCATCTCAATAACCAGGTGTGCCAGCAGTGGCAGTTTCTGAGCTTCAGGGTGTTTTGGTGAACTCTCACTTTCAGCATCTGCCATCAAGAGGGAGCATGGTCATCCTGGTATCCAAAATAGTCTGAATCCTATCAGATCAGACCCTGAAAAAGGCTTTGCCTTCCGATTCCCAGCTCGTGACTAGCTCAATTCCAGAGGAAAGCATCCTATCAGATCAGACCCTGAAAAAGGCTTTCCTTTGCCTTCCAATTCCCAACTCATGACTAGCTCACTTCCAGAGGAAAGTCATTGCCCTGAGACAGGTGAGGATGGGAATGGGAGCTGGCACCCAACAAGAGGCATCTCACCAACCTGCTGTGGCAGTGCATTGCCCTGAGACAGGTGAGGATGGGAATGGGAGCTGGCACCCAACAAGAGGCATCTCACCAACCCACCTTGGCTGTGGCAGCGGTGGAAGAGAACTTCCTATCTCTCGTGCTCTCCCTTCAGATGGAACATAACAACCCATTTTTTCCTGTCAAAACTAGCAGAAAGATGACTCTCCATGTGTTCTGAAGAACACCACATCCAACAGCAGTAAGAATTGTTTTGTTCTATTTTATAATAACCTGTCAGAATTGAGTTTCTGCCCCTCTCTAGCAAAGTGACAACTTCCCAGAGAACAAGCTGGTCTCAGAGGTGGGCAGCTGGCTAAAAAGCAGTGCCACACATCTGCCCAAAACAGGCACTAGACTGGCAACTCAAACTGATTTCCTTAAAATAAAGAATGAATCAGTTACCTCTCAGTGAATGAAAGCAAGAAGACTGTTTTTCTTACCCTGATGATACTTAGCAAACTTTTCCAGCTGCATTATTGCAATATCACTTCTTTTCCCACCATGTGCTGTCAATTACCACAAACCAGATTATATTAACAAATCAGAACTTCTAGCTGGATTTTATTTTCTTTGTCTCCTGTTGGTACCTGACAGGGTATATGTGTGTCCAGCAAACCCTCATATTAGGTTATGCAGCAAAGGCTCTAGGAACCAGCTTCTAAGGACACATCTGATTGACTCCCAACTTAGAAGAGATATGTTGAAAAGATCTCATGACTCCTTTCTACCAAAACAAAAGACGATTCAGAACAGAGAGCCTTGCTGTTCCAACACCCTGACTGTAATTTGCATTTCAGTTTACACTGTGGTCATGGCTTCAGAAATCATTAGCTTCCTACAAATTCCATGAAAAGCAGGGGTTTCTACAGAAGGGAAGGCTGAGATTTGAATTCACCTTTTACTGGACACCCAAGAAATCCATGTAGGCAAAAGTAGATGCTGCAGAGCTCCTGCCTGGTAATTCACCCCCAGGTCCCTTGGAAGCTGGTCCATGCCAGATATTTGATCTACTTTGCTTATCCCCTCTTCAGAAGGTGACTTAAGGAGCGAAGAGAGATGCAGTGCTGGAGCCCATCTAGCTGCTGGCTACCACAAGATAAGGAGTTTTCCTGTTGCTTTAATTAAATAACCATTTTCTTTTGAGCCCTGGGTGCTTTCATTGTCTTTGTCAAGGGCTGTCAGGCGGGCAGGATTGCAACTGCCACTCTTCTCTGAGCAACACAAACCTGTGGAAAGCAGATGACATGACAGAAATGTGGGATTCCTGCAATGCAGCTTTTAATCTGATATGTAAGAAGGGAAAAAGAGAGGTCTGTCACAACACATCAGTTTCACCAGGTACGTCTTTTATACGGAAATGTGCAAAAGTTCACAATATCAAAAAAAGTGCATTTCCCAGGAGGGGGATGCAGGTGTCGTGCTTGGGCAGCACTCCTGCTGCTTCCTGTCTTCTGGAGGATTTTGAGTGACACTTGAATGTTTACACACAAAGTGATGTAAACAAGGAGACCACTAATTTTATCTCAGAGCCCAAATTCCTCTTGTCTTAAACAACAGATTCTTATCTCTGATGGTTGGAACCAGAGCCTGAAATAGGACCCTTTTGCCCTAGGCTTGGATGAACTTGCTTGGACTAAAGCAAAGCCCTGGTCTGCAGACTGTATGGCATAAAACCCAAGCAAAACACAATTGCATTTGGAAATAACTGACACACTCTGCTGGAAAACCTTAGTTGCTGTCACTATCTTTGTGATATTTTTTCTTCTGCTGTATTTCTTTTAGTTAGAAAAGACTTTTTTCTTTGACAGAAGAAAGGCAACACAAGAAGTCATCCTTTACAATTTACACACAGGATGGAAAGCTTTATATTCTTCCTGGCTTCTTTCACCAGCCCACAGCAAACATTTATCTTCTGATTCCTCTAATAGGATGTGACTCCTTGTGACATCATCTTTTGAAAGGCTGCAATTTAATGGGTGCCTTTTATCCCCTCTTCCCCAACACACATGCAGTTTGCACAGACTAATAATTTAAAATGCAGCACAAACTCTTGGTGGCCAGGATTGCTGGCAGAGGCTTCTCCAGTGTGCTTGCTCAGTCGTGACTTTGCACAAGTCCATCACAAATAAATGTCTCTGCTTCAGGTTTGCTCAGGAGCACTGAGAAGTCCCTGGGCCTGTGGCAGCACCAGGCACTGTAATGCAGGTTGCAGGGGGTTGGCTGTGCTGCCCTCACACTGCTCTGAAAGCCACTGGAACTGGAAATTCGAGTTCCTCTTCTTATTTTATTGGTATCAACTATAAAAGTCCACAGCAACACCCTGATAACTTAAACATCCATTTCCTCCCCTCACAGTATAGATCAAAGATAGAATTCCTTCCATCAGGAAGCACCCTAAGGAAATTCTGAGCTGTCAGCTGAAGCAGTGCTTATATATAAAGCATCTCTGGCTTTATTAGTATTTGTGTCATTACTGATGAGAGTCTCTAATCATCTCCATCTGATTCAGGGGAGACAGGAATAAACTTAATTTCTTCCTGAATGGACTCTGAAGACATCTGCTATTTACATTTTTGTTTATTATTTTAACTAAATAAAACTGGCACTGAGCAAATCTCATACAGCAGATTTCAAGTAGGTTTTACAAGCTGTTATTACCTGTCTGAAAAGAATCTAGCCCTGGAGAAAGGGCTGCTTCAGGGCCAGTGCTTCCCAGGGGCTGCCACATCTCCTCCAGGTACCACCTGAGCTGAAAGCCTCGAGGGCTGCAGGGGACTTGGCTGGGCCAGAGGGTGAAGCAGTGGCCTTTCTGGTCTGTCCTGCACAGCTTCCCCAAGCAGTGAGTGACCTGGCAACAACATCTCAACACCTGGTCTTTGCTCTTGGAAGTGATGCTCCTCAGTGGAAAGTGAAGGAGCAAGCACTGAAGGCCTGAGCATCTTGATCCATCCATCCCTCTCACAGCTGGGCTGAAGCTCCGTGGTGCTCTCCAGGGCTCCAGGAGGCACAGATCCAAATGCCTCAAGGGATGTAAAGCAGAGGTGAAGCCTGGAAACTGCTGATGCTGAGAACAGCCAATGCTGGCAAAAGCTTTCAGCCCAGATTACAGCTTCTGATATGCCCTGAGCTGCCCCTCTAGGGCTCACCAAAGGGCATTAAGAAAGTGAGTATGTGGTCACTGTGTTTATAGTTACCACCCCTCTGGAAATTACTCAGGATCACAGAATTGAAAGAAGGTTAAAATCAGGGTGCTTGGGCATTGGCAGTGGAAGTGGGGAAGGAGAAGCAATTTCTCATCAGTCTCTGGCAGCTGTAACTGGGAGGGAAAAAATCCTCTGCAACCTTCCTCTTTCCCCTGCTTGTGCAAAGAGATGAAGCACCAGGTGCAGGGGTATCCAAGTGTAGTAATATTTGGGATAATCAGTAATTAACCCCATTAGGAAAAGGTTCAGCTGTCCTGTTTGGCTCCTGCAGCACAAGCACATTGTGTGCAATGATAAATGCCCTTACTAGTGTCCCACTCCTACAGCATCAGGGCAGCTGAAACATGTAATGTTTGGCTTATTTCCCTGGGGTAGCACTGGCTTCCAGAAAAAACAAAAACTTGAACACTTGAGATTGTCTTTTGAGTATGAAAGATATTTCCTTCCGTCATTATAACAGTGCAAATACTTAAATTAATGCTGAATTAATTTATTAACTAAAAAAATATAGAATAAAAGTTTGTGTAAATACCACACAGGAAATGTAATATATTTTAATTAAAATGCTCCTGTAAGCATAGTATGCACTTTGTTTTTGCACACGGTCAAACATGGATGAGGCAATTTAGCCAAAGGAAATGAAAAACAGTGTAAGCCATTGCTACCCCATAGAAACCTGCAGAATGCCAGTAATTTAATAAAACATGTGCTTGCTAGATCAAATACTGCTAACTCTCTTTGCTCTGCAGCAAAACCGTGAGATCCAAGCAGAAGGTCTGCTGAGATACTGTGCTCTCTGAGTCACTAAATTGCTGAGTACCTAAAATCATCAGCTACTCCAATTATTCTTGGTGGCAGGATGTATCTGTGTTTAAATAGATGTTAAGGTTGTGACTGTAAACAGGAAATGAGAAATTTTAAAAAAATCCATAGTGGAACAGAAAAATAAAACCAGGTGATTTCTGACTAATGTGAGACAACTGTTTACAACTGTGAAACTGGGTTTTAAAATACAAAAAGGAAGGATAATACAAAGAATTGTTCTTGCTGGTGGCAATGCTGAGGCTGGCAGGAGAGCTGATTGGAGATAACTGGCAGAAGCACAACAAATATGTGTGGATGTTGTACATCAGCAGTGTGCCTCACACAGGGAGTAAATGGTGCAGTGTGTCAGGATGGGATGCTGACACTTTTCCAATTATGTTTGCCCCATTATTTATGTTTATTGGCTGCAGAATCAGTACTTGCAAATCTAAATTCCCATTATGGCTCATGTATGCTGAAAATGTGTATTAAAATGCATATGGAAAGTTTTAATACTTCTTTTGTTTTTATTGACTAAACTGGGGGAGAGAGGTATATATAGCTTAGGTACTTGGTAGCTGAGAGCTTCAAAGCAGCGGAAGGTCCCAAGTTCTTCTTCCACAGTGATGGACACCCCCAGGTTCCAGGGCTGCAGCCCAGCCCAGCTCCTCAGCCTCCAGTCAGCTCTTCCAAGGGCAAATGCCATGGAAAGCAGTCCAGGAGAAGGTGCAGAAACCATGAGAAATACAGACATGGGTATCCTGGTGTTTGCTTGAGCTGCAGGTGAATCTCAAAACCAGATACAATTTCTCTCTTGCTTCCCTCCATCAGGCCTCCATCTCTCCTGCCTGGGGACGGCTGGACCTCTTTGTACAGGGTATAATTGTGTGTCTCAGAGACCTCTACCCTGCGTGGTTGCCCTCTGATCCTCTGGCCAGTTCAAGTGCTACAGCAATCCCTGCAGCTTGGCCTAATGACCTGTCTGCTGAGCTGAGGAGAACCCATGGCATGGGCAGAGCCTGGCCCCATCCCACCCTGCACAGGGTGACCCACAGCTTGCACGACCTGGAGCTCTTGTCTCACTGCCTGTGCAGAAGCAGGTCTTGTGACATCTACACTGATACACCTTGGAGAGGGAACCAGATCTGCCTGACAGCTAACCCAGGGGATTGCAAGCTCCAGTAAAGAGATGGTTGGGGTGAAAACATTTTTATTTTCTTGTTGATGGAAGATTTACTGGTATTTTCTCCTCTAGTTTTGCCTCTAATGCCAGTATTAATGCACATATAACAGCAGATATTCCTCCAGGAGGAGTGCAAGACATATTCAATGCCTCTGACCATTTTGATTTTTCATTTTCAGGTTGTTTTGATCTAACTCACAGAAAAAAACAAAAAACAAAACACAAAAAACCCCCCAAACAAACACAAAAAACCACAACAAAACCCAACCAACCAATCAAAAAACACCAACCAGAACTGCAAAGTTTGGAGAACAATATCATCAACACTGATCAGAACAAAAAAAAAATAAACTGCTCTGCTAGCCCATGCAGACTTCTACTTGTCATAAAAGATGCACAACTGATTGCCCAGATATTCTTCCTGTTGCTGTTCCCTTTCCTCCAAGCTCCAATAAAATGTAGCAGATGGTTAAATTTACTGTATCATCTGAGAGCAAGAAAGGAGGTGCTGACTCTTCCATTATACACAGAGAACCACATGTGACCCAGAGGACTGCAGCAAGAACAGAGCCAAGTAAGAGCCCCATTCATTAATATGATCTTTGTCCTTCCCACAAGTAGGATTTTGCTCTTTCTTTAGAATCTGCAGACTCTGGTTTCATGGTAACCCATTGCTTTCTGCATAAGAATGCTCTGGGTAGGATGGTCATGTCCTCCTGATGCACTCACTGCTTTTGGTGAGGAGTCTTGAGCGCTCGTGATTAATTTCTAACAAATCCATCCTAACTTTTCCTCTGACATTTTGAAACTGCTGCTCACCTCAGCTGCTCTCAGAAAGTGCCTCCTGCTCCTGCTCAACCCTAATGAAAAAAAACCTGGTGGCATTAGAGAGGTGTGTTGTAGAGAATGACTTATGGAGAATTGCCAAGTGACAAAGCTGTCCTGGGTGTTCTAAGAAACATTCTCAACATTTATGGCATCTCTTAGCAGGGGCAGACAGATGTGACTAAGAAATAAAACCTGGTTTGGATTAATAGAGTGGTTATTTTCTTTTTCTGTCTGCTTTTGTAAAATGAACCTTGCCTGGATATTTTGTAAATAATAAAGATTTTTTTAAGAGACTACCAAGTATAAAAATGTTTAGAAGGAACAAATTATGGTAAAGATTATAAGGACAGGAAATGTTTGAGGTATTGAAATACTCCATCATTAAAAAAAAAACAACAACACAACAAAAAAACCCAAAAAACCCCCTTTCTTTCAATTCATTTTTTTTTAACTTGTCTCAAATTAAGGGTCAAAACTTCAATATAAGCAATGTAGGTCAATGCCATTATCCTCAGCTGCTGAGGCCTTCATTGCCCTGAGCAGGATCACCTGGGACCCCCACCCACACAACCATTGGACCTGGAGCCACATTTAGGGCAGATCCTGCTCCTTGTATGAGGTTATTTTCCCTGCTGTGGGCAGGTCTTTGTTCAGTCCTGTCTGTCCCTCAGTCCTGCTGGCTGCTGCCTTTCTGGTTTGCCATTGGATCTGTTTCTCAGTCATTGCTGGACCTGCTAGTGCCACTGAACTGGTTCTGTCTGGGCACTGCCTGTGCTGGTGAGGATGGAGCCAAGTTGTCCCTTTGGGTTCTATCCTGCCACTCTCTGCAGAGCTGCTCCTGGTGTGAGGTAATTAGAGCTTTTTTGTGTTTCTGGGTCTCACTGCATCTGCTTGCTTTGCTGTTTGTTTCTTTGGTTTTGTTTTGGTTTATTTTTTGTTGTTGTTGATTTGGGGTTTTTTTCCCTTTTAATCTGGAAAAGCCCTTTTGAGTTAGAGAAGATGTAACCTCTGTTTTTAAAAAATGTTGAGTTGGATCAAAGTTTACCCAGTTACGTAAATGTGAGTTTGTGAATGCAGCACGAGCTGGATGCCTCCGTGTCACCTGAACTTAACTGTGTGGCCTAACTTTGCACTAGAAGTCTGCAGGAAGGCAGAGGTTTGAACATAAGATTTTTCATGGAAATTCTTCTGGAGAAAGAGGGCTTAAAATCTTAACTAACTCTTAAATTAATAACTCCTAATAGTGTTGCATGCTACAACTTCCCTGAAAGAGGTGAAAGTCAAGTACAAGCTCTTCTTTTCTCTGCATCAAACCAAGACTGAGCAGACTCAGGATGCAACAAGAATTACATCCTATGAGTTCAAGGAACATAATGTGCCAGTATAAACAGCAATGAATGAAACATCCCAATATTGCTCTTTATTAAAAGAGGAGCACAAGCAAGTTCCCACAATATTGGAACAGGTGTGATGGGCAGTGATAGCTTGGCACAGGAAGCCAGTTTCCTCTCCCTCCACCCAGTTTAGGTTCCAGGCTCACCTGAGATGCCTGTTTGGCAAAGGAATATCTTGCCCGTCCTGCTGTCTGGGTGCTGCTCTCCCAAAAACAGTTGCAGGGGGAAGAGGGTCCCTGCAGCACCCAGAGCAGCCTCAGGATCTCGTGAGTCCCAGCAGGACTGTTTGCCTCAGTGAGCTCTGCTGCAGTCAGCAAAGGTCCATGGAAACATTTACACTGTGAAATTCCTCACAAATTGGAGGCATGTTCAACACATTATTGCTAAACTTAAAAAGAAACCTGTGGGGAGATGGATGCACTTGTGATAGCTTGTTGTTTGGAAATGGAATTGTTCTGCTGGAACTGTTACCCATCTGTTGCCTTTCTTCTCTCTTTCAACCTTGGTGTTATTTTTCAAAGTGTGATAATGCATTTCAAGAGCTTTTCTTGATTAAATGATTGTAAGTTGATAAACAAAAACTGAGGTTAATACCAGAACACACAAGACTGATTGTGTTATAAAGACTCTGTGCTGAAGTCAATAGAGAGACCTCAATTTCCAGTACCTGAGGATCTATACTCCTGTTGTAATGTGAGGGCAACTATATCCAGAGCAGCACTATAGCTACCTTGGCAGTGCTATACAAAGGGCTGAAAAAAAGATTTTGTTGTAAAGAAACTTAAGCAGCCTTTTTTTCTTCTTGGAGAATGACTTTACGTCCTTTGCACTTGAAGTGAATTAATTAAAGATTTTACTTTTCATTCTTGAATTTATTACAGATGATGTTCAGGTATATTTGTCATTAGAGACTGGTGGAGGTTGGTTTCTGGCAGGAGTCATGGTACACTTTCTAATCCTTGAGAGATGTATAGCACACAGATACTGTTTTTATTACTTGAGTCAAAATTAATGAGTTACTCGGTGCCCAATAGAAGTAAGAATAATTGTATATGGCAGGAAGATATCTTGGGGTCAGACGAAGTTTTTCTTTTGGTTTTGCTTTTGTAACAGGGTGTTAGACTCAACAGTATGAATTGCATCAGCTATTAACACCATCAGAAAGCTGGTTCAAGGCAGAGCTGAACAGCAGAAAGCCAGAGCCTTGGGTGTGCTTGGGCTTTAGGGGTGCTGCACCCAGGGGCAGTGGCTCTGGGTGACTGTCCCTCACCCAGATACCTGCCTTTAGGCAGCAGAGGGAGCTTTTCTGGAGTATGAAAAAGCCATGTGCAGAATAGTAAAAAAATTATTCCCTTTATCCTAATAACAGATGTCCCTGGGAAGATAAAATAACCTGCTCCAATGACCAGCACATTTGAATGTGCACATTCCCTCCAGCAGCTGCCCATCCTCGAGGTGGAGGCTGCTGGTAGGGAAGGCAGGCATCAGTGCTGCAAAGAGCCCTGCAAGTTTGTGCACAAGTTGCACTGCAGAGATAGAACTTCAGAAGCAGGCCAGGGTTAAATTGGCTGAAATCTGTTCCTTGGTAAACTTCAAAGTTATTTGTACCATGGGTGGAAAGATGCAATTACTTAGCAGTCAGTTGGAGTGTCTGTCTCTCTGTGTCTCTGTAGATCATACATCTTTCTTGTTTTTTATCTGATTTCTATTCTCTCAGTATGATGATTCCAAAATACCTTGGGGTACATTCCTCAGTCTGGATGTTTATTATCTGTAAATGTCCCAAGCCCCATATACTTATTTTCTATAGACCTCAGTCTGGAAACAAAACAATAAACTGTGCAGCTTGTTGTGGCTGTGAATCTGAAATATGACTTATTTATTAATTGACTTGCTCTGAGTTTTTCTTTGCTATGCACTGCAGTTTGAATGGGGACTTCTGTCTTTCCTTTACAACAGGTTTCCACAAAAGGTGAACTTGTGTGTTTCCAGATGCAGGTCACCTTTCATGTCCTTCACCTTTCTTCAGCTCTTCCCCAACCCTAAATAACCCAACAACAAACTGACCAAAACCCCAAGTGAAACCAAAGATCTTGATAGGTATATATTATTATAGCTTTACAAAAGTCATCTTGGTCTGCTCCTGATTTCTAACCTTCTTAAAAAGAATATTGAATAATATGTCAGGACTTATTTGCAGCTGACAGATAGAACTAGGAGTGAGGCAAATGTCCTCTTAGCTATTTGGGTTTGCCCTTAGGATTTATCTTTGCTGTATGTTTAAAGTGCTCTTCACAGAATCTTCTCTGCATTTTACCCAAATTCATCTACCATGGCTACCCAGGCTTATGAAAGCCTGAAGCCCAGGGCTGTTTTATGGAGGTATAAACCACAGTCCTTCTCCTTCACATAGTAGATGCAGATCAATCTTTGCAGACATTTGTGATAGTCATCTGGTGACCAGTAAATCTGAGCAGTTTACTGCTCTGCCCCTGAGTTAAGGCAGTACCCCAAACACAGTTCCTGTGCAGAATGGCCTGGGTACAGGAGGACAGGAAGGGTTGGAGGAGCTTGAGGAGATCTTGAGCAGTCTGCATGACCAGGTCCCTCAGGACACTGCTGGCCATGTCCCAGTGAGCTTGGATGTGGGGCCAGAAGGAGAGATGGGGAGGAACCACAGCTGAGCACCTGCTGGGCAGGGGCCCACCTTGACAGTCACTGCCTGGGGGCTACATCCTTTGGTGATAGGGAGAGGAAAAGCTACAGATGAATTCAGTAGGAGCTGTTTGAAGGAAGACATGCAACAGGAAAACTGCAATTTGTTGCACCTTATTTGGATCCAGCTCACATATAGCTCATCTGGTTATGGTGCCTGTTAGTTTTAAAGGAGAAATGTGAACTTCAGATAAGTAGCACTTCTCTCATCAGTGTCAAAGGGAGTAAGTTTTTGGTTCCAGATCTCTATTGCTGTGACACTTACATGCTCTGCGTTTGAGTGTCCTAAATGTCAAATGTGTCTCTTTCCAGGAGATTACTTGGGTGTGTTTTATACTACTTTAGGAGAGTCAGAACAATGTGTTCATGCACAGGCCAAAATCCAAGTGAGGGCAATGCTTCCCCAGATCAAGGGCACTGACAGCCCTGAAATGTCCTTGTTGTTTCCTCCTTCATGGGCTGATGCTGATAGAAATGCTTTTTGATAGTGGTTAGTGACATGAAGAACATTGCCTTCCAAAGAGAGGCTGTGGATAGCTACTTCAACACTGGAACTGTTACTTGGAAATAAGTATCTTCCTAGTACTGGATTCTTCATGATCATTACAGACACCTACCACACCAAGATGCTGCCAAACTCAGATACATGCATTTCAGTTTAAAAAGACTGATATATACTCAATTCATAGAGATCTCAGGAAGGTTTTTGGTAAACATTGGTGCTTTCTTTTCAGTAGAAGAAAGTGTAAAAAAAGTCACTTCACTAAGTTCTAACCATCTCCCAGAAATATTTTCCATTCCTTCAAACTTAAGTTCTAACCATCTCCCAGAAATATTTTCCTTCAAACAGTTTAAGTACACACAGTAACAGAATAATATTAAAGTACTTGACATGCTGTATTGTCATACATTAAATAGCACAGAAGAGCAAAACAACATAGATTCTTTCAAAGCTGAATAGTGCATGTTGCCTGGAACACTTCTGCCCTTTTGAGGCACCTGATTGCCAACATAATGGGTCTCAATGGGAATTCATAGCTAGTACAATATCTTTGAAACTACAGTTAAAAATATGGCAGCCATACAATAAAGCAATTTTCCAGGCATAGATGCCTGGATCAATAGTCTTAAAGTGATCAAGCACACAATGGGTCCTGATTTAAGTGCAAAAAAGAACCAACCTGCAACCTTCAAATGAAGTAAAACTGAAACATTTTTCTTTGTTTATTAAGAGTGAAGACACTTTTCATTTTCAGTTCTTTGTGAGCTTCAAGGTTGCAATTTGGTTTCAAAGTGTGACAATAGTGTGAGAAAAATCACACTGTAATGTTTTTCAGGCAAATTAGAGAGACCTAAGTGATGATACATAGAGAGGAGGGAAGCTCTGTAGTTCCCCAGTGGAGCTGTGGAGGAATGAGCAAGACCTGACCAAGGTTGCTCTGAGCTTGGAGAGAGTGGATGGAGATCTTGAAGGTAGTGGTTGGAGACATGCACCCCCCAGCTCTGTTGGGGTATGCAGGTGTGGTCTGTCCTTAGGAAACCTGGCTTGTTGTGCCTTGGAGCTTTCAGAAGGTTTTTGGGCAGTCCTGTCCTGCTGCCCAAGCTGAGCTGAGATGGGGGAGCTGATGAAGCCCAGGGTCCCACGGCTCGGTCAGCTGAGGACCTGGGACCAGTGTAAGGCTTTGTCCTGAGTTCTGCCTGCTTTCCCTGCCACTTGGATCAGCTCTTCTCAATAAAACTGGATTGAATACAGCTTGTTTCTAATGTCAGAAGCACACATCAGGTGCAAAGCCTGGGTTAAGATCTGTGATACTTCAGAGTTCACGTTTCCTCTCGTTAAGGGTTTTGATAAGGTGTCTTGTAGCATTAAAACTAAAATCCCACCCATTTTCACAAAGCCTGGGAGCCATCTAGGTTGGATTTACTGGCTCAGACTGTAGGTAAAACTTAAATTACCTTGATATTTTTTCTCCCTTCAATATGAAGAGAGCTTGAGTTGCAAGCTACATCAAACTGTTGAGTACTGCAACATCCCACTTGCTTTAAATTCTCTTCCCACACTGGAACAGTATAGACTATTGCAGGGCTTTTACAGATCATAAGGAGTTTTGTCTGTTCATACTGTACTCAACCCACAGCTGCTCCTCACACAAAACATAAGGCAGGTGGCCAGACTGGGGTTTGCACAACTCAAGATTTTCTCTGGAGCAGCAAAATAATTCTTGCTAATGTGGAAGCTGGGAAAGGGTAAAGTAACAGTTATTGACAGGTGACTGAGTAATGTGCATTTATAAGATGTTTTTCTCTTTAGGATCCTTTGAGATATGCAAAATTGATAGTAGTACTACATGGTGTGATTAATTTTAAATGCCTTCAAGAAGTGGTTATTCAGACCTACAGCTTAAGAGTTTGCATGTGCTTTTGTGTTTTGCTAATTCTCTAGGAGAAAAAAAAAGCCTAATAGCCTGATCAGTTGTGATTAGAGATACTGAACAAAATGGTAGCAAGGAGTTAATGTTAAAAAAAACCCACAAAACAAACAAAAAAATACATTGCTCTGTTTCAAGTGTTTAGAGTCCATATAACACCAAAGAAGCATTAGAAATAGTCAAAAAAACAAACTAATCATGCACAGAAGAGAAAATACAGTAGATTTTCATAAGTATTGTGTAGTTATTAAGATGAGGAAAGATAACAGCATTGCCACACATCATGATGATGAATTTTTTCTAGGAACAGCAGCAACAAAAACACACCCAGAGGTTCAAAACCTTTTAAAATTTGTATTGTTTAGGGTGGTTGGATAGTACTGAAGAAAATCCTTGTCAGAAATATGAAAAAAAGAAGCTATAAATTTTAAATTATGTATGTGAAGGTTGTGTGGGAAATAAAAAAAAAGCCCACAGTTTGAAGGAACTGGTGTTGTAGGAGGGAAAATCCAGCTCTCGTCATGTCTGAGAGATTTGTTTATTCCCCATCAACTAAGAGGACAAATAAGTGCTCCAAATGTCATATATACATATAGATTTTGATGGTAAATGACATTACAAGGGGAAAAGCATCTTTGCTTAATGATGTTGTTCTGGCAAAGCTGTCATCAAGTTTATGAAAATGTTTGTATAACAAAACCAAAATGTCTTTTTAAGCCTGTTATTTTGAAGTGCGGTCAGTTGGCTGTGGGAGGGCTCAGCCCTGCTTCGCAAAATCATTCCTGGGAATCTTAGCGTGACATTTGGCAAGAGACTTGAAAATAGTGCTGTACCATTCTCTGTGTGCTGTGAGGCATTAGAAGGAATATACCTGAGTGTTTATTAAAAGTGCAAATATTTAGCATGGCAGCTCTGTGATGCAATCTGGCTGGTAAGTGTGGAGATGGCAGCGGTGAATGGGAAAAAGAGCGTGGGTGGGTAAAACCAGAGAAGCTGCCTCAGTCATTAAGAGTTCCTTTAAGTAGAAATGGAACCTGTGGAGTGGACATATGTTTCTCATTTAAATAAAGCCAGTGTGACTCTGACATTTATGAAAGTGAGACTAATGAGTACAGACCAGACTGTGTTCTCAGCCTCAGCAGGGCAACAGCAGCCTGACCTGACCACGTGTGAGTGCTGTTTAGTTCAGTCATTGGCTGGATAACAAAAAGCTGCTACACACAGGTCTTTGTCTCAGTTTTTCCACAACTGAGTTTTGTTGACATAAATGCCTAAAGATAGCCTTTTCAAAATCCTGCACAGCTATATTTGACAGAAATTCCTGTAAGCTGTACCTGTGTGGAGTGCTGCTGGCTGATCTGTCTGGGCTTTCTCAGAAATCTGAAAGGGAAGGAGAAAGTACTTCTATATGATCCTCATGCAGTTTGCAGTAATTTTTAAAATGTTCCTCACTGTATTCAAGTGTATGTCATGACTCTTAAAGAACTTGTTATCCTAGAAGATAGTGCCAGGACTTGATGTCTGGTCATGTTCAACATAGCTGGAAGGAGGTGTCCTAGTAATGTTGGATTTTAATTTGGATCAATTAAGAAAATGAGCTTAATGTTAGGGTAAAACTGGAAATTAAGAGAGAGAGCCAGAGCTGTAAAGACGGCAGAGTGTGACACTAAGAAAGTGTGAGTAGGAAGAGACATGAAAGGAAGTGATAGGAAACTAAGGGAATTAGTTTCATTTATTAGTGTTCCTGCTCTAGAAATTCTAATGACCTGAAACAATCTGTCAGCTGTAATACTTGAGGCTTCTTACCACTTAATAGCAATACCTGCTCTATTAGTTTATTTTAAACACATCTACTCTCTAAAAGCTGCACAAGGTGCAGGAATTAACATCAGTTAAGGTACCTCTGACAGGTATTGATCCAAGGTTTCATGGAGCAAGTGAAGGGTGCAAGCTGAGGGGGACTTCCCAGGTGTTTATTGGGACATTATTAAGACAAAGTGTTGATGAATTCTGGTGGACTTAATCTGGCTTTAGAGAAATCAGAGTTGGAAACAGTTCAGTACAGCAAGAGAGTTAACTCACCAAGTTACCATCATTTCAGTTATCTCTCTACTCACCTGAATTGACTGTTGTGTACAGTTAACTCACCAAGTTACCATCATTTCAGTTGTTATCTCTCTACTCACCTGAATTAACTGTTGTGTATACCAGCTCAACAGATTTTAAATAACGTTCTACAGTTGCATAAATGGCACAAGTGAAGGAAATTTGGACAGCTATGTACCTGAGTTGTGAAGCCTGATGTAATTTCGTGCTTCTCAACCAGTTCCACAGTGAAGCCGCTTAAATCCAGCCTCTGTTTTTCTATAAATGTGGGTGTGCAGTGTAGAAAGGGCAGGTGATTACCGTGTTTCACCATAAAGTTGAAAATATTTCCCCTTTCTTTATTAAATTTTCTTTCTGCAACCAAGAGAAAACGACTCTCATTGTGATTCAATTAGGTCCATAAAGATAGAGATGCTGTCTAGTCATTTCATTAAGTTTTAGGTTTTAAACTTAATTAAATGTTGATATACCAAGTTAATTCTTTATACATGAGAGACACCTAATCAGAGAAGGAGCTCCACATCTTATCTTCTGCCAGTCCTGGAAAACTGCCAGGGGGTAGGTCTCTGATGCAATTTAGCATTGCAACAAGGCTGTTTTTACTCTGGCCAGAATACTTTACTCAAAGCCAAAGACTATCAAAATTCAGCTTATCAGCCCAACATCCCTTCACTTCTATCCTACGCTGATGAAGACTCATTTATTTATCCTAGTAAAGGAGGCTTTGGAGCAAGGGTAAATGGAGATGCCAGTACTAGGAAGGAGAGAGTCCAAGACATAGGTTTTAAGTACTGTGATGCCTATTGGCTTTTAATAGATGTTTAACCTGTTGTCTTGATTTTAAGTAGATTTAATCTGAAGATGTCTAGATGTTCTCCAGCATAACACTTAATACAAGTTTCTTCTTTCCCTGAGAAGATAAGACCTGTCAAAACTTCATGACTCTGCAGTATGATTTTTCATTACAACAGAGAACTGTGTCTGGAAGGGAGTAGTTTTCCCAGGGAACTCAGACAACAGATCTATGTTTCATCTGATGCTTATCTAAGAATTACAAAAATAGTTGAGGTTGTCAGGAGTCTCTGGATATCATCTTGTCCAAACCCTTGCTCAAGCAGGGCCACTTAAAGCCAGTGGTCTAGGACTGTGTCTAGATGATTTTTTTTTTTATGTCACTAAGGAGGAAGATTCTACAGGCAACTTATTCCAGTGATGTCTCCCTTAGAGTAAAAAAAATAATTTCCTGATGTTCACATGGAACCTCTTGTGCTTCAATTTGTACATGTTGCCTCTGCTCCTGTTACTGGGCACCCCTGTAAAGAGCTTGGCTCTCTCCCCTTTGTCCCCTGCCCTTCAGGTATTCATGTGTATTATTAAGACCCCCTGAGCCTTTTCTTCTCCAGGCTAAGCAGTCCCAGCTTTATCAGCCTTTCTTCATATCTGGGGTGCTCCAGTCCCCTAATCATCCTTGTGGCCCTTTGTTAAACCATTTCTTGCTGCAGCTGCACTGACAGCATTGACCATGTTGCTACCCCAGCAGGGAATCACTGCTGATGGATCAGACTTTTTTGCCATTGTAGTCAAAGAATAAGACAAGAGTGGTTCCTGCAAGGTGAACCAGAGCCTGCTGCTGGGGTTGGTTCATAACTAAAGGGAAAGTTCTCATAGAAAGACTGGTGGCTATTGTTGTGTGAATTGAGACAGTCAATCTCCAGTGATGTTACTGATATAAAATTTAGCTACCTGTATTTTTTTACTTAGAAAAGAATCTATTTTTGGTCTTTAGGACTGAATTCATATAAGGTGAGTTGGTGCTATAGCAACCATTCATCTGATCAAATGACCTACTGGGAATATTCAGGATATGACTTTTGTAACTTACTTTCCTGTTTCAGTTTAGCTTTATCTCCTGCAGATTTCAGTTTCAGAAGAAACTAATGTTTGCCTTCAGGGAATTGTCATATTCATTGTTCAGACCTCTCCCACTTTGTTTGAAATGTCTCTGTTATTAATAGTTGATTGGTTAACAAATCTGGTCTTGAAAATAAAAAAATGTGACCCATAACTTAAACCACAACCAGTCACAGAAGTACAATGTTCTTTTCCATCCATAGCAGGTCCTTTACCAGAAATAATAATACGTGGGCAGAGCTCAGTGCTGATTTGGATTCAAATCACCAGATAAGCCATGTTAAAAACATTAAGGGTATTTTTATATATGGAACAGTAGGCTAGAAGAATAGTTGTTTTCTTCATTTCTTACTTAAAAAGTTTGTGGCTCTTTCAACATTTTTAGAAAACATTCCAATATTATTTGTGAGTGTTAAGGATTGATTCCAGATAAGAAGTGTGTACAGGACTCCTATAAAATACAACTGAATTAAAAATACAAAGCTGGGCTTTTCCTAATGTCATGCATGGCATTCAACATCTCTTGGTATGATGTTACAGGTAGCTGAGCTGTCAGCTTGGTGACAACGAGAAATCTTTGATGGCTGTAAATCTGCATCAGAATAACTATTTAGAATTTATCAAGAAGGTGTTAAAATTCCAGAGGTGACAGAAACATTTGTCAGAAGTTGCTCTCCTAATGAAACTGAAGTCTTGTACTTGATGCACCTGTGTCTGTCCTGGCCTATCTGAGGCTGAAAGTTGCTTAATGAGGTGGCCTATTGTACAGGTTTTGATATGCAGGCATAATGTTTTCTTTTAATCATTTTCTTCCCATTTTCTAGGAGTTTGGCAGACCAAAATCAGAGTGGTGCATCTAATTGAATATCAGTAAAATGGTTTTCTGAACACAGCCATCTTATGCTTAATAATCAGAAGCATGTGCACTCTTATGTGCTTACATACTCTTTCAATTTTAACTTCTTATGCTAATTATGGCACTAGTCTGTTGTTATGCACTTGAGAGGTGCATAAATTCGGACTGTTTTGAAGAGGGATTGATAATGAAGTCCTGAAATGAATAAAATGTCTTGTCTGCTCTCATGTCTAGCATGTTGGGGATCGTTTGTACTTTAAAAATGGTCATCAGTCTTTAATGATGACTTGTTAACATTTAGATTATCATTTTATGTTGTAGTGTGTCACTATGCCTTGCTGCTACAAAGACAGTAAAGAATTAAGGGCACAGTCAAACTGCACTGTTTTGAAATACTGAATTTCATTTAGAAACTTGAGGGTAAAAGGCAAATCTGCCTGTCCTGTATTTTTGCTAATACATGGCTGAGATGCAAAAGCAATGAAGAAATAACTTTCCATACACATCATCAAGGGTCAAGGTTGAAGCTAAGTGACCAGCAAGAAGTTCAAGGAATCTTCCTGTTTCTATAGAGACAACACTTTCCTCTATATTCTCTTTAAGAATCTGAATAGAACAGCTGAATAGACTTCATAACAGTTCTTGGTTCTAAGAGATTTAAATAAAACTCCCAAGTACAGTGACATGATTTCAATTATGTTTTAAACTCCTAATAGGTGGAATGAAAATAATGTATCCTTCAATATGCTTTACAAATAATATTAGAAAAGGATAGAAATGTTTTAAAGTAAAGCCATGTTGGATCACAGTATTAGAACTGAGGCAGAGATTTACTTTTTAAATACTTAGATACACTAAATGTGGAATGTTAACCTGCCATAGCAGTCTGTGTTCCAGAACTATGGCATTACTGAAGAAAATACATTATTGTCTTTGTTGGACAAACTACAGAAGCCAGCAAAATATTCTTTCAGCATTACTAGAGGTACCAGAATAACTGCTAGACAGTGACAGCTCACAGCACAGAAGACCAGCAGAAAATTTCTCCCCTACAATCTAGAATTCATGGCTCTAGGAATGAAAGATGATAATAAATCATGGATGAGATCCAAATCTTACTAGGGAGAGACCTGAGCTAATTGCAATCCTGATGGCTTTTGTGAAAGCCTGATTCCTTCCTCAAACTTGTGGTTGGTATTCCTACTTGTTGTTGGGTGTTTTGCACAGAATCTTTCCTTCATGGTAAAGATGCTTTGAACCTTCATATTGTGAATATGACCCGTTTTATGACATGTTTTATGACATGAAGCTCTCAAGGGAATAACTCTCATGGCTGGGTGATATGGGGGTTTTATTAAATAACTGACTTATAACTGAGATGGTTCCAGTCATCAGTATTTTCTTATTTAGGGCAAGGTTCTGCTCTGGATTGCACAACCAAGGGTATCTGAATTAAATATTTTACCCATTCCACAATGTATTTTATTTTCATACCAAAGGCAGGAGGGGTTACAATATTTTTTTCCAAATGGTCTAGGAAAATAGGAACTGAAGTCTGGAGTTACTAGAGTCCAGTATTCCTACAGGAAAGTACTAAAGGTCCCAAGCAACAGGAGGGCTGAGGAGGACACAGCTGCATTCTACAGATATGGGAGATGATCAACACAGGGGACGAAGCACTATTTCCACTAAAGGTGAATATGAGAATAAATACCTGTAAAATGGTCATGAGTAAATGTAGCTTATAAAGGATTTTTTTGTCTATCTTCAGAGGTATAGGCAAAAATGGAAAATGCTTTTTCAGAAAACTGCCTCCTTGTGTGAATCCAGAGCAATAACTGTCATCTTCAGAAAAGTATCTGTGAAATGTTTGTAAGAAAATACAATCCTTTTTTTTTTTTTCATTGAACATCTAGGTAATTATTTGAGTTTTGAACTAAGGCAGGTATAAAAAAAAACTAAATCCAACCAGTCCTCCAAAGGACTTCTGGGTTTATATTATTTAATCTGGAAGGACAGAAAATAAAGTATTTTTAAAATGGGAATAAATAAAATATCATTTTGATTAAAATTATGGCTAATTTCCTAGGGAAATAGAGGCCAGAACTTGTGCAGAGCATTCTTTTTAACTGGCAATAACAGAAGAAAAACTGTGGCTTAACCCTTGGATCCCAATTAATGAATCCATAGGAAGTAACTGGTGCTATCAGTTGCCACTTTACTGAAGCATTTTTTAAATGGGTTTATTCTGCATGAATACTTTAACAATTTGCAGAGTATCAAATGCTTTGGCAATTTTCCAGCCACTCTGAAGGTTCATGTGCTGATAATGCTCATCAGGACCTATTAATGATTTTTTTTTTACAATAATTATTCAAGATGTATAAATGTTTCTGTAAAATCAGCACTTCTATTGAAATACCACTTTTGGTGGCCATCACGTACATTAAAGATGCTCTTGTTCAGAAAGCCAGATCATCAAGTGGGTAAAACTCCAAGGTCTGTACTTCTAAGGGCAAGTACTCTCTAATTGTGACTGTTGGGTAAATTGCATGGCTTCTTGGAATTAAAGTATTTGGTAACTATTAATAGGGAAATAAAATGAGTGCTGTGCCATACCTGCCTGAGCTCAGTGTTTGAAGGGAAGGTGTCAGAAGAGTTCATATGGCCACATTAATAAACAGGCTGCAGGAGTAAGGATAAAGGAAAAATAGTCAGCCAGCTTCCCTATAGGTGAAATATACTGCATAGCAAGTCTCTAGCTATTATTCTTGTTGCCTCTGCGTGACCTCAATAGTTATTTATCTCTCCTCACAGTTGAAATGCTGCTTTTTCCATTAACTTCTATCACTTCAGCTGTCACATTTGAATTTATTCATTCCTAGAAAAAAAATGTTTATTTTCCTTTCCTCTGAAGCGGGGAAGCAATGATTGGCCACACGACCAGGAGATGTTGATCTTCATAGAATTTCTGTACTTCATGACATGAATAGGAATTACACACCCTTAAACTGTATTAGTTACACTCCTTAGCCAGATACTTTGCTGAGAGGCAGGCTCTTTTTTTGCAACCTAATCTGAAGCCAGAGGAAAGGCTTGCACTAATTTCAGTGTGCTTTGAATCAGCCCAAAGTCTGAAGTCATATCTTTAGGATTGCAGCAATGAAAGACTAAGGTCCTTTATTTTCAAGCTCTTTGACTCTGAGGATACTTTAGAGTGGCTGTGCTTAAAGCAGGCAAACTAGCTATTCTACCTTTTGGAAAGTAGATTAAAATAAAGGATGTGATTAATTCCTATTTTATCACTGAATACCATCATTAGAGAAGACAGAATAGTTCCTTGGGATCCCAAAGGATACCACATTATTTCATTTTTAATTCTCACATCAGTATGCCTGACTTTGTGGATATTGTTATTCTTCCACTAAAAAAAGCCACTCGGTTGTGTTTGACTAAGAAATCATCCTAGCAAAATGTAAATTATTCCAGAGGGCCCATCTACATAAGTACACATTAATCTACTTCTTAAATATGTAGTAGAGTCTTTCCCCTGAGGAGACTGTAGAGCTGTGAAAATATGTAACAGTAATTAATTACTAGCCAAGAATAGATTAATACTGCATGCTAGGAATAATAAAACAAAATGTATGTAACTAAGTGGTGTCCGTAGGGTAATGTGAACTGCAAAGAAATATCAGACAGCAACAGTGTTCTGTTTAATATCCCATCAAAAGGAAAGTGCAGTTTTTTATTTAAATGACGTTTTCTAGATAGCACAGCTATTTATTTTCAAAGCTCAGCTCATATTTTAGACAAACAAAAATATTTTATTTCCTATTGCCCAAGAGAACTGGCTTTATTGTTGCTGCAAAAAAAGCCATCTCTTATTTTAGTGGTTGCTGTTGGACACATAACTGAGGTCTGTACCTTGGTATTAAATATCATTGCCCTGTCTATGTGTGCAAAGTGAAGGTGAGATTCTGCTCCTGCAAAAATCTAGCACACACAGTACTTTGCCTTTTAGCATGTACAGGCTTTGCCCAAATCTCACTGCACCTCTGCCACGCTCTCTGCTGCTGTTTGTTCAGAAGCTGATGCAGCAAAGATCTCTGAGGTGTAGATGGTTTGACTGAAACATAAAACCCCATTAACAATTTCAATTATTAATTATAATGTCATGTATTAACCTGAACTCCCTGGAAACTGGGATGCTGGGTTGTATTACAGTGTAGGGGAATAGCCCCTGCCGTGCTGGCTACCATCTTATCCTCTAGTGGTGATAAGATTTGCTAATATTAAACTATTAACAAAGGACTCCCTAAATCTAGGTACTTAGCTTTCCCACTTAGTGTTTGCAAGTAATCAGGGTCACTGAATCCAGTTTCTTGCAGGTGGGGGCAGGTACATTAGAAGCATTTAGTCCAGAATATCCTTCCAGATCAGAACATTTTCTGGCTTTTCTGGCTCTGCAAAGCCCAGCGCAGCATGGAGCGTTGCTTCAGCAAGGAGAGCGTGTAGCTCTTCATATAAAAAGGAGACTGATATTCTTCAAGAAGAGCAAGAGTTGTTGAAATCAAAGAGCCCACAAGTACCCCAGATTTCTAGCAAAAACATTTGTTGGATGAGGAGTCCTACATGACACCAAAGGAACAAGAGTGCAAAGACGTCCCGTGCAGCCTGTGAGAATCCCTGCCCCAGTGCAGCGAGGGACAGCCAAGGCACAGCTGATTGCTGCTTCTCCTCTCCTAGGGCAGAACTGAGGGAGCAGTACTTGCTCTGCCAGAAAAGTGCCAGAATTGTCTACACTTTTTCAGGACTGACAGGTTCCTTTTGCCTGGAGGAGGCAGTGGAAGCTGGAATTGGTTTGCCTAAGACCACCCTCATTCCTGTATCTGTTCATAGTTTGTATTTCAATTTGCCAGACATAAAATTCTTCTGCAAGGTATGTAAGTCCCAGCTCACTAAACATGTCTGCTGACTTATTTGTTCTACATACTTGCCTTTTGTTTTGTCCACAATTTGAAAATAGTCTTTCACAAGGTAAAAAGTGAAACCAGTTCAGGATTGTAGAAGAAATAACTTCTACACAATTGAAGATCTGATACAGGATTTTCTTCTTCTCTTCCAAGTATAAAATTCACTTTTCTAATAAGGGGGGTGGGGGAAGCATATTTAAAAATCTGGCAAATGGTGTTTCCACCTGGGTGAAAAAACAGAAGCAGGACTGAAAAAAATCTAGTTTGGATAGTAATGATGGGTGCAACAGGAAGTACCCAGCATAGCACAGTG
The DNA here is from genome assembly GCF_000747805.2 of Chaetura pelagica. Classification (NCBI taxonomy): domain Eukaryota; kingdom Metazoa; phylum Chordata; class Aves; order Apodiformes; family Apodidae; genus Chaetura; species Chaetura pelagica. The sequence continues at coordinate 5,403,728 of NW_009953486.1, read as the reverse complement.
CATCAGAAGTTTGTCAGCTCTTATTTAGAGTGGCTGGATTTGTTTTGTGGATAAAAAGCAGACTTCATTTTTCACTGGGGTAAATTCTACATATGTTCATTGAGGTCATTTTTCAAAAATAAATTCAAGTGGAGTAAAATAACTTCTGCCAAAATCTTTGAAATTAAGATATTTGTATTCTTTACTGTAGCAGGGGAATATGGTGTGAGGTTTAAAAATATCCTGCTTTCTCCTTTCCATGAGCAGCTATGGCACTTTGCCAGCTGAAATGGTCTTAAAATCTTCTCCTTCCTGGAGAAATTGAAACCTGCTTGGCTTTTTTCCCTTTCTCTAAATGCAAAGTATCAGAAAACAGCAAGTATAGCAGCAGACTGTAGCTGTTAGGAAGTGTAAGCATTTCACTTCATCCTATACAGCATTTCTCAGGAAGGTCATTTAGAGAAGAAAGATCCCATGGCACCTTTTTCCTCCTGCTTTATGAACCGTCTGCACTTTTTAAGCATATGGCTCTGTGTTTATCTGCTTTTGTTTGCTACAAAAGCAAAGGGGAGATGGGAAAGAATGACTTGTAAGTCATCTGTGTTCTGCAAATGTTCCCTAGAGTAGATCTTTTTTTCAGAGCTTTCTTTTCTGTTCTAGCATTAACAGCTTGGGAAACGGATTTCTGTGTTGTTTGGTGTGTGTCTATAAGTTGTTGGAAAGGTGGAATGAATATTAGTTTGATTATATAGGGTCCTATTTGTGCTCCTAAGTTACCCATCTATTATAAGGACAGGTTCTAGTGTGCACTAAACACACATTTGCATGATTGAATGTGTTATTGTGCTTCCAAATGCCTCTTTGTGTCTGCAGTTATTCATGACCACATGATCTAGTGGCTAGAGCAGGAGGCTTTGAGTCTGCAGGCAATAATTCTTGTACCAGCTCTACCCCTGTTTCATCACAGGACACTGGGAAGTCTTTGGGGGGTAGAGGTGACAATACTTGCACAGCTATCGACTGATACACGAGGCCAAGAACTAGCTATTGTTGCTTTACTGTGGAGAAGAAATACTCTGAATACTTGGACATACATGAATAGTTACCTACTCTTTGTGGTCTGTATCACAACATCTTAGTAATAAAGCAGGAACTCTGTGCACACCTTTCATGTTGCATGGCTGGGAGTGAGCTTTTGAAACAACAATGTTCTGAAGTGCATCAAAGGAGTAATGTTAGCTGCCACTCATGGCCAACCTGATCAAAAAGGAGTGCCATTTTTTAATACTTTTAAAAAAATTGTGGTCTTTGTATCTTGCAAAGTTTCCTGGTAGGCAGTGAAAGGTTATTGCAGTCATTTTCTACATAACCCATTGTTTGACACTGTGTAACCCCTTGTTAACTTTTCTTTGAGAAACGTAATACAGCAAATATGGTTTCTCTCCTAATAGAAGAATAAGGAGACAGAAATCTGAGAAGCAGTGAAGGTAGTACAGGCATGATGTAGGGATATACAAGATGCCAGAACATTTTTGACACTTTGATCAAGTAACTTACTGTAATTATTTCGACATCATTTTAATGGTTGGTGTTGGCCACTATCAGATGAAACCAGAGCTGAATGTGAGCTGTGTTATTTCTTTTCATGGCCTCATTCTCCTCCAATGGAAAGTTTCACTTAAAATGAAATAAAAAAAGTTTTTTTTTTTCTGAACTTTGTAATTTCCTGCTCCTTCTCCAGCCTTTGTAATAACACATCACAATGTCAAGACTTGATTAATTCAATGAATTATAGCAGAACTGGAGCTGTCAAGAGATTGCCAGTGTGTTTTGATTGATATTCAATTACTTTTCGTGTAAACACCAATGATTTTAACATCCTTATTTTCTGAAGTTATTTATGAACCAAACTTCCTGGAACCCATGAGTGAAACAGCCAGAGTCACTACTGATGGGTTGGTCACACACATGGCACAGCTCACCAAAAGGACATGGGACCTACTGCAAATAGTTCCTTGAAATTTGCCATATCAGAGCCTCATGTTAGCTGTGTCACAGGATGAAAATGCAGACTGATTGTAGTGTCTTCTTTCCTTCAATCTAACTATACAGTATTTGTACACCTGTCTGATCCTGCCAGTTGGTTTGTATGTGGAGTGTGGATTTCTTATGCAAAACAGAGCAAATATGAGCCTTTGAGCTGACTGTGGAGTCCTCACTTATGTTATTGGGCTCTCCTCTGAATAGCTCCTACATCAGCAATGATTCCACAATGACCCTTCAAGGTTTGAATGCTTTATGTACCCTTAGTGACCAATATGGTCCAAGCAATTTTTTCGTTCCTTGAAAATCCTACCTGGGGGAGAGCCTTACAAATGTCAATTTAGCACTTGAGAATAAAGCTGAATATGGTGAAATCTGGAATCGTATTTTCCAGGATGTCATCAAAATGTCAATTATCAATAAAAAATTAATTAGTTGCTTGACCTGACACACACACACAGTAAGCAAAAGGATAGGAAAGGCATAAGCAGTGTACCCTCTGACTTGGAGATGTAACTCCAATATGTTCTGCACTTGTTGCTTTTTTTTTTTCCTAATGAGGTCTGTGTAAAGCTTTAATGAGATTGCCAGCTCTGCTACAAGCTAGTGGCAGAGGTTGGCTGATTGGGAACTAACAGATTTATCTGCAACAGGGTTAGAAAGACCTAGGGATCTCCTGAAGGCAGGACCATCACAGGATGATTCTTTTTAAATCTTTAGCAAAGATGAATCCAACACCGTCCCAGGCAATTCTTAACATCTCACTGGAATCTGCAGTTGACTTCTTAAGTTAACTACTATGTTCCTCATTCTTGCACAGAAGATTGTTGACTACTTTGTTCTATAAATAGATTATTTTGCCATTTACAAATATTTAATGTTTTTTATACAGCTTTGGGATTAAACCACCGGTGCCTTATGTACTTTTGTGGAATATCCTGGAATTCTTGTCATAAATCTCAATGAATAGATTTTGGACCTGAATTGGAAAAAAAAGTCGAACTGTTTCATTTTCAAGTAGCTTATAACTTCTTTAAGCTTTTTTTTTCTCCCCCCCAAAAAAGGATATGTGATGCTGAACAGATATAGGCTACACTCTGAGGAAGGCAGATATCCAGAAATGTCTGTCTTCTTCAGAAGCTGTCGTATGCCCAATCAGATTGTTTCATTTTATTACCATATTTTATGAATTAAAAATCTGTATATAAATGTAGAGTTTAATGGAAATTTAACAGCATATGCAATGAAATGCAAATGCTTTCTTAAGTGCAGCATTGCATTCTTAATTTTCCACTCAAGTAATTTAGAAGCCATTAGTTTAAGAGAAAATCTAAGATAAAGCACATCCATGTGCTTACAATGGCTCCTCTGAAGACTGCACTTGTAATTGTCTGAGAGAGATAAATTCCTAATGGCATTTCATTACATTTTGTTACAGCTGGTGGAAGTGTATTCTGTAGATACCTGCCTGCCAGATGGGCTTGGGTTATACCAAGGCTTTATTTTCACACAGGATCTATCTTCTGTGTGACTTGATTTGCTAATAATCTCTTACAAATGCTCAAAGTGCAGGGGACTATTTCAGCCAGGTACTGATTTGCAATAGTTCTAAAGCTAGAAAAAGGTGAAAACCTTCAGACTGTGCTGAAAACAAATGCAAATATTTGAGAAGGGCAGAGAGGCACTTGGCAAAAGATTGAGATGCAGAGCTCAAGATAGACATGGTAAGAGCTGCCACATGCTAATAAATCACAGGGACTCTAGATAGGCTTGTAGATAATTCCACAGCATTGGAAGAGTAGATCAATATTGTAAATGTGAGACAAGATCTGCTTGTAAGAAGAAATGGCCTGAAAGGAGCTTCCTCTCTGTAGGGTAACCTCTCACTGTCTGCAGCTGAACCCAAAGTAACAGGGATATTAGGAAGACAGTGACAGTGCAAGTAACTAGTCTGGTATAAGCAGGATGGAAATACTACTTCTGTGCACTTACATCTTTATATATCTCTAGGGCATGTGCAGGAAAATCCTGCTTGCTTTTTTTTTTCCCTGCTAAAAAACCTCCAACAAAACTGTTAGAGGATTTCTTGATGATTCAGAAACCAAGCAGTCACCATTTATTTTGCTGCATCTGTTACATTAATTCTCATCAGATCCACACTGTCTGAAGACACAGCAGGTGTCAGATGTGAAAGAATAATTTCTGTTTATTTAGTTTTGTTGCCACTTCCCTTGACGTACTTTTCTGGATTATGCACCTGAAGATGCTTCACAATCAAATTAAGGAGAGACATTTACTTTAGCCAGATTTTAAAATGTGAGCTTTATAAAGTAGATTTCAGTTATTTTCAGATTTGAAAGGTTTTTTGACAGTGAGAGGACATCAGCTCAATTAAATGTTACAGCAGCTCTCACAAAAGTTGTTTTCCCTAAACAGAAGATTTTTGGGCTAATGTTGAGAAGAATAAGCCTTAGCTAATTTTATTTATTTTTTCTTTCAAAGCCATAAAGCCACAGCTTCAATAACAGTATGAAAACCTGAATTTTTATTTTATCTAAGATTTCACCTCCATCCAGTTGAAGTTAGGAGCAATAGAAAGATCTCCTTTGATTTCAGTGTTTTCTAAGAGGCTGCTTTTTTGCAAAGACTAAATCTACATATGAAGTAGATCAGCATTGTGACATGGAACATATAGAAGACCACTAATGTGTATTGTGAACCCATTACCTTATGTATCAGTGGGAAGTAGAGAAGGGTATTTGCTAGAGAAGATCACAGTGGATGATACTTTGATAACCTGAAATGATGATGAAAAACCAAGTAGACACACTGATTGTTCAGAGTTGTTTGCTGCTGGCTAAGGCTATTTATGGGGTTTTGGATTTCCAAAGCATTTTTCTTTGCTAAGCCTGGGACAGAGAGTAGACATCAAATCTATAGGAATAACTTTGCAGAAGTCTTATATCTCACTGAGCACCTCTTCTAAACCAGAGAAACACAGACTATTATAAAAGCACAAACTAATGGTCCCTTCTGGCACTGGTGTTTGTTCTGGCACACAGACACTCATCTCTGCTACACAGGAGGAACTTTATAATTGTCAGAATGTCAATTAACCATGAACGGAAACTTTTTGGAAACCAGATTAGGTGGCTGTTCTGATGCCCAAACACATTCAATGGCTTGAGATTTGTACATTTGTGCCCCAAATAGCAAAGGTAGACTTGATATTTTCCAGTTTGGAAGCAGTGAAATGCAAGGTTGGATCTGAGGCAGGTCTAAGCAACTCAGGGCATTTACCTGAGAATTACTTAATTGTGAGAGAGGAACTGCTGAGCCTTTCTGAGTGACTGGCTTGCTAATACATGGTTCAACATTGATTGTCTTTATTTTCATCTGCTTGTCATTTGGATGCAATTCTCTTCTTCTGTCCTCCCCAGTAGGGGTGCACAAATTAGCTGAAGGAACTGATGCTAGGAATTCTAATGTGGAGAGAACTATGTGCCCCAAATTCACCCTTTTTAACTCCCTTTCATTATAGCTGCAGATGAAGGTCTGATCTAAACTCATGAATTAAATGGGAAGACTCCTACTGACTTCAATAAGCATTGAATCAGACCCTAAAGGCTGAGAATTAAAATCAGTTAAATAATAGTTTTCCTGTGGCTTTCATTATGCAAATATCCAAACACCTAAAATACCTTCAAGGACATCTGTGGGGGAGAAAAGCCCAAGCAACCCCAAACCCATCTGTATTTCTTATGTATAAACTTTATTTTTTTGATATGGAGTTCTATCTATTGACTGAACTGGTGTTGCTTGAATTGACTTGCAACCTGCCTGGAGTTCAAAGTTTCTCAGCCTTTGTTTTCAAGTAATGCAATTCTCATTCCTTCCCTTTCCTTTCCTGTTACTCTGATGTATGAAAAGCTTGTAAATAATAATGGTAATGTAACTCAAGTCATCTGATCAGACTATTTGCAGGTAATTATTTGATTTTATATGTTGCAGGACTTCTCTCCAAACATTTTCCCTTGTTGAGCTACCTTTCCATGTGCAGTGGCTGCATTTAGCATCAACAGTGTATGAAAAACTTAATACATTATACTCTGTCCCTTCTGCTGTTCCTATGTCAGTTTACTGGTGATTTGTTATTATTAAAGACAAAAAAGTAACAGTTGCTTTAATAACTTAATAACACCACTTTGAAATGGTGATTTAAATGTGGTCTTGACAGGTCATATGCTCATCTGATAGAAATTGATGGAGTCATAGCAAACTGAATAGCTTTGCTTATTTATACCTGTCTTAACCTTCAGTTATAAAACTGAGTTTAATTTTCTTCAAAGTGAAATTCTTATGAAATGCCCATCACTGAGGAAAACTATATTGAATCACAATCTGCACAGTTTATATCTGTCACTTTACACAGCCTTCCACAAGTCAGCTGAACTCTGTTGATACCAGGGCTAGGCCACGTGGCAGTTGTGGGTAGAGCTGCAAACCCCAGGGATGCAGTACGTTTGCATTAGTCCATAAAGGGTTTGTGTTAGCTGTTCTTGCCTTGCTTGATTGCAGAGACAATGTCCCAAATCCACCTACTGGCATCACTGGGGATTACATCAGTAACAGCTGTGCCTCAGCAATTTTGGTTACCTATGTGGTGGTGAAGGTTCTCTGATGCATCTTGTGGCTCAGCATCGACATCTGACACATGATGGTGCAGATAAGATTTCTCCTTCAAGTGTCCAGAGCAGGCTTTTCAAGGAGAAGGTGCTAGGATTCAGCTACCTTCAGGTTTTATTGAAACTGAGGTAATATTCAGACTTAAACAGAACTTCTCATTGACTGTCAGTTGGCTTCTTCAGGAAGTCATTAAAGACTTGGACAGAAATTATTCATGGCAAATCACCAACAACTGTCAGCAGAGTATGTAGACCCTGTGTCAAATTCATTGTATTTATTCATGTTGATGAACCTTCCAATATTGCAAAAGAGTCTGTGTAGTCAGTCAGAGCTGTTATAGGAAAAAAAATCACATTTGTATTGGTCTTTGATGAGAGGTATTGGTGAATTCACTGCTCCTCTGGGGAAGGATTGATAAGGTTGTAGAAGTATCTAACACAGTAAGAACAGCAATCCATCATGTAGTGGTCAGTGTCTGCAGTTACAGTCTGTTTTGTTTGTTATTCTGTTACAATAAAAAAAATAAATCACAAAGTTTTCCAGGTTCTTCAGCACTTGAATTTAATGCTGCATGATTTTAATTAGCTGAAATAGACAGAATACTGTCTGGACTGTGTGCTGCCCATGGAGGTGTGAGCAGGTGTACTCCAGTTCCTTATGGTTTGTTGCTGATAAAGCCTGATCAGGAATGCTGGGGTAGGAAAGTTTGTCTTTTGGAAGTGTAATACATTGAAACCTGCTTGCAGTGGTGTTTGGATGCCAGGGTCACTCTGACATCCAAATAGTTTTAACTTTAGCAGCAATTCTTCCTTTTAAATGAAATTGCAATTTGCTCCTGTGTGAGGGTTGGATTTTCTGGCCAGTATGTGCTCAATATTTGGACAAGGCAAGAACAGAGACAGCCTTGGGCTATGTCTGTGTCAGCTGGCAGTGGGATGTGAGAGGACTGGAGCTCAGTGGAGGCACCTGCTGCTGAGGATGTGACGTCTGTCCTAGACAGTGAGTTTTCACTCTGGGCTGGAGTTTGTCTGCAAGATGTGAACACTGGCTAGTAGATAGTGTGTCTCTTCTGGTTTAGTTTTATCTGGAAGAAATGCACTTTCACACTCAAAGATGTCCCTGCAATGCAAGTAGAAGTGTGTTGAGTGGAGTTGATCAGGAGATTTAGTTCAAAACTGCACTTCTGATCTAAATTAGAATGCTGCTGTGGATGCATCTCCAAGTTCCCCACAGCACAATTTGCTAATGCCTGTAAGGCAGCTTTGTCTGTGAATCAGGGAAGCTGTTTGAACATTTTTCTCTTATTTGCCTGTCAGGAGAAAAAGAATAAAAACATAAATAATAATAAAACCTCCTAGACTCCCCCTGCTTTTGGAAAACTTTCTTTAGTATCTGCTGGTTGCAAAACTCCTGCCTGGACCTTCAACTGCAGTGGTAGATGCACAACAGATTGTTTGACTATGGATGCATTTCTGCCATACAGGGTACAAGTAATCTCCAGGGTAACCATCATTCCTGACATTGTACTTCACTGTATTAAGCAGCAAAAATAACTGAAATAAACTCTTTTTTTTTCTGCAACCCTTAGGTAAGTGCTTGCTTTTACAGAAAGCTCTTGTACTACAGAGATAATAAGCATGTCTGTTTATTTTAAGCAACCTTTTTATTTCCATTCCCTCCACCCACATGTATTTACTGTCATGGCTTAGTAGGTTGTATCATTTTTAGGCTACAAAGCTCTTGGGAACAAAGACCTGTTTTCACTTCTTGTCTGCAAAGCTTTGTGCATTGCTATGACACCATAAAATAACAGAAGAGGAATAGAACTGACTTGGAGACTTGATAGCTTTTGCAGTATTACAATGAAATACAATGAGGGAGAAATCAAACAACGTAAAAACAGCTCCTTGTGTGTTCTTGCACTTTAAACAGTTTCTTTTCTCAAGGCTGTTTGCAATAATTTGTTAGCTATTAGAGGAAAAAAAAATGCTGTATTTGAGTGACATTAAGGGCTTAAAAGAAACTATCAAAAGAAGTCAAGAAATTCAGAGTGAATGTATAAAGCTAATCTTTTACAACTTAGAGAGTTACCTTTTCTAACATGTGTATATTTAGTGCTCCATGGTTAAATGGCATAAAATTTAAAACACACTGGCCTAAAAAGGCTTTGAGTTAACCTGTGTTTTATATAACACTTCTGAAACTGCCACTTGCTCAAATAGGTGTGATTTTTCTGGGCTACTAAACACTGAGAATTGCCCAAATACATTATCTTGACTAAACAACTGCATCTGAGATGTGCAGACCTAATTCAGTGTGATACACTTGCTGAACTTGAGAGCCCAGATATTTGGGTGTTTCATTGAACAGTTTGAAGTAGTGTTTGCACATGGAGCCAAGACCTGTGCCCTACTGTGTGCCTTTTGGGATGACGTGTTCTGGGGTAAATAGAGGTGAAACAATAACTTCCTATTTGTTGGAGCAAAGCCAGTTGGGTTTGAGTGGAGTAGGACCACTTGTTGACTTCAGCAAGCATGAAGGCAGCAGGACAGCAAGGCAACAGAAGTTCCAGAATGCTATTTTCTAAATCTCCTTCTGGTGCATCTTGCTTTTATGCATTGTTCTGAAGTGATTTTCTATTTCTTTGAAAGAGACTTTTGAGACTTGAGGGCAAAGTCCTGTACATTAAGAATATTCTTTTCAGCTTCTCTGCTTGCTTGATGCCCAGGAAATGTGTCCCTCCATTCAAATGCTTCAACTTAAAGCTACATGCTGCAGTCCTGTTCCAGAGGGACACATTTACAGTGACTGGCCATAAAACCACAGTCTATGCTTACTTTCAGAGAGCTCTCATTATCACTGAAGTCAATGATTTTAATGCTCATGGATTGTCTTGATTTTGTGAGAGGGAGCTATTTATGTGAAAAATAACTTAATATGGGAACAGTCTTTAAAACAGCAGGGAAATATGGGCTTGGGTTGCTCTCTAGGGAAGTAAAAAAAAAAACAACAGAACAATTTTATTTGTAAAGCAAAAGGACAAATTGATTTAGAGCAGTGTCATAAACTCAGGGAATAAACAACTCAGAAAATACATAAATAATAAGAAAAGATCTCTATGCAATTCTTGAAATGTTTGAAATAGCTGTTCAGATAGTTTCTATGTTAATGCAGCATCAGGTCAGGATCTGAAGCCAGCCAGCTCCTTACCCTTGCAGGATGCCTGAAAGCAAATCTGGGAGCCAGGCAGGATTAAGCTGCAGTCCAGGCTCTGCTGCTCCAGCCATCCTGAATATCAATTTCCATCTTTGACTTCAATGCAAGCTAAGCATATTATTAGTATTATTCAAAAAGTAAGACCAAGCTGTTTGAGTCTCTTGAGAGGAATTTTCACTTTGAATAAAGTACTAGAAGGATTTGGCAGGTGGGATAACCTAACAGAAATAGTCACCAAAAGCAAGGAAACTATTGCTGCCAAGACAGTAGCAATAAGGCATTTAGGCTGACCTCTACGAGCCCTCAAATTAGCTTTTCACCCTTGGTGGTTGACAGAGGTGATACCAGCTGTGCGGCTTTCATTATCCCAAGTCCTGTCTGCAAATTGCCTCCTACCTATAGCACAGCAGTAATAACAGGAGTGACCTTCTGCCCCAAAATCAAGCATATGATTGTCAGATCCCTTCTGTTGCTCTGGCAAGTTTTAGCATCAAGCCAGACTCTGTGGCCCAGCTTTCCTGAGCTCTATCAAAATTGTAGCCTTGATGAAAGAGTCTGAAAGGAAATGGGGTTACTAGGAACTGACTCTAAAACTGAAAAAAACAAACCTATCAAGCAAAGTGAGATGTTGGAGATTGTATTTTTTAACTTTTAAAAGTTCCTGTTCTCTCTACATTTTTCCCTCTGAACAACAAATTACTGGGAAAATTACCATTGTTAATTTTGTGCCTGTTATTTTTGTTGGGTACCTGGACTAAGGCATTTTGGAATGGGTGTTTTTAAAGATCACAGAGAGCAGAAGCTCCTCCCAGCTTCTGAAGGATAGTTCAAAACCACTCCTATTTAATAATGTAAATATACAAATGGAACTCTATTTCATATTTCTTTTTACCCTTTTTCCTACCTTTTCTATCTTCTATTATCCTTAACCTGAAGATAGAAGGTGGATGAAAAACACAGGCGGGATAACGTTAGACACATGCTGGACAATGGTAGATCACACTGTACCAGTTTTAAATAGTAGAATTGGATCAGAATGGGGTAGTTTCCTTGAGTTCTGCTGCACTTTTAGATTATTATATTCCTTCCATAACCTACCTAACTAGCATTATCTATTACTGTTATTCAATTTCATGTTTTCTTCTGAAATTCTGTTCAAATTGAAAGTCTCTCTGTTAATCTCATTTCTGCTAGAAAAATCTCAGTGAACATAGTCCCATCTCTCCTGAATTCTCCAGTTTAGAGAGTCAGTTATGCATTAAAAGTGGGAATAGAAGGTGTGAAAGAGACTTTAATGGTAGAAGAATCATTGCTCTGTCAGCTCAAATGGCTGGATTTAATTACAACTGCCTGCTTTTTGTTAAAATAAACTGATGACTTTTGAAATGAAATTAATCTTGTTGATAAACCATGGGAAGATTTTTTCTATTTGCTTAATTTTACTGCCCTCAAATTTATTTTTATAGACAGGACTATAAAATATTTAATGCATGAGTGAGAGATCTGGATGTTTATAGAATATTTATTTGGTGATATTAAAATATATTCTTTGTTATTGTCTGTCTTCAATCACAGCCAAAAAAATGTTCCATTGTGTTAAGGGGAAGAACAAGCACTGAGAATCTCTCTTTTTCTTGCCTTTTTTGAGAACATAGATCTACCATTGTGAGAGGTGAATGAACCATGTGAAATCCTCTAGTTAGGGGCTGGGAGTCTTCTAAGATGCACCTACACATGCCAGCATGAACCCAAATAATCCTGTTTGTTTGTTTGTTTGTTTTCATTCCCATGGTATCTTCTTGGTGGAGATTATTGTATGTCTTTAGAAAGTATAAATCTTTTTTATAAACATGGACATAGAGAACTTTTCTTCTGCTGGGGTATTTATTCCCAAGGCAAGTTGCTTCCTCCAGTTATCCTATCTAATTTATGATTTATATATTAGGCTGTTGTTATTTGTTTTAAGATTTAATTATAGTTCTTAAATGTAAAGAGAAGAGTATGATTAACTTTGGGTAAGAACTGAGCCACCTTGCTTATTGGGTAGCCTTAGGTTCCTATTTGTCGGATACTAGAGAAAATATGATTTAAAATAAGAGCATTAATCCTCTTTACTTTTAAATTAGTTTTTGCTGTTAGAAAATTTTGATACTGCTGAAGTTCCTACTAGTGGCCTTCTTGAGAAGAATCAGCATAAAGACAATGGACACAGCTGACAAATATATACCTTACTGATAATAATGTGATTTTCTAGTGACTTGAATAAAGTTGTTTCTTACAGATTTTTCAAATAAACCTTTGATTTGGGAGGACTTTTCCCTGGGCTGCGCTTGACAAGTATTGACTGCTGATTTAGCCGCAACAGATTTCTCTTCTTGAAATATTCCGTCTTATAGATCAAGTGTTTTTCACCTATGACAGTATTGAAATACCATGCTAAGAAATAGGATTGTGTATAAACTTACTATAGAGTTTTTAAGCAACAAGAAGTGGCCTGAAAGTACTTGACTCCACCAGTGAAAGCAGTGTTTGCATGTCGTTATTTGAGCTGCAAGGGGTGTTTCACATTCTTAAAACAAATGTATTTGAGGTAATTCCCAGGTACAATACAGCAGCACAGTTCACTGCTGAAATGAAAAACAAAACCCAAAGAACTGGAGGCTCATTTGTGAACAACACATAGTGATTACACAGCTAGACCAGATGAGCTTTGTAGTTGCCTTCCAGTAAAACTGTTCTATTGCTAATGCAATTTTATAATTTCAGATTTAACAACTTCTGCTTTTTGTTTTTAATCTCAAACTTTGTGTACTGGTCTGGGATAGAAAAAGTAGTTTCTTCTCTGTTGCCTGAAAACGTTCTAAAGCTTCTTTTCCATCTCTCCTTCCACAGTGTTTTGGTTGCATTTTAGAAAAGACATTTGAAAAAGAAGTAGGAAAGAATCTTTTTATTTGAATAATTTGCATGTATCTTTAACTTCCTGAGTACTGTAATTTCTTTATTGTTGCTTAAAGTTAAAAGGAGGAACCTTATCTGGAACTTAGTCCTGGGAATTATTATGGTTCTGTTAAATACAAATGGTTAGATGTAATATTAGGATGAGAAATAAGTCAGAGGAGTACAGCTACCAGAGGTGCTTTTATATAGCTTTTAAAACTATTTGCTCCAATCCATTTATTAGGTGCAGTAAAAGACTAGACTATAGACTGACTGGAGCACAGGGAGCATAATTTCGTAAGGGATTCTAGGAGCCTGTGCCTTTGTGATAACAGGGCAATGTTATCCTTGGATATCATAGGAAAGGCTAAAATAATACCTGCCTTCTTAATTCTTATTTGTATTTGGGTTTAAGGACTTAAGAGCCCACAACTTTTAGTGAATTTTGTTGTAACAACTGAGATCTAGTATTGTATTGGCAATGTAAAAAAAAAAAAAAAAAGGATTTTGGAAAAAGGAGAACAAGCTGTTGTAAAGCACCCTGCTGCCACAGGGCAGGCTAGATAACAGAGGTTATCTGTTGCAGTGGCTTTTTGGATGGGAGTTACTTTCTCAACAAATTAATCTAGTATGTCAAATACTCTGCATTTTATGAGCCCCATTTTGCTGCTTGGCACAGCCCTGCTATTGCTCTGGGGGGTGTGCTCAGAGCACTGTGCTCCTGTATCCTGAGCTGCTGAGCCATGCCAGGGATGCATCTAGTAGAACTGGAGAGAAAAAAAATCGCAGTTGATCCTGAAGCATTTGCAACTGTTATTCTGTGTCCTGAATTTTTTTAATTTAAAGGGCAGAAATAGAAAATAGGCATTTTTTACTGTATTGCCATCATATTTTGTTTTGAATGTTATTTAGCAGCTCTTTGTCTTACCAGTGCAGCACAACAGGCTCCATGCACTGCTGTCAGTCTTGTCCCCTGTTTAAATAACCTGTGTCCTGTGATTGTGCTTTGCCACTACCTGGCCAGCTTCTAATGTTATCTGTGCCAAAGCTGTTCTGCAAGCTTTTCCTTAAAGATTACCAGAGTGGGCATGAACCTATAAAACAGTTTAAGGGACAGTTTCCAGTATAAAGAAATCATTTTTTTTGGCATGTATATTTCTTGAATTACACACTTTTAAAGGTAATTTTAAATCTTCAGTCTTAAAGAGCATATAGTGTCTTTTATGTTCCCACTCCAACCTACTAGAGCAAGGTTTTGATTTATGGCACTATGTAATAAAGTTATTGTGTCATTTTCAGACATTGTTCCACATAATTATAGCTTTTCCTTTTGCAAAATTAGTTTTTTTCTGGTATTATACATAATAGTTTTCTAAGGTTTGATTTTGCATGGATGCATGATGTGTCTTTTGTAAATTCAGGTACCAAGCTACTGTAGGGAGATGAGTTTGCTCTACTGAGGGAGAGCAGCAACCTGTGGAACAAATGATTGATGCAAGTCCTACCAGACATTCAGGGGTGGTTTCCGAACAGCCTATGTGTATGTAACAAAGGAGGCCTTGTCATCCTGCATCATCTTTTCAGGGTGGCTCAGAAGAGAAAAGGATATGCTGGTGCCGAGAGAAGAAAAAGCAACTTGCAGTACCTGTACAGGGCTGTATTAAATCAAAACATTCAAAAGCAGTATTGGTGGCAAAGAGAAATATCCAAGTGGTGTCAGTTCTCCAAAGAATTCAGTACCTGTTTACAGCAGTAGTGGGGAGGGATTATGCACTGATCCTAAACCAGCTGCCTTTGGTACATGACAGCTGGAAGAAATTTCTAAAATAAACATCCACTTAAGTAGTTAAAAAATAGTAAGGAAATGTACAAAAGAGATAGGAATAGGTGGCCAGAAGGGTGGGCGTGTGGCTGCTGAAGAAAATTAAATGAACTTTGAGTGACTCCAAATGACAACTGTGTGGGTTTCAGACATGTTGGTTGTCATCATCCATTTTCCTACAAAATACATTTTGCTCTGCGTAGGTGATGATGACTCCATCCTGTTCATAATGATGACTAGTTCTGAAGCTAGACTTTTTTATTGCTGTCATAATATACCTAATAACTAAGAAATTCAGCACTTTTCTAGAAAGCTTTACTTAAATATTGATTTTTGGTGGTTTGTTTTCTGTAATGAGTCTCCTGTGGCTGCAAAATGCTTACATGGAATTGTTAACTTGTTCTAGTTGAATTAGTCAGTTGGGCCTTATGTGAATTTTATTTGGACATTGTCTCCTCGCTTGACTTTTTCTTTAATGGCATCTAATATTTAATCTTAATTCAGAAGTGGATTGCTGTTAATCTTTGACTTTTTACTCATCATTCTCATTCAGAATACTGAAAAATTTTACCCAGCAGTGAGCAAAGGTGAAAATTCTAAACTTCCACATTAAAAGTGAAGGAAATGTTTTTCATCTGGTGAGAAACTGTGATAGATTCATCTTTAGCTCAATGTCGAAATCTGGTCTGTGCCACTAAAGCACATGTAGCCAATTTAGCAGGCATCAAAGAATATATTATACAAGTGTCTTCACAAATGCAAGTCATTTTCAGTCTCAGTTGGACTAAATATAACATTAATTTCAATTATTTTCTTATTCATATTGCCAATATTCAGAATTAAATTAATATGCATTGATGTGATTTTGTGGGGAATCATTCAATTGATTTTTTTTTTTTAAATGGAGGAACAAGAATTTATAGTGCTGTCAATCTGTCACTTTTAATAGCATGTTTTTCATTTATGAATTTAAAATCTCAAATGATAAAGCCAAAATGGAATATGGATACTGGTATTAAGGTGCTTAGTTTTCAACAAAATTGAAGACCCAGTTAGCAGGAAATAATTTAAATTAGTTAGTACACACAAATTTTAAAAAATCTTTCTAGTCAAACCTGGGTATTAGTTCAGAGGAATTCCTACGAGAGGAATTTAGTTTTTCAAAAACCAGGCTAGGGTAATTCTTCCAAATTATACAAATTATATTTCAGGGTACTTTGCTTAACAAGAAGGAAGAGGTTTCAGTAACTTTTTAGTGTCTTGCACAAAGTCCAGCATATATTTTATTACCCTGAAAAGTGACATAAAGGAGTCAAAACCAGAAAAGCAAGGTCTGTGACACAAGAAGAATCCAATCTGTGGTTTAACCTTGCTCATGTAAAAAAAAAACCATTTAAAAAGGCACTGCTTATACATTATGTAGCTCATCTTGTTTCAGTTTAGTTTACATGTAGGTGAATAACTGGTCAGACAGTCAGAGCAGATGCAGTGCTAAATGACTGTTTATGTGGCAGGTTTTATGGAAGATGTTTAGTGTATTTGTCATGTTGAAGCTTATTTGTGCAAATTATTTATTACAGCTAATGCCTCTGAATATTTTAGGGAGGTTTGTTGATGAGTCCCCTTGGCCCAGATAATTGTAGAGTAAGGGTCCAGTTGGACCCTGGTTACATTTCCTAGGGTTTTCTGTTGATTTCCATCGACAGTTCTCAAGTCTTGTTACAAAAAATTTGTTCCTGTGCTTCTCGCTTTCCCAGTGGTGGCAGATTTGACTGTGCACAAAACCACAGCACCAGTTCAGGAATTAAGTGTCTCACATTTGGAAGTTTTTCTGTCTTAAACAGTAGGAATCATTTCGGGAGTGATAGGAAGCACAATCCTCTACAGACCTGAAAATATTCCGTGGGTTTGGATTGCAGTAATATAACCTGTAATAAATCTACCTTTCACAAAGCCTGTGGCTTCCCTGCAAGACTCTGCTTCAACAGGTGGGTTTGCAAATGGTAAATTGTTATATGATTCTGAAAATTCAAGCTTACAAGACTTGGCTAAGCTTTTGCTGGTGGTAGTAGTTCCATATTCATGTACTTACATGTATCTGCCCTAGTAAACTGGGGAAAAAAAAAAATAGGAAAAAAAGTATTTAACATGAAACTTCAAGGGGGATTCCTCTTAAATTAGAGATGTGCAGAGGCAGAGCAGAAAAGAAATGTAATATTTTATTAGATACTAAAATCTAATGAGATTTCTAGATGCGTAAAATCTGGATAATAAGAATCATATGAAATGTTGTGAAATTTCACATTATGGGCAGCTGCATAACATTTTTATCCACTAGCATGTGGGTTTCAGTTTGATTCTTATTTGCTATGTTAGAGAAAAAAAAATGCAAGGAAAGTAACTTTTTATATCAGTTCTAAATATATTTTTGGCAATTTCTAATGTAGATTTTAAAGAAAATTGCTTCCCAAGGGAACGAGAGAAGAGAGGACAATATAGTACATTATAAATAACCTGGCAAGGTATTTATGAAGGGAAATTATACTGCCATAGAAACAAATGTCCTCCTTGATGACTTTTATATTGTGCATGACATCTATGTGCAGAGGCAGCAGCGATGGTGAGTAAAGGAGGGAAATGGAGCAATGTAACCTGGAACAATGTGAATGCAGTGAGGGAGAAAACCACAGGGGACTGAAACACAAAAGCAATGGTGAGGTGGAAGCGGGTGCCAGAAGTGGGCCAGGGCTGGTGCTCTCAGCTCAGAAGTGGAGAAAGCTTGTGCTGTTTTATTGCTCATGTAATCTTCAATAATGTCACTGCCCAGTCAATGTGACTGGGCTACACAGTCTCAACATCATGAACTGGCACAAAATGCTTCAGGGTACCTTACATCCTTCATGTGGATGGCAGCTTCAGTTCCAGACATATGGCCTGGACATCATGGGCTTCAGCTGCTGTGGTAGCCCTGTCTGTCTGCTCAGGTCTCTTTACCAACAAAAACCCTAAAAAAACCCAGGAACAGTTTGTTTATATTCTGGAGGTATAGACTTGAAGAAAACGTGAAGAGAAGATGGGTTAGGATCACATATGAACTGTGGGGTGTTAAAAGTTGTTTTCCATAACACACTCAGGTAAATAAACTGCAAAGATTTATGTAAAAATCATAGATTAATAAAGCAAGAAGTTTTAGTAAATTGAAAGTCTTTTCCTATTAGATGTGATACGTGGTGCCAAAATGGATTAAAGACTTCCATATAAACCCTTAAATGACTGTGAAAAAAATGCCAGATTCGTAATATCTTGAAACATTCTCCTGTTCACCTTTTGGTTCACTCTGAGAGGTAATATAATCCCTCCTTGTAAGCCACAGATTAATTTACTCATTGTCAGTTAAGGTTAGAACAAAGTCTACCTTGTTTAACAGCTCATAAATCTCATTTTTCCCCTCTGTATTTGTGTTTTCAAGGTAAGCACTCGATGGAGACAGGAGAAGGAACAAAATCTCAGAAACAACTAACCCCACACTGCTTTGTGTAGCTATTTTAAATTAATGTATGTCCTACAACATACATTTGAAGTACTGAGTGTAACTTGCAGGAATCTGGCTACCAATATTTAAATTTCAGTTATGTAAGTGTAAACACACACACATATAGAAAAATACCTTTTTTTTTGGTGTCAAAATCTTGATAGTTTTCTACTGTGTCCAGTTCAATATAACATTTGGTGGTGTTACTGGAAAGCTGGAATGCAGCGGTTTAAATTGGTTTTGTCTGTCTGCCTTGGGTAATGTTTGTTTTGAATGCCTAGCTATGCCCTCAATTTACATTTAAAATGAAACTAATATGCACAGTTTACTGGTTAATTTTGAGCATTTGAATGGATTAAAAAAATTAATGACAAATTAGATTTTAAATCACAGGGAATGTCAGCTTCCAATCCTATCAATTCCACATATGTATTATATTCCTGGAGACAAATGCATTTAACATGCTGACAACTTCAATTTCCTCACAGCTTTATTACACAAATTACTTATTACAAGAAAAAAAAAAGTCAGATGCCTACTCCTCTAAACCATGAGCCTGCCTTTTGAGCAAAGCCACCCTGGAATTAGCAGAAAAATCAAGTGATTTGGTTTTGGTGCTGGCACCAGCAGTGCTAAAGTTACTTTTTTTACTGCCCCAGTTTGTCTCACTCCCCCGTCACCCAGTGCAATCACTCTTTCCCCAGCTGCTATTTTAGAATTTATTGTGACAGTTGTATGCTAAAATGTGTTTCTGGATTTTTCTTTAGCCATCAATACCTTTCAGAAATTTGTTTAATAACCATCTGTCAAATATAACAAGCAAAATTCACTAAGACATGAAATATGTATTGTGTCATGTTGCTGTGAATGGTTAACTTGAGTGGTGGCCCAACCGAAGTTAAGAAAATATCTAATATTCTTTGAGGGTAAACACCTTGCTATGGTTAGTGTAGTCTGAATAGTGCATTAGCTATGGAATGGCCATTTGCCAGAGCTGTTAGGATTCATTGTGTTGATGTAAATTGATTTTCAACTTTAGTCAGAATTCAGACTTATTCATTGTGAAAGCTGGATTTGATTGTGATTTATTTTGGTGTGAGAGAATCAGGTATCAGGAGGCTTAAGCCTGTGTGTAGCCTGTCCAGACTGGTAGGCCTGAAAGTGTGTTGCCAGATGCTTTCCATTAGCAGAAGCTTTTGGACTTAACTATCTTCTGGTTTGCTGGTTTGCTAGTCTAATATGACAGACAAAAGAACACTTCCCTAAAAGGTGTAGAAGCAAAAATAACACTTGCACAAATGTAGTGAGGGCTCTACATTTCTTAAAAAATGTGATTTGGATTTCTGCCCTTACTTTTTTTTCATTTACATAGCCATAGCCTAGCTGTTGGTTAATCAGTGCTCTCTCATCTGCAGGATATGTCTCATTTAATGATGTTTCAATTAAAATGGAAACTGTGTTCCAACAAGGATTTATTGAGTGCTGTGCAGAGCTGCCCATGGACAAACTATTCTTCCACAACCACTGCCAACCTGTATCTGATGTAAGGAAGTGTAGAAACTAAGACTGATTGCAAATGAAACAGATTTGTTTTTTAAAACTCATAGTGAGGAAGGAAAAGGGAGTATCAGTGTTTTGTTGTGATAGGTTACATTTGGGAGTACAGCCAATGCTTTACCTCTTTTATTGGGAAACATAAGGATGATATCAGATTAAAGAAAGAAAAAAAAAAGTTCATGCTGTAGCCCCTCTTCACATCTGTAATGATTTTGTACTGTTTAAGTACTTCTGCAGTAAAAATACTGATCTCTTCGTAATAAAAGGTCTGATTTATGTGGTAACTGGACTCAGTAGACACAAGAATAAATAATCATCATGAGCTAAAGAAATCTGGGGGTTTTTTTAAAGATTATTGGGGCCATTTGAGTATATTTAAACCTGACAAAGAACACCTGGATTAAGCTATTCAGTTTGCAGGGCACAAACAGTACAGCTCATTTCACTGTACAGGTTTCAACTTGGATGCTCCTTCTGCAGTGTTCTGCTGCTCTGCATCACTCCCAAGTTGGATCCCAACAGGCAAGCAGTGTTTGCTTGAGCCCAGAGAAAATCCTGGCCTCTCTATGCAATTGTATGCAATCAGTCAAACTGACTCTCTTTAAAGGAATGGAATTTTTAAAGATTTCAGTTCCATTTTCCTCTTCCTACCCCTGGCCATGATTAAATTGTGTATTATCTTAAACAGGAATTTTTCCCAATACAGTTGATGGGATTTTAATGCTGAGCCAAATGTGTGGTTTATAAAAAATAATTTAAAAAACACCCATCTTACCATGCATGAATTAATCCTTAGGCATGTCAAATTCAGTGAGATGGCAAGCAGGAATATAATACCTCTGTTGTCACTGAATTGTCTATCAATCTCTGTACAAAATAAATCTAAAGTGATAAACATGAAACTCAGTACAGTATATAGAAAGGCTTTGAGTTTTTTCTTTTTTTTTTTTTTAATTGACTACATTAAAATTCACTGAGTATCCACAAAAGCACAAACAGCACCAAGACATGATGTCTATTTTAGGGCTATGCATGAAGCTTCATGAGAGGACAAGGGGTCCTTCCCTCTCTTCCAGGCAGGACCAATGATCCCTCAGTTCTTCCTCTCTAACCTGCTGGCTGTTAAGGCCAACTCCACATAGATGCTTTAGGCACTCTATTCCAGTTGTTTGCTAGTCTTACAATTAGAAATTTTGAAATATCTAGCCTAATTTTCTCTTGCTGCCATTTAAACTCCTTCCCCTAGACACACTGTGATGGAATAGACAATTCCCTTCCTTTTTACAGATTTTTGTACTTTGAGAAAAAGGCATGGCAATTATCATCATACTTTTAGCCATCTCTCTAGCTCAACAGCCTCAACATGCTGAGTCTTTCATAACACGTCATGTTCCTGTTTGTTGCTCTCCTGTGGACCCCGGGTTGGTTCTCATCTGTCCTGAAGCAGAGGCTTTGAAGCTGGATGCTCTCTGCTGGCTGAGACCATGCAGCAGCACCAGGGAAAGTTTGCTTTGAGATAAGCATTCACACGAGGGGTCCTGAAAATGACAGCCAGATGAGTTCATATGAAATGGTTTCTCCCTGGTTTTGCCAGGTAATTAAATCACATGGTGATTCCAAGGGGCAGGGGGGTCATCAAACAGGCTGTGATTTTCAGTAAAAATAGCAACTAAAAATATGTCTGGAGTTTCATTTTTAACAGGCACTGTTTGCATGTCAGTCCTAGCAAGCACCTAAAGTACTCATAAAACCAGCTTTTTGACTCAGTGAATGATTGAAAGGGACTTAGTTATTAAAAACTTTAAGGTAATTTAACCAAATTGCTCTCAGTTTTAACAGATTAATGCCAAACTGTACATAGCATAAGATACAATGCAATTCAAAGCAGGAGTGATGATAGGTAGCTTACCAATCAGGAGCAACTTTAAGCAACATCCTTCCTCCAAATCACATTTCCTTATTGTCTGAATCTTTTGATGTAAATTTACATTATCTCTGTTGCAGTAAGAAAAGGCAATGGAAAATGGACTTTCATTTCCTAGTTTTGCAGAGAAGCTCAGGTTAGTACAGATCAGTTTATCCAAATTAATGTTCTGCTTCAATGAACTTTAAAAAGTCTTAATTTCGAGAATCAGTCGAAGTTACTCTGTACAAGTCAGACCTATTGAGGACCTGAGGGTGCACTCTGAGCACCTGAAACACTGAGGGAAACTGTATGTGAAGTATTTGGATGTGGACTTTATTAAACGTCTATCCTGTTACAGCACTTTCTGCCATTTACTACCATATATATATATATATGTACACAACTTACACATAAACCCGGGCATAAAATTAATTGGTAAGAAACTTTTTGTTTTGTTTTGGCTTGGGCTTTGTTTTGTTGTTTGTTCTGTTCTTTCTTTGAATCGCGTTTGAAGCCATTTTACAAGAGTAATGTAGCAAGCCCAACTCACTGGCTGTTGCTGAAGAAGAGGAGTTAGTTTTTCCAGTGAAGAACCTATTTTCCCCTTTGCCACAGGGGACTCTGCTATTTGCTCTTGTAGGGAATCTCCCTCCACTTTAAAGTCGGGAAATTTTTACTTTACTGGGAAATTCTGGTTTGGGTCCAACCTTCCCAGGCTCCCAGATTTTCAAGAGTGGCTTCATTTTAGACTTCTTAGTGGCACCATAGGGAATCACATTTCAAATAGAGCTCCTTGACTTTTAACACTTCTGTCTAACATTTCTAAAGGGATCACCTGTCTGCTGAGCTCTTCTGAAAAGGTGGTTGAACTTTTTCCTTCAGTGGAAACATAAAAAACACATTAATAATAGCATATGGTGTGATTGCTTCAGAAATAAAACAACAAAAACAGGAGAAGTTGGTTAGAACTAGCAAAGTGTGAAGAAAGCTTTGGATACTTTTCAGGTTTTGTACTGCAGTCATCACTGAGGGAAAATCCTTAATAATTTAGGCAATATTTTATTATTTGATCTATTTCTGTCAAAGCTTGTAGCTGAACAAGGTTCAAATATTGAACAGGGATAATTAATTGAAATCTAACCTTTCTGCTGAAATCGGTTGGCCTTTCATTAGCAGTAACAGACCTGTCCTGCAGTATTTGAAAATGGAAGGGAAAATGTAATTAATTTTAGATCTCAAGTGTTCAGTCACGCAGTCGTGTTTAACTGGGTGGTTACTGAAATATCCAAAACCACTTATATTTATCTCAATCTAGGGAAAACTGAATTTTTAACTTGCTTTTTAGGCCTTTGTTCCTAGTTTATAACATGGATTAACATTTTTCAAGCAATTGAGTAGTTACTGAAAACTTAATTAAGGATCAGCTTTTCCCCAACATTTTAAGAAATTGGAGGATCCAATTTCTTTATCCTACTGGGTTAGAATAATTGTCAGGTGTTTTATGATGATTTGCATGTGTGTATTGTAATGGCATTCTCAGATGTTGCTAAGCTCTTCATAAGCATGATTAAGGAAATATTAGAAGACCAAATTACAGAGGATTATGTGTCCTTTGATCCAAACACTGGCTCCCTGAAGTAAGCTGCATTCAGAAATAAGTGTTTGTTGTTCAGCTTGCCAGCAGCAAGAGCAGCCAGCGCAGAAGCTCAAATACATCTTAATTGTCATGATTACTCTCTCCTGATTTAGGAAACACTTGTTCCCAGCTCTGTTCTATTTAATGTGGCAGAGAAACATCTCACGAGCACTTGAAAGCATGAAAGAAATGCTGTTGCCGAACTTCATGTCCCTACTTTGGATCTTTCATGACTGATGTTTGAAAGTGGAGGCTACTGAGGGCAGTAAGTTAAAATGTGCATTTACAGCTACAAGTGTGTTCAAAACTCTCTCATCTTTGACTTGATATGAGACAGCAGAAGACAGCCTCACTTGAGGCACTGGATGCCTGAGATTAACCAGAGGAGTTCCAGTGGAGAGTATAACTACTCTGAACTTCAGCCTTTCCTTTGAACACCTACCATTTTACAGAAATGGATAAAAATGTTAACATCATGGTTCCTTTAAAATGTCACTGTTATAATCCCCAGAGGGGTCCCATTTGCTCACTTGGAGATTTCGAGACCTGTTCTAGATACAAAGATTTTATTGATGATAATTTTCAGACAATTTCTCTTGGCTTTCATCTCTTGTCTCACTCCTGCCTCTTAGATTCAACTTACAGAAAAAGAAAGCTGATATGTTCAAGCCCCGAGTCTGATTCACCTTTTGGTGGTGCCAATCCAGAGCTGTTTTGGGGGTTACTTAAAGGAATGTGGGGGTAGCTCCTTGGCCAGCTGTGGCAGGCAGATTGTGTTGATGATGAGCCTCAGGAATATTCAGCAACAAGCATTCAACTAAGTTGAAATGAACTGTCTCCATGACTTGCAAATATGTTGACTCATATGGTAAAATCCTGGTGACCGAATGAATTTGTAAAGATTGGAACTGGCTGAGGGTTGAAGCAAGATGTATGATCTCTCTCATTTTCCTCTGGTGCTTGTGTTAGTTTTCTAGGGCAAAATTTTATCTTTCTGTGTACTAAACCTGTTACATTTTTATGTAGCAGTTCCTGGTTTTATTATAATGGTTTCACTTCTTGCTTTCACAGTTCTTACCAGAAGTATCTAATCATCATACACTGCATAAATATGAAAAATATGACATGAGAAATCAGCATGGTAAGATTCATCCCATCTTTGTATACACCTAAAGCACAAACTATATGATCATGAAGTTCTATTTATATTCCACCAATGCTGTGTTTGTAATTTATCTTTTCAAGGGAAATTTGTTCCTTTTTTTTTTTCCCCCCTAATGTCACCTTGCTAAAATGTGGTAGCCTTGATGTCTCTGGCTTCTCTCCTTACAAAAATATGTGAGAGCATGCTGTCAACATTTGTCCTTCCCATCCCCCTTTTTTTGTTTTAAATGTTTCCTTCTTATCACATATTTCAGAAAGGATCTTGAAAAGTTTCCCTGTCAGACTGACCTTTCTGATCAGTGGCAGCAGACAGTGTTCTTTGATATACTCTAACCTAATAATCCAGCTGCCCAAGGTGGGATGAAAATGAAATCTTGGCCCTAATAATAGTATTGCTACTTTAAAATAAACATGAAGAGGCCAAAGATTCAGCCTGGAATACCACAGAAACAGAAAACAGAAGAATTCCCTCATGTCCTGCTTTAATTCACTCCTTCCATCTCCTTTTCTTTCTGTATAAGACTGTATGATCGAACAGGACACAAACACTGGAGGTAAAACAAGGCAGAAGTGACCAGCCACATGCTATACAGAACTATGTTCTGTCTGTGGATATTGATGAAATTGTCCGGAACTGAGAGATTTCACAAAACATTCTCTAGCTAATTTCACACCAAGGTATAAATAAAAAACTGCCTAGGAAGCAGAAGAATAAGAAGCTGATAATGGGTCTTTAGTGGTTTTTTTTGCTGTTTGTTGTTTGTTTGTTTGTTTGTTTTTCTTAGTGAATGATTTATTCTTAGATATGGTTTCTCCTTTTCTTCAAATAATGACAAAATGTGCAATGATTTAATTTAAGATCCAATTTAACTGAGCTGTTATAGTTGTAGTGGCTAAAAGCTTTCTTTTTATAATTTACATTAGTTTAAAGTTTTATACTTTTTCAGTTATTTGAAGTTCAGACTGGGTAGATGAACTTCTGTTATGTTTAAATAAAGTCTAGACTGTACTTGAGAGAGTGGTCATTCAGACTGTTGTAGTCATCTTCATAGGAGGCCTGAGTGTGAACAAGTTACCACCTCTCAACTGGGTTTAAGAGGGTAAAAAGGAAGCCATGTTTCTTAGGTTACCTTTCTTTCAGTGTGGGAGCATGAGTAGTCATTGAGCAGCATCTTGGTGAGAGAAGGTTACATTTGTCCTTACTCCATGGTAATGGGTTTCTGTCCTTTCCTGTGTATGATTTCCCTGCCTTTGTTGGTTGTCAATTGTTCTCTCGGTCACTGGAGCTCATTTCCAGCACAGTCTGTTACAAGGCAGTGGTACCTGCCTTTAGGTTTTGTGTTACCTTTCTCCTCCTTTCTTCCTAACCTTTAAAAAAGTAAGTATTGAGGTTTTGTATCAGGATTTAGACCACTGGCCCCTAAACTCTTTGTTCTTGCTAAATGTGTTGTTGTGAACTAGAAACTTGATCTAAGGGAGCTGGTAGAGCTGTTTATTCACCTTATTTAAAAAAAAAAAATAAATAAAAAAAATTCAGGGCTGTTAAAGCATGTTTTATCTTTTCTGTGTGTGTTATTACATGCTACTGTAATATACATAAAACATTGTTGCCTCACAGAAACTGGGAAATTAATGTTATGGACTGGGAAGCACTGGAGAGTCAAATTAGATAGTGTGGTGGAAGCAGTTTGAGGAAGGAATCTTGTCTCCTGTATTCCAGACATATTGATGAACAAGGTAAAACCTTTATTCTTAAATGTCAGATGGCTTTTCCAAAGATGGCATTTATTCTCACTCCTTCCCAGAAAAATACACAGGGGACTGGAGAACTGTCTAAGTACTGCTGTACTGTGCTGTCTATTTACAGTCACGGAGACAAGTGAGAGTTTTTCTCTGCCTTTAAGGGAGAAGAAGCAGACACCTAATCAGCTAATTGGCAACTTGCTTAATGTTTTGCCTGCTTAACTCCACTATTAGGGAAAAGATCCCTTGCAGTGTGTATTGATGTGTCTGAACAATCAATAAATTAAACATCCAATTTTAAAAAATCCATTTATATGGCACACAGCAATTTAATTAATTGTAGTTAGGAACAAATTG
This sequence comes from Chaetura pelagica, assembly GCF_000747805.2. NCBI lineage: Eukaryota > Metazoa > Chordata > Aves > Apodiformes > Apodidae > Chaetura > Chaetura pelagica. The sequence goes on along the minus strand of NW_009953486.1, from coordinate 5,377,150 downwards.
GGATTGATTAGTGCTCATTCTTACTTAACACTACTTTCTCGTGTTATTGCTCAGTAATATTAATGAGAAAAATTAAAATATGGGAAAGACTTTTGTCTTTTCCATCACTGCAAGAATAAAATATTTTCCAATGTGATTCAAATTAAAATAGGAGGTAAACAGCTGTCTTTATAGCACTTCTACAAGATGTTTAAAAGCACTTTTGTGAAGTTAAATATATGAAATTTGGATATAGATTTTTATTTTTTCAACTGTTTAAGTATTTGTTTAATCATCAGTCTGTTTTATGCAGGGAAATAAAATAATTAGGCAAGTGTGTAGAGCATGACAAGTATTTTATAATTGTTCAGATTTTCATACCTTATAATATACATTAAGGTATGTGTTAAATCTAACATTTCAGGAGGCTTAATTAACCTTAAACTCAACTTAGTGGAAATTTTATTTGGAATTAATTTGATGCTTTGGAGAACATTTTTCCAAATTTTCAAATACTTTTCTGAGAAGCAAAGAAAACTTGCTGATACAAATGCTCTTTCAAGCAGTCCTTCAAGAGTACTCTGCTAGCTTCTTTTCTTTTCTTATAGGTATAATGGACTCTGAAAAAAAACACCTTGAAGTGGGAAATTAAATTGAAACTGTAATGATATCTGTAATAATTGTATTTGTTACAATTACTCTTCAAGCTAAGTAAGGGTTGACTTTTATGCAACTTGGTCTCTTCCATAAGGAAAGAGGGCTGAACCTCAGTTTTTTTCTTTTCATTTTGAATTTAATTATTTTTTATTTAATAATATAGACTATTGGATGGTCTTGGGTATCTTTGTGCTAGAGCATTATTTTCTCTTAGTCTGTACTGAGTTTCCCATCTGAATGCTTCTTTAGTCATGTGAAACATGGTCATATGTACAATCCTTGGGTGGGAAAATTATGGTCACTTTTGTTATATGTAGGAATTGATTCAATACCAGAAAAAATAGCAGCTGCAAACTACGAAATTCCTCCTTGGTGGGAGTGGAGAGAGATTCTCAAATTGTCACGTTTATATGACCCAAATAATGAGAAATCCTAGAAAATAACCAAGGAGCTAATCGCTGAGTGAAAAGCTGCAAACCCTGCTTCTCTGCTGCCTGCATGCAAGGTGCCACCCTAATTCAAGGGAGCAATATTTGTCAGGGAGCAGAAGCTGAAGGAAAATTGGTGAGAAGAGGCAGCTTTTATCTTCTTTCTCAAATTCCATTATGATGTTTTTAAGGCTAGAAAGATGTAAAAGCTGGACTTCCTTGTGTGTCTTTATAATTCATAATTTAAAACATAGCTTAAATAGTGATATTTTTGTTTGCTTTTGTGTAAGCCTAAAATTATATACTACTTTGATTCCAAAGCAAATTATTTATTCAGGCTTTGATTTCAAGCACAGGCTGTTCCAGTAATGCTTATCATGCTTTATCTGACACTGCTTTTAAAAAATACATCTGTCTTTAATGATTTGCATTTTAATGTTTTTAAATACCCATCACAATAATTTATATGAATATACACTGGATTAGTTTTCTTTTCAAGCTAGAAGAAAACCAAACTAGGCTTACTGAGTTCTTCAACTTTGATTGTGAAGTATTAATCTATTTCTTTCAGCTTTCACAGCATCATAGGTCAAGTATTAAATGCTAGTTTAAGGTTCCTGCTGCTTAAATACAGATTGTGCGTTTGCTTTTCTGCGTTGTTACACTATGTTGATATTCTCATTATTTGATAATAGCAGGTTCACCAGGTGTGTTTATGCATAACTTCATTTAGAAACATGGGAATGAATAGAAATTTTCAATGCCTGCTTTAACAGATATCTGTAGACAGATGTTCAACAAATTCAATTGTCACCCTCACATGCTGCTACCTAGAGAGACTCAGAGGAAATAACTACTCACAGAAGTGTACTGTAAAATTCATGTGGTTGAAATAAGAATTTTCTACAGTATGTATATATATATAAAAGAATTCATAATGAAAAGGGATTGATTAACACTTAAATATCTCAGTCTTCAGTCTGGTTTGGTACTGCATGGAAGCTGTCACCAGTAAAACTGTAGCTGGTCAGGAACTGGGAGGAAAGGAACAAAGCAATGGATATTCCATAGGAGGCCTGTTAAAAACCTAGTTCACTGGCTACAATATGTACCTGATATCAGGGTCTGACACCCAATCTATAACTACCTTGGGAAGAATTCAATACTTATTTTTTAAACTGTTTTATAAAGGACTTGGAAGCTCTCATGCATGTCCTTTTGTGGCCTTGCAGAGCTTTTATAGGAACCAAAGGATCTGTCCACTTAAAAAACTATTTTAGTTACCTGAGATAATTGAGATATCAAATAAAAGCCTTGTAGGACTGGTTTTCCTCCAGCAGCATACTGGGAACAGAGAGTTTATTCATATTCACTTTCAGTAAGTTAAGTTCTGCAAACCAGAAACTTCTTTAATGCCCATTGCAATGCAGCATTGTGAAGGATGCAAAGTTTCATGATGATTGGAAAGTAATTGTGTTTGTCTGTAGAAAAGTTTCTTTTCACACTTTCAAAATTGATTTATGTTACACCTGCATCCCATTTGTAAAGAATCTCTAAGTATACTGTTATTAATGTTAGTTATCAGTTACCAACACTAATTTACATAATAAAAGCAAATGTTTTTGAGAATAGTTATATATTTTATTATTTATTTTTTCTCCTATCTCTAACAGGCACTCTGTATTTACATTAGATCAATGTATAAATGTTTCCTGACAGTAATCCTGTCTAGCATTTTGAAACATGCTGGTGATAAGAAAGATGTAAAGAAATCATCTTTGATTAGGAAGTCATTTTCTTATGGAGGAATTCAGCAGAATGTAGTGGAAGATACTTTATTGAAGTGACTATAAAAAATTTTTAGAGCATACACTAGAATGTAGAGTATAGAAGCAAGCTTTATTGAAAGGTATACATGTTCTACTGAATGCAAACAAATACAGCAACATTTCTGAAAGACAGATTTACATCTTCTGTAAATTTTATTCAGGAAAATAAAATTTAAGAATATATTTGGTAATTTTTATTATTTTTTTAAAGTGCAACACTTTGGTGGTATATATTGAATTATAATAGTAGTATTTTCCCAATAGGATTTGAATTAATTAAACTTAATTATGGTGTTTTCCAGCGAGCACCGGTTATTTACTGAGGTGGATTCTGAGTCAGGCTCAGGAGCAGCCACAGGCTCCTTCCTGCCCCTCCACACAGCCCGGCTGGCTCCTGAGCTGGGTCCTGCTGGGCCTGCCCAGGGTGCTGCTCCAGACAAATTGCAAACCCCAAACCAAATCAAGTAACAATTTTGAAACCAGGGCAGCAGTTCATGCTGCACGTCGGTGCCTGTGCCTGCAGCCAAGGGCTGCTGCCCGGGGCCTGCCCGTGCGGCTGCTGAGCGGCCTGGCCGCCAAACCCCAGGTACTAACCTGAATCTGTAAGTAACAGCAGATAAAAATGGTAACGCTTATGGATGAGAGTACTCTGCATCAGTGTCTCCGCTTCTATAAGAATAGTTAACTCTTAGAATAGTTATTTCCTGTTAGACTACAGAGGCTGTGAGGCAGGTTTGTGGTAGCTGCACACAGAGGAACCCACAGCCAGGCCTGCTGAGGTAGATAAATATGGAGGCAGAGGTAACGTGACTTCCACATAAAGCTTGAAGGATGTGAATGCCTTTAACAAGAAACAGGTTTGCTGATACTAACTGCTGTGAGAATGACAGTACTCTTTCATGTTACTCTTTACCCTGGGTAATGTAATACATTCCCTGCTCTGTGCGGTACAAGTGGGCTATGTTCTGGCTCTGCTCCATATTCCTGACTGGCAGTTAATCTTTCATTTCTCTCAATTTTTCACCCTCTTTCTGTGGCCATTGATTTTTATTGTGAGCTGAATTCTACTGACACCAAATTCATCTGAAAATCTGACCTCAGAGAGAATAAGTCCTGTTCTTCATTTAGAAAAGTGCTTCCTCTGCTGAAATGATGAATCTACTTGAAATTTACCAGAAGTGTGTTTCTCCCTTTGTCTTGTTCGCATCAAGCAGTGTTAGCACAGCCCTGAGCTTCCAGGATACAGGGATGTTGTTTTAAGCTAATTTATCAGCAGTTTTTTGTATTTATTTGTGGCGTTTTATGGACATGTGTCTGGCCATAGTCTCCAAAAAGCATAACTGGAGTGAAAACTGGAGTCAGTCAGCATATTCTAGTGAAACCTCTGTGGACACTCACTGAAAACAGACCAAATACTATAAAAAAATTGCCAGCTGTTGATTAATACCTAGAGTGTTGTACTTTGGAGCTATATTCCCAGTAATTTGCTGTGTTTTTAGCTTAGACGTAAGAGGCAGCAGTAATGAGGAAACAACTGGGCTCTTGATTCTGTGTAATTTATTCTGTTGTGATGAAGACCATCAGACATCTGTGTGATCTACTGGAAAAAATGTGTTAGTGAAACCTTATATATAGTAAGCTATTCCTGTACCCATTTCAAAAGGTCACTACTAACATTTAGTTTTTGACATTCCAACATTAGATTTAACATTTTTGTTTTAGATGAACCTTTTGGTAGGGCTTCTTCCTCAATGTTCCAGAACAGGTTATAAAAGAATTATAATTCTTAATAGAGATTAATGCTTAAATTGCTCCTATAGCAAACATCAAATGAATCTAAATATGTGTGACAGTCAATTTTATTACTTGTTTCTGTCTGGGGAAAAAATGATAAGAGGTACAGAATGGATAAATACATTTCTAAATGCTAAAATTATCAGTTCTAGAGACTGAACACTCAGTAGGGCTTGAAAATTGATAAGAAAGTATTTTCGCGAGTCACATCCAGCAGGAATTTGGGAAGGTTTTAAAAAATTGATCAAATGTTGTATCTTGTGTATAAAAGATAACAGACGTAGAACAAAGGGAAATAAATATGACAGAAAAATAGCAATTTATGTGAACAGAAATGTGGAAGTAGGTTTGCTACCTGGATATTTTAATTGCTGTGATATTGTGGTAAACAAAAATTAACACCTTTAAAATAGTTGCACATTTTATTTCTTCTTGTTTGATGTGATGATAATATCTAAAAGTAAGGGTAAATTTTATTCATTTTCAGTGGTAATGTGATACTTTTGTTGTTGTTTCACTAAGGAAGTGAGAAATATAGGAGTGATACAGTGTTTAACAGTGTGAGTTCAGGACTAATACTACTAAATCTTTGGACCAGTAAATCCATGCCAATATTGAACTTAAAAATATAAAATAAAATACAAATAAAAAGGAAGAAAGTTTATGAAGTTGGAAAATATGTAAAATAAAGCTTCTATTTTACCACTTCCTGCTTTTCATCTTAGTTGCTGCTGGGATTTGTTTGTTGTTGTTGGGTTTTTTTCACAGCAAATGCTAGTTTTATAGTGTCTTTAAGAGATATTAAAAGATGGGTATGAGCTATTCCTTCTGGGAGAAGAGAATTTCAGACAAGTTGGAGCTTTTGTCATTAAAAAGCTGACAATGTTACAATACATTAGAAGACAAGACAAGAGAAAAGTGGGGAATAGAATAGGTTTGAAGTGCACCTTGCTCTTATTTACTTGCTCATCCAGGGCAGGGCATAGTTGAAAGGCTTTTCATTTTATAGTCTCTCATTTCTGCTGCATTTACCAGATGGAACATATAGATATACACTCACTTGGAGATGTTCCTGTTGTGCAGTAAAATCCACCCACCTTAAGGGTGAATATGCAGCAGCTGTTCCTCACTGGTATTGCTCCAGAATTATTTCAGAGCACCGTCTTGGGGAATGAACCACAGCATTCATGTAAGCTCTTCATACTGTATCTCTGTATAAAAAGAGGACAATCCTTTTTCAGAATTAGCTGTGTTTGATTTTATATATATATATGGTTACTTTTCAATATATGAAAGTATAATAACAAGTTTTCAAAGTGCTTATTTTCCTTAGGGAAATCTTGATTTTACTCATTTCAAGTAAACAGCATCTCCTCTTTATTGAATTATGGCAGATGTATGATTTAGTGATACACACTGAATTGTGCATTTTACTTTATGTACTGAGTATGTCTAATTCTTCCCACAGTAACTTACTCTGCAATCCTGATGCTCCTAGAAAATCAGTTTGTTTGGCAGTAGAAAAAAATATCACCTTTGTCTCTTAAACTATCTGCTTTCACTCCAGACTTCAAATAAATGGCTTTACACTGAGTCAGAGAGTGGAGAAGAAACATCTTTGAGCTGAGTAAGTAGTGGAATAATTGTATTTAGGAGAGAATATTTTACTGAGGTCAGGATAAGGAAGAGGTTTGATAACCAATCTATGGTCTGTCAGGACAGCATATCTCCTGCCTGACAAGGGAGGTAGGAGCCAGGTAGAGCCGGCATCGTCCACCACCCACAATCTGGTTTAAACCAAGTTGGTCTGGCACTGCTGCTCCAGCAGCTTTGTAGCTTCTCCCAGAGTAGTTGGCATGGATTTTGAAACTCTCCTTCTGAAGTGGTGTAAGATTGCCCCTCCCCACCCAGTTATAGCTGCTCCTGAGCCCCTCAGCCTTGGCACCTGGTCTGTGATAAGCCCCATGTATGAGTTCATCGGGCTTGGAAGTGTGTAGCTGCAGACAAGCTAAATAGCGAGACTGGAAATTTTAGGTATTCAAAACTTCTAGGAAAGATTTGTGATAATCCCTAGAGGGGAGAGCAAGACTAAGTATGTAGCTAATTACATTTTTTCAGAGAGAGATTTAATTGAACTATGAGATTGGAAGTGATTAAAAAATTTCGGAGCTTTCAACTTTCGTGAACAATCTGTGTGCAGAATTCTCTATTTATTTATTTATTTGGAGGAAGAAGTGTTTTTCATATAAGATAAGTAATGCATGTAAAGAAGTGCCAAAAGAAATTATGACAGATGCATTACAGACAGACTGGAATACAAAAACCCAGTATTACTTCTTATGCCAAGGCATAGGGGTTTTGGCATAGATGAGAAGTGGTGAAAAAGCAAACTCATTAATGGAGTATAAATTGGAGATTAATATATGTGGACTTTCAAAATGGGCTTGTCACTCAAAACTATATTTTTCCTGGTGTTAGAAAAGAGAAATTACTGTTCTCCTGGAACCAATCAGAGTCTCACTCAACATCTGAATTGGTTTGTAATGCTAATGTAATAATGGCTCTAGCTGGAAAACATTTGACCTTCTGTGGAGTTTCAGTATTTAGGGCTTTGGAATAGGCAGCTGCTTTGCTGAGTTTCAGGCATTGTTGTTATTAGTTTGATATGAAATACACTATCTAAAACTCCAATGTTCTGCTAGAAAGAATTCTTGAACTGTGCTGCTTTTAAGAAAGCAACAAAATAAGCCCCCCCCAACCCAAACAAAGCCAATTTGTGAAAAGTTTTGGAGAAAAAAAATAAAAGCTTGTTGACAAATCTAAACCCTTTGAGTGGTTGAAGAGGCTACTGGCCATGGGCCGAATCAACAAAAAACAACCCAAACAAAATCCTTCATCAGGAAATGATTGCCTGAGAGTTTGGACAGTATTCAGCATTGTAAATTAATCAGCTGTGTGCATTCAATGCACAGAATCATAGTAAGTGCACAGCACATACCTGCAACAGCTGGGTGCAGACTTGGGGCCTCCTTTATTTCAATCTTTATATCTTAATTCCTTCCCAGATAAAGTCAACTTCATGAGCATCCAGCCATGGAGCATCAAAAGAATTATTAAGACTGTGTGCCTCATCTGAGGATGTGGTTTGATATAGATATTGGCTGCTGAATAAAGTTTTCACAGTTAAAACATTTTGAAGAATGATTCTTCTCCCCCATTGCTCTTAAACTTAAAAGTCCTGCATATTTTGGGATGTGGGGGGTGGAATGTTGGCTGGAAATCTTGATTTTTACAGTTGTTTCTCATTGCTTTTGGTGCTGTTGGCTCCTTGGAATGTGAATAGGAAATCACCACGTAATTTACTCAGTTCTGTTTAGTGCAGTGGTGTTACTAGAGAAGACACCCTGCAAATGCTTCATTTTTCCATAAAATGAATTTTGACAAGTGCCCAGAAATATGCCTCCAACTTTAACCTTACATTTGTAGGCAAAGACAGATAACAGCAATAGAGATAAAAATGAGATGGTGACTTTGAACAACATGACAAGAGATTATAAATCTTTGGACTGGCCTTGTACTGCACAGAAGATTGCAGTCTTAATTAAAAAGTTTTTGAGTGGCTCTCTAGGTGAGCCAATGACTCTTACAGCTCTTGTATATCAGGATATTTACCTGGGAACCCTGGTCAGTTTGTCCTGTGCCTAAACTAACTTCAACTCTAAATGAGGCAGACAGTTATGTAATCTGAACATATATATATTTCTATCACAAGCGACACTTATGGACCTTTAATTGAAGAGCAACATTTCACTTAATGTGGAAATTAAACTCATGTTTCCCACAGCCTGAGAGGGTGGACCCAGAATGGCAGGGCACCCTGTCCTACCTGTTGCGGTGTCGTCTTGCCACAGAAAAACAGTCATAAAAGCCTGGAAAAACCAATGAGAACTTGATCATGTAGCCTGTGATTTGGGCATTTTGTGGTGATGGGGGTTGCCTAAATTTTGGCTCACTCACCCTGGGCTGCTAGTGGATTTTGTGGCATTGTCCTGGGTTAAAACAGATAAATCCATTCTCTTTGGATTTGCATAGTAGCAACTAACACTTCCTATAAGGAGGTTACCTGACCCATGATATATTTTGCAGTAGGGTTGTCTTAACTTACTGGGAACAAATTTAGTTTTGTCTGTCTTTCTTGTGGAAAGAGCTAAGAAGTGATTTGGAAAGGTACTTTCAGTCACCTCTGAGAAACTTTTAAGCATTTTATAGTGCAGAGTGATTATAGCACAAGGCTGTTAATTTTTCAGATAAAATATTGTGATATTCTGGCTCTGCTGATCTCAACAGAAGATTTACGTTTTTCCTTAGGATTATCAGGATTGCAGACAGTGCATTCTCTGAATGTGGCCTTAGCAGCTAGAAGTTTACTTTGTAGTTGAGAGGGAAAGCAGGGTTTGTTACCACCCTCTTTTCTAGATTAGGAACAGTTGGAGCAGAACACATATTTTTCAGTCACAATCTGGTTACATAAAGGTGCAGTGCCCTGCTTTGGACAGCTCTCAATTCTCTCCTGTTTTGAGACTCCCTTGCAAAATGATGTAGTACCTGTTTGGGATAGAATCAGCTTTATGTGCCGTAGCATTTAAAGAATATTTTTAATACATACCTTTTATGGGGGAAAAAAGTACCATCACACTTAACACTTCTCTTGAGTACAGAACTTGTAGATAACCTTTGATACCACATACAGTTAACTTTCCTTTACCTATGTTTGTTGTATGTTTGATCTCATACAAATTAAAAATGGTGTTTTTTTTCTAAAGTTATTGGGGAATTATTTTGACTGTCTCTGCTTGGAGCGATGTGCTTTGGAGCCTATTGTACAGATGAAGTGAACTAACTGGACATATCCCCCAAATGGCACCCTGAGGTCTTTAGCAGAGCTGAGAAATAAGTCAAGGAGAAAACAGTGTGAGATTATCATACAGTGTATTTTACACCCTAACGATTTGTGGCACTGATGACTACCTTGTGCTGTGGAGCCAAATGCTGCTGTTTTGAGACAGGACAAGCAGTTTTATTGCTCTTCAGGTGGATTTTGGCTGGTTGCAGAACTTGTCCGGCTTAGATATCAATATATCAATTAGAATGGACTTTTGCATTAGCATCCTTGTCTTAGGCATCCTTTTCTTTCAAGAAGCTGTCATGTCCACAGTATATAGTGTAGGTGCAGGTAGTGCTGTACCAGACTCTTGTGGATTAGAATGTGAATTTAATGACTTTTCATCCTTCTAGTATTTATGTTAATACTAGATACTAATACTTCATCCTTTTGCTAGTATTTGTGTTAATTTCTGTACAAAATCCAATGAGCCCACTACCTTAATATTCTTTTTCTGAGGCTAATCCCATATGGTTGTTTCTACATTATGTTTTGTTTGGGTTTTTTTGAGACTTCCAGTGGAAGCGAACATATTTCCAATGAATCCTTGTGTTTGAAGAGCTTATTAAGACCTAATTATGTATAAACCAGTTCAAGTAAATATAGATAAGTAGTTTTAAACTAATTTGTAAGCTTATTACTGGGTAGTTTAGAAAGATTAGCAGCCTAAGTGTGGGATTGTGAGAAGGTTTAACAACAAAGCTGTACTCAGCTGTGGTATTATTCTTAAAATTGGCTAGCTTGGATCTGCCCACCTGTCCTGCTGCCATACCTCCTGACTATAATTGATTTGTATGTAGCTGTGGTATTGTATTCTGGGTGGGCTTGTGTAGTTTTAGAAAACTCAGTGCTCTTCCTAAATTAGAAATGCTCTCTCATTTAAAAAGCTATCTGTAAATTGGTGTTTCCCTTAAAGACTCAATTTGTAGAACCTCCTTGATAATTTTCTTCTCTTCCACCAATCTGTCAGGCCACAACAAAATCAAACCAAAAGCCATTTCAGAGTTGTGGAAATGAATACTTTAACTTCACTGTTTCCTGTCTTTCCATTATGTACTGTAATAATACACATAGCATGATTTTAAACATTTGTTTCTGGCAGGACAATTGCTGCAGCAAGGGGAAATAATGACTTGGAAGATCCAATGATGTACAGTGTTTAAACAAAAATAAATCAGTTTTTCTCAGGATCCGTATGCCCAGTGGACTGATACAACAGTACAATTCTTCCTCAATGTACTTTTCAATAAAGTTCATCTCAAGTTCCTTTAGTAGCTCTGGAAGTGCTATGGAAGGGGCAGGTAGCATGAGTTGAGACATGGTAGAACTGTTCACAGTTTGGAATATAATAGACATGTTAGGATTAAGGAAGGAGTAAATCACAGAAATTCAGATTATCTTCTGTAGGGTGAATCAATGTCGGATGTTATGTGTCCATGGTGTAGGATAAAGGAACTTTAATCAGATAATAAATTATCACTTCAATTCTTGGTACCTTAAGTATCACCTGCTCTTGCAATGATGTCATATTGGGAAAATTGCAACCAAAATGGATGAACTTACTAGCTAGGATGATCTACCTAGTCTAGATCAATTTCAGCTCTGAGATGACAAATCAGTGGGAATTTTTGAGTTCTAATAAAAAATGCAAGCTTTAAATTGTTTGACTTTGTTCTGTGTAGTATACAGGGCTATAAGGAATCCTTCTGTAAGGTGGATTTATTTCTTAAATGTTTACTTAAATATTATTGGGCTAAAGGTAGTTCATTCCCAGAAAAGGTTCTTTGGAGGGTTGTTTTACAAAAAGCCAACATTATTTAAGAAAAAAAATCAAATCATAGCTGTTCCTGTAATTGCCTAGTGGTTTTGTATGTGGATGAACCTTAAAAACACATGCAATAGTTGAGTTTCTAGGGGTCTGTGCTTAGAAAGAAATGAGGGGTGTTGTGTGCATGTTCAAAATTGTGGATCAGTTAATTGAGTGCTTCTGCCTACAGGCAGAGAATAGATGAGAATTTAAATAGAGTAATAGTGCAGTCTGCAACCATGAAGGCATAAAGGTGGTGAAGCGAATCACTGAGAAGCACACAACTCTTACTTATATCTCTGCATGCAGGAAGAAAAGATATAACCCCAGGCTGAGCAATGACGTGTAGTTGAATTTTAGAAGTTTAGTGCCAAAACGTATGAATGGTTTCTTCCCTGCTTTCTTCTTATTCCTCTCTTAGTGAATCTGAGCTTAGCTTAGTTTGCATCAATGACAAATTACAGCAATGTGACTATTTTCTCATGTGTGCATAACTTGGATAACTGCTTTATGCTCTTCCTTGTTCTTAGGTTTTGTCCTTTGTCAGTCAGGTTAAAATTCCTGCTTTAAGGAATTTTGGCTAAAACCAAAATTTATCTTTTCCTCCTTGCAGCTAAATTTGAATGTCTGAATCTGGACTTGGTCTTTCCATGCAAGGTTTCTGCCCCACATGTCATGGAGTTGCCCCCATTGAAAATTAAATTGAAAATCAGTGCAGCCTGCTCTAGAATAACCAACATATATTTTTAGTAGGTGAATGCTTTTTGTGATGAGCTAGATGCTAATCCTCACTTCTTCAATCCCAATTAGAGCACTCTTTTTGCATGAGAGACAGACAAAGGCTGCGACATACTTTATTTATCTGACCGCCTTCATTGTGGTCATAACTGCAACTTGGAAAGCCCAAGTGGAAAATGTTATTGTGGTTTTGAAGTCTGAAATGTCAGACAGAGAATGCAGTATGCTGCAGAAGGTGTTCACTTACATTTCTGGACAATGTGATGTACAGACAAGGTCTTTGGATAGTGGTCCCCATGTGCAGTGCAGAGGAGACTCTTCAATACACCAGTTACTATTCTTTGTGCTTAATTCTCGTTATTGTTACAGGGCCAAGGGGTAGTGTCAAGTAGTACTCCATGGGTATTGCTCTCATCAGTAACTTACAGGTTTTAGCAAAAGCTCTTTAAAATGCTTTGTGACAAAAATAAAACTACCAGTTTGTCAATTTTCCCTTTCTGTTTCACAGGTTGAGTTTTAAAAATCTACTTAAAAAAAAAAAAAAGTAAGAACAAAGAAATAAGAATCAACTTTGGTGAGTAGAAATAATATAAATTTCTACTGTTCTCCACATTTTGTGTTATTTTGAAAACTATGCAGCCATAAAGTATGGGCTGAATTCTTGGACTTCCCTTTAAGCTGATGTCTCAATGTGGTGCAGTATCTTAGTTTTTATTGTCTTGACCAATCTACACTGAGCTTGGGATAATTCGGATTGTGGTGACATAGATGAAAATGAAAACAGCCAAGAACCAAGTCTGACTTGCTAGAAACGTACAGAGTCTCAGGCTCCTTCTTCATTTCAAGTCTCTTGTTCTGCATATGAGCCTGAGATTTAGAGTTCTGTTTAAGACCAGTAGTCATTAGAATTTAATACAGAAGTATTAATTGTTTAGAAAATGTTTATTTTAATAAAAGTATTAGCTTTTGGATGGATGGATTTTGATCTAACGTAATTGTCTTATATACCTTCATCTGTTATTAATACATGTTTATTATCCTTATTATTACTCTGCCTAAGAAAAGGGAGAAAAATCTGTACCAAAAGCTGCATGAACACAGAGTAAAAGTCTTTTTACTAGATGCCAACTGTGTCTTATTTTGGGGAGGTATCTGTGTATAAGATTGAAGGTGACATAAGAAAAAACATTTGCCTAGGTTGGCATCACACTCCTGCAGTGTCAAGAGTTATCCAGATAAATAAAAACTGAAGGTAAATAGTCATTGTATGAGTGATATTTCAGTAACTGGTAATTCAGGGAATCAAATAAAAAATACTTTCTGAAGTAGTTTTTATACACCCCAGCACTGTGGTGAACTGGGACTGGCACACCTGGCAGCATCTCCTCTGCTCTTTTTACTTCAAAGCATTAGAAAAAATACACTCAATTAATCATGTTGGGTGCTTAGTATTTTTTTTTTTTAGGAAATGTATGGAAGGAGAGCTGACATATTCACTAGCAGGTTTCTAGGGAAGGGAAAAGTAATGAAATAACTCTCTACTTCTCAGAAGTTAATTGGAGTGGAGGATTGGACAGTACTAGGGCAAGTAATGATCATGTTTCCAATACGTTCGTGGACCAAGAGATGGCATTTCAGACACTACATGTTGCCACCTGAAGTGTTTTTCTCCATTACAGCTAATTCCCATGTTCTACTCATTCAAAAGGCAGGAGGGCATTTCGGTGAAACCTGTCATTGCTGCTGACTTGCTGAGATCCTCCTGGGGATAAAATGGGTGACATGGAAGGCAGACAGGGTGGCCAGGACATATGCTGTCTGGTTAACAGAGACAATGTCCCCATCTGTTAGGAGGATTTCCTGCAGTTCTGTATGCTTGGTTCCCACATCCTCAAATACTCAACAGATGGTGGGTTACAAATATGTAAATCACTTTGAGGTTTGGACATAAGTGCAAAAAGCATTATCTTCTGAAATGTGCAATTGTTGCTAACCCATGGAGAGGTCTTACTGAACTTTGAATCTTCCATTTTCTGTGAGCAAAATTAATTTTTTAGCTTGGGTTTCCCAGCCAGTTCCAAGAGTAAATATTACAGAATAAGAATAATATTCTGCAAATGTGGGCACCATATGGAAAGTTATTATTTGCTCGTAGTTGCCACCTCTGTCTCCACAGATGTGCATAGCTATTTTTTATTCTAAATGTAGGGGAATAAGGACAATACTTTTCCAAATACCAGTACCTGGTGATCATAAGTAAACACTGCCTCTTTTCTTCTTGCAAGTTCCTCATCATGCAGACATCACGACAGGCACAGATTTAAGTAGAAGTCATCTGAGCCTCACTCTAAGTTCACAGTGAGCAGCAGTGAAGGAAAGAAACCTTTAAAAAAGATGTGGAAGAAAAATATTTATCTTTCTGATAAGAACTGCAGTTGTAGTGTCCTTCAGAAACAAGCATGTAGGGTAAACTACAATGGAAGATGAAAAGAGTAATTCAAACTTCCAGAGGTTAGACTTGCAGTTTGAGGTGGTGGAAGTGTCTAGCCTACAGTCTGAAGATTTTGGGGGTGAGGTGGAGGGGTGTTACGTTGGAGGGGAAAACTTCACATAAATGTGGGGGTTTTTTAATAGAAAATTCATATAGGGAAGGAGTCAGATCACATTATTCTTTTCCTTGTTGATAATTTAGAAGTAAGACATTATTTTGAAATGTTTTTAACATATACATCATCTGTAAAAGCCACTGTTACAAAGAATTATCTTTAAAAAAATTTTATTTTTCCTTTCATCTTTTTTTTTTTTTTGGTCTTCTTCTTTTTCTTCTCTCCCTCCCCCCCCAATCCCTTAAATATTTGAATCCCTCAATGGAAATTTTGGAACAACTTGATTTCCAGTAAATCCAGTCCTTTTTCAACATGGTAAAGTTTCTTTGGAATGTTTGTGGCACAGAACTGACCCTGTGAAAAATAAGTTGTAGAATTAAAGTACAAACTGTGTGACTGAAATTACTACAGAGAATAAATTAGGACAAAGCGAGACTCATTAGCTTTGTCTTTTATCTTTCAAAGCCATATTGCACAACACAATGAATACTGGCAACAGCTCCAGAAAAATAGCTCTGGATGCAGATTTTCTTATAAACAAATGCATCATCTTAATTCTTTTGCTCTTAAATGCAGGACTGACTCTTGCTCAGTCCTTATCACATTAGTATGCTTCCATGTTGGATGTTTGTAGATCAGCAAGTCTGTGGTGTGGACAAATCAAGTGTTCAATAACTGCAGTGTATCTTTTTTTTTTTTTTTTTTCTCTTAATGGACAGGCTTAAAGCCTAACACAAGAAAATTGAAAGCTTATTTTGCTTGGTGAAACAAACTTGCCTCTTTGAATAAGCAAAGGTGGTGTTTTTCTATGAGAATTTCCCCTGATGTAACCTACAGCTCAGTGATAATTAAGTGTCCAGAAAAATTCTGATAGCCAGTATTGAATTGCACCATCAAAGATGTTGTCTAACTCTTTGAAAAGTATGGTATCTTTTATAACACTGTTACCAAGAATAAGCAAGGATTCTATTTTAAATCACTATTTTCACATAATGTGGGGATCCCTATCTAAAATGCTTTTTTATATTTTGGAAAAAAACCCAAAGAAACACAAAACCAATAATTCTCTTTATTATTTATTCCCTTCTCACTCCAAATTAACTTCAATTCAGGATTTGAGTTTGCCTTCTCTACAGGCAGAATGTTAAGTATTTCATACCAATCAAAAACAGCACCACAAAGAAACCCCCATGCCTGTGTGTGTCAGATGCAATCAGACAACAACGGTGATTTAAACCAATTGTGAGCAAAGAATCATTTCAGATAGTCAATATGTTAGCTCTGATACCTCTAAGGCTTGGGTTGTAACTCCTAAAACTTTCAGTCCAACTGAGAAATAGTACCCTTTTGGTTTGTGTATAGAGTTGATCGGTAGGCATCATTCTTCTGGAAATTTGAAGTTAGAGAATGGAAAATTTATCCTGTGAAAGGGCTACTGGTTTTATGAGGAGGTTTTTGCTCTATTGCAGATCTGTATTAATAAAAAGTCAGAATAATTTGTTCCAGTAAGTTTTCAGTTGTCTTAAATGAGAGAGAAATTAGTGGGTTTTCTTTTCCCTTCCCCACAAGTCTGGCTTTGAGAAGCTGAAATATTTCCTGATACTTAAAAAAATGTCTGAAAGACTTCTAATAATTTTTGATGGAATAACAATAGTGCAAATCCTCTGAACGTAAAGTCATTCTTCTATGCTATCATCCTCACTGAGATTGTTTACTGAGGATGCTCTATGTTCTGAATTTCTCTCTTAAAGATATTAGTCTGTGCTTTGGAGCACTTACTAGCTACTTCTGTCCTGCCAGGGCTGATAAGCTTGGTGGGATTTGACAAATTATAAGAATTTTGCTTATGACATCCTACTTTAGGAGGCAGTACAACAGGCTGATATTTTTGACATTTTGCCTCAGAAACCCATCATGCTACTAATTCAAAATCTAGTCTATTTTTCAGCAGCTATTATTTCCATAAACCTGCCAAGGTTGGTGGAATTCAGCTCAGGAGTGCAGAGATTTTACAGCCAGAGAAGACACAGTGAGAACAGAGAACATTTAATGTTTTGTGTGTGTGGTTTGGGGTTTTGCTTTTGGGTTTTTTTAAGGAAAATATAACGGGTTCAGAAAACCCAGAAGGTCACATTCCTAAATAGCTCAGAAACTCTTGGAGACAAAATATCACCCACTTCTTTTGTTTAAACAAGATACTCTGAATCTTTTAGTGTCTATATTTAATTTTTGAGTGAGGAGAGAACATCCTAAGTTTACCTCAGCAGAGTTTGGTGGTTGTTTTTCTTTCATCACCCATCAGTCTGGAGAAAGGAGGATGGAGGGGGGAGTGTCATCATTATGTATATTTTTGAATTATAAGATCTAAGCTTAACACTGAAGTATTTCAGTAGTCCCACTGAGCCTGTGTGACAGCTTCACTGGGTTGTTGTTGCAAGTGTGTCCCTGGAAAGGAAAAAAACAAACTTGATTCTCTGTAGTGGCTGAAGGCCAAGTTTGTGTGGAATTCTGTCAGCAGAGAGGTGCAGGTTTACTGTGGAATAGGCACAGCAGAGTGGACCCACCACCTCAGCCTCTCTTACTGCCTCCTTGTAGGGCTCTGGAGTTCTGCTTCCACCAGCGACTGAGAATTTATGAGTTAAGAAACATTTATAAAACAAACAATGCATTTCAACTTGTGTAAAGAGAAAATGTAGTTGCAGTTATTTTATATTCACATTTGATTTATATTTAAATATAAGGAAAATATAGATGATTATTTTTGTTATGGAGAGATTTAAATATTACTGCCAGGTTTCCACATATCCTCTGAAAAGGTGCAGGCAGCTTGTCTGAATGTATCCACTGTGCAATCGAATTCTTTAGATCAGAACACACAATTTAAAAGCAATAGTGTTCAATTTGTGTTATGTCCAAGTGGTCCACAAAGCAATGTGAATGCGTAAAATTATCTGTCAGGGCTTTTTAAAGATAAAGCCCATCAGATGAATATGAAATTGAGAAAATTGCAGCAATACACAAATTTCACTTGCACTTCAGACTGTCACATCAAACAGCTGTGTTCTTAGCAGTAGTATGAAAGTGGATTTATAAAACTGAATGTGGCTTCTGCTCAGTAGCACTGAGGAAAATGAAGTTTATGGCTGCAATGGAGAAGCTGACAGGTGCTCAGTAATTTTATGCTCTGCTTAGCAGTGGGAAACAGTGTGACACAAGATTTACTACATCTAACTTGTTTAAATATTAGGGATTGTGTTCTGTTAGTCAACGTTAGCTTAGCAGTTTCCCCCTGGGACCTATAAAGGGGTTGTAATGTCAACAAATATCTCCAATTAGAGGTCCCTGACAGCCTGTGTCATCAGAAGCATGTTAAGTAGATGCTATGAGACTGGATATTTTTGTAATGGGCCTGTGGTTACATTAAAAAGTGTGTATGTTAGATGACGGCTCAAATTATTAAGTGAATATAGCTTTCTAATATGATTTTGACAAACTACATCCAGGTAGCAGCTACAAGACTGAATTTCTCTTGTGTGTCCCAAGAAACTCAGAAACTTGCTTGAAGGTTTGAGGTTCTTGAGCTGATGAAGAAAAGGCAATAGAAAACAACAGTGGTTATGCTGGGTCACGGAATCTACAATTTTGGGGAGTATGTTAATGGGGAAAAAAAAAGAAAAAAGATTGAAACTTGGGAATCTTTTTACTTTTTAAACTTGCATGTATTACTTAGGACAAGAAAAAAATGCAGAACTCTTCATGGTTTTGAAATATTTCAGATACTTTACAATTTTTTCCTGAATGTGTTCAAGTAGTATGAGGTCAATTTATACAAGATGAAGTTCCTTCTCCTAAAATTAGCTGTGATTCTCTTATGAGATTGTATTTAAAAACAAAAAGTTGTTCAAAAATTGATTTAAAAATAAATGCATGGATCTGGATGCTTCAATTTTGTGTTTAGTTTCAGCAGCAGGTTAGGTCATATTACTCATTATTTCCCTTTAAGATGACTAAGCTTGAACATTTAACGTTGTTTTATGTTCCTTGAGAGAGTTTCTTCACAATACTTTTTCACACCCTTCTAGAAAGTTTTAAATTATATATTCTGTTTAATAATAATTGGTCCCTTATCACCCAAGGACAGGAAGTATCATCAATATCTCCATTTATTACCTCTGCACATCTTTAATTTTTCATTTTGATTATGTAACTTTTCAGTAGATTAAAGCAATTTGATCAGCAAAACGTATATAGTGAAAGATGATCTAAGAGACTCAGATACTGACAGCTTATGAGCTGGGACATACTTGTCAGGACTAGCTTAATATAATTTAATACATCTTAATTTATAATTTGCCTGGGATCGGAGCAAGAAAAGCACTTTTGTATCTTCTTACTGAGAAAAGGAGGCAGAAGAGGAAATATTAGTACCTTCTAATAACCTAGGATCTGCTCTGGCACATGGGAGAGGGGAAACCTAATGTTTTATTCCTTCTCTATTTACCTATAGATTTCTTTTTTCCATCTTCAGTAGTTACCACAATGTACAAAAATAAAGTCTGAATTATTCTAATAATTTATAATATCTGTTAGTCCAAAGCAATAATGGTCATAATGTATTATAATGTTTTCTCTTCTTTCCCTGTGTGAGATTTCTAATATTGGGTAGAGATGACTTTCCAATTTGCTATGAAACTAGATTTGTATGTGTGTTTATTTATAAGCTTATATCAGCATATGGTTTATTCTCTGTTTGCTCTTCTTCTACTGTCATTTGTAGACAACAGATTTGTTTATTTTAATAGCAAGTTTTAAATTGCCAGTGTAAATAAAATAACTGCCAGTCTTCTAGGAAATATTCAGGATCTGCATCCCCTGATGTGTTCTCTTTTGGAGAATCTGATATACTATCTCTTTTCTTACTAGCCTTGAAATGAAAACCTGTCTGTCTTCCTTATTAATTCCTTGCAGGCTTGTGGACACCTTTAGATGCTGTGGAAATGTTGATCACTGAAGTAACCGAAAGAAACAACCAACCAACCAAAAACCCCAAACCAAAAGAACTAACTATGGCTGGTTGTAATTTGTAATTTTCTAGAGTGTAGCCAAGAACAATTTCTTTGATCTAGTTTCTATTGGCTTGCCATATGTTTATCTGTATGTCCTGTGGTTCTGTGCACTGACATGATTCAGGTCAAAGGCTGTTTTGGCACTCCTGGTCTCTCTCTCTCATACACACCCACACATGTACACACAGAGTCTCAGGACATTTCAAAGATCTTGCTTTCAAAGGCCCCCCCAGCTTTGCCCAGTGTAGTGTGGTTGTTTCAGTCTCCAGTTTGTCAGCAGCAGCCCAGCTTTGCTGTGGTGCACACTGCATACATTGGAGGAAAAAGAAACAAGAGGGAGGAATATATTAAATCTACATGTTCTCTTGCAATGGTAATTTTTCTTCTTTAATTTGCAGGAACACTGTAGCCACAAGGCCCTGTATATATATTTCTTTATTGGAAGAAGCTTTTTTCCTTGCATCACTATCCCTAGTGTCTTCAGAATCAATGTAGACTATGATTTTTCTCCTCTACCCAAGTATTTCTGTGAAAAGAGCTATAGCTCATCTTTTATAGCCTTAACTCTCATATGATCAGTCCTTGCTGCAACAAAATGTTTAAAATGTTATGTGGAAATCTCAGCATATGCTGATCCTCACTTGGGTGAACTGCAGTGCTTCGGAGGTGAAGCAATTCCTAGAATAAATGAATATGATTTCTATCTCTAATTTCAACTGCTTAATAGCATATAATACAAACTCCCCTTTAAAATTCTGAACTGGTTGTTAACTTGCTGCTGGACATTTGCCAGTGCCTGCACCTGCATAACTTCCCTGCTAATACTTCAAAGTGTCAGCTTGAGTGGCCTGAGAACTGCCTGTGGAAGTGCTGTAATTGCTGAGATACACTTACTCCAGCTGGGTAGTAAAACATGGGGATGGACTGGGCAGAGGGAGAGAAACAAGATAGCACCTGGGATTTATGCTGCCAGGTTTTAAAGGAAAGCTGCTTCATAGTTTTGATGATAAACAGAATGGTAGTGTGTACCAATAAAAGAAAGGTAGGGAAGTCTGATGTGAACAAAACCACAGAGGTACGACTGCACAGTAGGACTACGCTCTAGGCTTATGCAAGGATCTTGGAACAGCCATTTCCCTCTTTGTGAATACCCCACAGATAGTTCATGGGAAGATATATGGGAAATTAAAGACTATTTAGCTTAGCATATGCACCATTTCTTCTTTAAGTTTTAAAGACTCTTTTCTAGACAAAGATACTTAGTATTAAAATTAGGTTAATGCAGCAACTGTCTTTGCAGAGATCACAAAAAATACTCAACCCCAAAATGAGGCATAGCAGTGGAAAGCAAGATAGCATCCCAAAAGGACTGATAGACTGTAGAGTGAAACACTGAGAAAAATTGAACGTAAAAAATATAGAGCAGAAAGGGGGGAATGTGTTTATTAATATTCTTATTGGCTATTTAGTTGAACTCTGAGGTTCATTGTTTTTTTCTCTTAAAACACATTGTGCATGTTTCAGTTTGCACTTGGGATATCATACATTAATGTATTTCTAGAACTGTTTACTTTTAGTTATAAAAACATGGAATTTAAATTATTTAAGTAAAGAGTTTACGTGAGTTGAAATGTGTTGCCTAGTACTGGATAAAATTTTACCACATCTGTCATATCACATCTATTTCAGTGGCATTCACTAATCTGAAGACCACTGCTCTACTCATTGCTAGGATAAATGAAAAATCCTACTGGATGGTATAGAGGTGTTTGTAAAAACTCACATATTCCTTACTGAAGCTTAGAAAAGGGTATTTCTTACACTGTCTAGCGATAACCTTTTGATTCCCTGCCTTAATAGGGCTTCCAAAACACTACTTATTCATCATATCAGAACCAAGTGGGGAATCAAATGATCTTCCCGTTTACTCAGAGGGAAAAGATGCATATTCAGCCTTAATTTTCAGCTTTAAATCTGCAAGTACGGCTAGAACAAGCTTAACAATCCATCCATCTTTCCATATTACAGCCTTTCTTCTAAGTTTATGTATATGGGCTAATTGGTTTTTCTGTCCTCCACACTTGGCTGCATCAAGGTTAGAATATTCCCTGGCTCCCTAAAACAAGTAACTTTCATTTTTTTTCTTGAATTAATTTAAGTTTATATTAACCATAATAAAATGTTTTACATATGACAAAGAAATGAACAAAGTAAGAAGCGTGGAACTAGTGTTTAGCTCAGGATTGCAAGTCACATCTGAGCACAATTGCTGGAATCTCTAATTAGTATATTGTCATTAGCTAGCAGCTGAAACACAAGTTACAATGTAGTTCATGTTTTTGCAAAAAAATCCATTAGAATAATGTGCTCAAACAAAAAAGTCAAATCACTGGAATTTATAAGCAGGTGCCATCATTTCCAGAAGAGACAAGCACCTGCTAAAAAGAACATTTTTATTTTTTCCATGGAAAATATTTTTAGTTTAATTTAAGTCCAATCTAAAACTCAGCGGGATAGAGACATAGACACATTTTATCATTCTTTTCAAATTATCTGCCAGTAAGGTATGGTTCATAGGGAAGCATATAAACTGCAAGATTTTGAAGTCAAGAAAATGAGAAAAAGTCCAAAAAGTTTAGGGTTTTTTTAATATGAAAAATCTACTTGGATAAATTAACATTTAGTTTCAGTCTGTCTCATAACAAAATCCACATAAAATTGTCTAGCTTAAAGCTGTGGGGGTTTCAAGATCTTATGGTAATTGAATATACTAGATTGTATGAAAAACAGCACTAAGCTTATTAATTTCCTCACTTTACCTATTTCTTGTTCTTGCAGCTGCTACCCTAATAATCCTCTTTATTATTACCATAGCCTTAACTTTATTGTAGATTCCTAATTTACCATTTCCCAAATCATCCAGAAACAACCTTTCCCCTTCCCAACTCCCTGTTGTGGATGAAATATGTAGAATAAAAGTGTGTTAATTTTAGATTAAAAGAGTTCACATTAAAATGGATACTTGTGAAAAGCAAAGCTTGAATTCTGTTTAGCAAGGAACTGTAGTTCTTCCTTTCCAAGTCATGATTTGGGTCTAGTGGGATTGGGATTTAGTCCATTGAAACCCCAGCAATAGCAGGGGGGGTAATGGCAAATGAAGGCAGGTTTGTA
>NW_009953486.1:5350976-5354031 GCF_000747805.2 Chaetura pelagica | reverse complement strand
AAGGCAGGTTTGAACCAGCAGGAATTGGAAGGAATTACGATGAGAAGGCCAAAGGGAGTGTAAGAAGGAAGGAAGAAATATCTTGCTATAGTTAATTAATCCATCTATCAGGATGGAAAATGACAACCTTTATATATTATAATGACTAAACCAGAAGTACGTGTTTCTGTCTGCACTGATTCTCTGCCCTCTAGTCTGTTTAACTCAAAGCACCTGTGTAAAGAAAAAGAGACATCCCTGGTGTCCTAGTCAGTATTTTCTCTCCAGTGCTGCCACCAAATGTGTTCTGTGTTCAACCTGAAATGTTGCTGCCCATTCAGAAGTAGCCACCATTGTGGTGAGTTCAAGTTTCTGTTTTAGTCTTCTGAAGTTATTTATTCCTATTTAACAATTGGAATACAATCTCTCAAAATACCAGCTGTCTGTCTGGCAAGTTGATTGTGCAGAAGATTATGGAGCATATTTTAAGCAATCAGATTTTTAAGCAATTAGATGTAGAACACAGCAGATCGGGAGTGAGAATTCCTCTGTCACATTGTTTTTCCTAACTATTATTTATTCACTTGTCAGTGAAATTCCATCAAAGGAAATTATTCATCAGCTCTTTCAAAAATCTCATTCTGTTGCATATGTTTTGCCTGTTTGTAACACAGTGCATGGTGATAATTTGTGTTGCCTGAGTCAGTTAAATGATATTTAAGCATTTCACAGATTCCTGTATCATTTTTTAAATGTAAAAATATGAAATACTGATATGAGTTAGCTATGATGCCCTTTCTGAAGCCCTGAGTGTGCACCTCAGCTTTTCAAGCTTCCAGAAGGGAATACACTAGCCATTTTTTTTCACGTTTCTGCCTTCCCTGTTGTGGAAAGCATGATATGAAAGTAGCTTTATGATTTCTTCTTGTAGCTTATTCAGTTGAATAATCCTCCTGAAGTAGATCTTGTGTTTCCTCCCTATGGGATGTAGACACCTGTTAATCAAGAAGCAGAAATAATTTGCACTGTCTGCCTTGGTTTAGATTGCTGCTAGTAATATCAGGATGAATTCTTGATTAGAGAGATTTTGGGTTCATATTCAATACTTACATGACTGAATTCATCAGTACTTTTGTGACAAAATATTTAAATTTTCTGAAGTGAAAAGCTGATAGAAATCTACTTCTAAGAAGGAGTTTTCTATCATTATGACTATTTGTAAAGTACTGCATATTATTTACGCTAAGACCTTTTTTTCAGCTAAGGATCTTTCAGACAATGGTGTATGCATTTCAAAGCTAAGAAACAGGTGGTGAATTAATTTTGAGAAAAGTAACATAAAACACTGCATCACTGAATAAATCTTCGACAATCTCTTTAGTATCTTAATTTAAAAAAATTTCAAAGTATACCTAACTACCGTATCAGCAAATGAACTTGAGTCTAATTTACATCACTCATTTGGTTACAGGTGTTTAGAAGATTTAATGCATCTTTAAACTGTCCAAATGCCCTCAACAGTGATCCAACAGCTGCAGCTTGTTATTTGTCTCTAGCATCAAACCATATATTAAATCATTGTAGTAGAAAACAAATTCACTTCATTTTAGGTATATGTCTAATTTATTTCTTTCTCAAACTATCTAAATCTTGAACACAGATTTTCCTGTATCCTACACACAGAGAAATGAGTATTTGTGGTCGCAATACCATGTTGTTGGCAGATGGAGAAGATGGCGTTGCAAAGCAGCCAGAAACAATGCCTCTATTAAACAGTGTGTAGTTTTCTGAGGGCTACAATTCACCTGTTCCACTTTTTCTTAAAGTTATGTCCTCCAAGAGGATGAACAATAATTTTCCCAGATGCTTTGCCCAAGTGAAGAGAGAAAATGAGACCACACATACCTTAAATATGTGTATTACAAAAAGCAGTGTTTGTTTATTTAACGTAGTATTTTCCCTATGTACAGGAAAGTAGCAAATTTACACTAAATCAGAGGTGTGTTCCCCCTGCTACACCCCAGGACCCTAAACTAGCACCTTGTTTTATTTATGGAGATCATTGCCATGGTGGGCCCTCATTTGAAGATTATTACTCTGTTAAAAGATGAACTGTACAAATTCACAGTAGCTTGTTCCTTTCTGGCAATTAAAAACAAAGACCAGGATACAAACTCCAGCTCAGATGTTCCTTAAACTGATGTTTGCCAAAAAGAAAAGAAAGGACCAAAGGACAGCAAAGTGTGGTTGTAGCCCTTTTGTCATGTCTTCCCCAAGTCCATAGCACCATTTTCCCTCCTGTTCTCCCAGAGATCACAGGGAGTTGTGCACACAGCTAACACCAGTCTAGAAAGCCAGCTTATTTCATTAGATGGCAACAAGTTTTTTAAGTTGTGGTATTTATTAGGTCATCGTTCAAAAATCTTATAATAACTGAAATATGAAATTTCAGTCAACTTGGATTGAAATGTTCTTCTTCTGGATATAAAATTTACATCCTGACATTGTTCAGTTTAGGAAAACATTTCAGGAAAATAAGTCTATAACAACAAAAAGTTTTGCATCTTTGGATTAACTATTAATTCACTTAGTCAAATAATGGTAAAATAAATCACATCTGATCTTTCATGCCTCATCAGTCTATTTATAACAGTATGCCCTTTATTATGACAGATTTTATGATACTTTGTGATGACCAGTCACGAGGAAAAAAATGTTTAATGTACTGACATCTAATTTTATTATCTCTGGTACCTATTAATTTTCTCAAAGCATTTCTTTGAATCAGTGCCAGTTGAAGCCAGGGTACTTTCAAAGCTGGACTGTGACAGCATCAAGAGCTAATCTAATAAATTAGTGAGGGAGTCAAAAGACCAGTCATAGAGACAACTGCATAATTCACTGTTGGCAGTAGTAACAGGTAGAGTCTAGCTAAGCAATTTCTTTCTATTACTAAACTTTTTTTTTCTAAAGTAAAATATCCATTCCCCAAACGTGTGTTCAAGCCTTTTTTTTATTATTATTATTATTATTTTACTATTGTTTTTTTAAACTTAGCTATAAGAGCTCATTATTC
>NW_009953486.1:5310211-5350390 GCF_000747805.2 Chaetura pelagica | reverse complement strand
TTCCTGCTGTCTAGTATGTCAGGATGCTCAAAGTATAGCAGGACTGGAACCCCAGAATTTCATGCAGTTAATATGTGTACAACAGTCTGTTGTCTTTCTGGGTGCATTTGACCGAGGTTCACATGCAACACATTTGGACACCACTGAATCCCACCAGGTATGACATGGACTTGTTCAACCACCCACATTGGGTGTCCCCTTGTGGCAGATTATGTACCAGGAATAGAAACCATAATGAATTCAGGCAAGTCTATGTATCTCATGACTGCAACTCTGTGTGACTGTGAAGTTGGCTTCAATAGAAGCTACATTTAAGTAGTGGAAGGACACACAGAGCAGTCTTCCAACTCCCTGATCTAAGCATAGCCCAGAACATAAAGCAAAAAAACTCCAGAAAACTAGATATATTAATGATAATTAATTTCCTTTTTTCCCTCCTCCTCTTCCTTTTTCTGCCTTCTGCTGATTTTCAGGTGGTTAAGTATCTGTATTTCCTCATTCTTGCAAATCACTTGAGGCTGTGTGAAATAAAGTTAGATGGAGGGTAAAGAAGGTATTTATTTAGGATGCTGAGTTCCCTTTAGAGAGTAAAAATATTTTGACCTTCATCACCAAACCAAGTGAAGGAAATTTAAGTAGCTGTTTTAATTTAAGTCCCTGTTCTAAAGATACTTCTAAAGACAGATTTTTGCACTAGCAAATCTTTGTAACATGTGAGGAACATAACGCAGTGGTTGTGTAAAAAATGTGGATGCTTTTTTAAGCTGATTAATCTGAAATCTCCTGCTTATGTTTCCAAATTTGCTCTCTGATGAAACAAGACTGATTTCAAGAGACATCCTAGCTCTAGATTTTGGGTAATACGTAGTTAAACTATAGTAATGCTGTGCAGCTATTGCAGATTTATGATGTGTAGGTAGAATGTAATTGAAATGTCATTTATATCAAATGTGTAAATCTTGTATAGAGCAGAAATGCAATGATACTATTTTAATACCATGAGTGGGAAAGGTTAAAGTATGAAAAATCTAGATACAGTTTTCATGCTTTAAGGCAGAGTAGCAAACACTGACAACAAAAAAAAGTTTGTGGATGGAAAATAACTGTGCAAATAATTGCTAGAAGGAGTAAATGCCAGTATTTTCCTAACTTTTTTATTTTCCTGTATTAGAAAAAAAGTCAAGTTATAGTTCATGTTTCATGGCATTTTCCCTGACCTTTATAAATTCTTACTACTCGTCCTAGAAAAAAGAGTTTGAAACTCCCCCTTTTGTCATTTCATAAACAGAACATACAGAGAATATAAAGTTTAAATCAAAGCCAAGTAAGTATAATATATATTAATCAGAATATAATAATTTGGTACAAGAAGTAATTAATGTGAATGTTGTATAAATCCACTTGTTCATGTTCACACTCACACAATTTTCATGACTTTTGTTGCTTGCCCCTTTCAAAGCTAATTGCACCAAACAATAACAGAACAAAATTATTCTGGCAAGCTGAGGTGGGTCAGGGTATATTTTGCCTTCTACTCACTCACCAGATGATCTGCCTATTTGCTGTGCTTCCCTGGGGACAAAAGAGATTACTTTTTTTCAATTTTTCAGCTTCTCTGAAAGATCCCATAATTCCAAGGTGATGTGCAAATGCCTGCACCTCTAGAATATCAAAAGGAAATAATAGGCAGCCAAAATATTCCCCAAACAAAACCAAAACAAAAAGACAAAAAAGAAAAGAACAACAAGTATTCTAGCAATGTACAGAGGAAAGTGTGAAGGAAAGAGGAGGTGCCCTGTGCCCTCCAATCTACCAAAACTAAAAGTTGGAAAGCAACAGGATTGTACTACTGGACTCAAAGAGAGTTAATTTGAGAAACTATCTTTGGTGAATACTCACTATTTTAGAAATAGAGGATGAATTTGTGTTCCAGAGGCTGACTTGGTTTCTGCTGTTAGTAAAAGTCTGATGTTCTGATAAAATGTGTGGTCTGCAATGTCATTCTGGATGAGGCAACATCAGAGTTACAGTGATACTTCTCATAGCAGATAGACAGGAAAGATGTTTTTTAATACCGAAGAAAAAGGAAAGATGCATTTCTGTATTACTTTCAAACACAGTTCAGATTCTCCTAGGAAGGATACCAAACTAAATTACAGGAGACAGCTAATGAAAAATGAGTCTTTGCTCTGTGAATAAGACAAAACCCTTCCCTGAGTAGCCATGACCACGTATGGCAATGATTACACAAGCCACTTGAAGCAGTATAAAAATCCAATCCCAGACTCCCTCCTTTCCATCCAGTTCTATACAAAATTGCTTGCATAGAGAAGTCATATATATTCTAGTCAGGTATGGGTATTGTCTGCAAAACCCCCCTATTCATTAGATGTCAGGTTGGGGTAAATGAATGACACAACCCCTGTAGAATTTCTCCTGTTACTTGCAATTACTTTATGATAGAAAGAGCCTGAACACAAACTAAAAGTGATTCTTCCTTTGTCAGTCAGTGAATCAAGATGCACTTGAGAATATCTAGAGGGAGTCTGTATTGCTAACCCTATAAAACAAGTGGTCGGCTGCTGTTAAACGAGAGCTGAGGATTAGTTTATCCCTTCAGAACTGAAAAGGAGAAAAGCCATATATATGTTATTAAACACCAGCAATAAAAACAAACAAACAAAAAACAGCAAATAATATGATGGTTTTTGCAGAATTGGTAGCTGCAGATAAGGTGTCTAAGCACTGTATTACTCCAACAGCTAATGGCATTTTCAGTAACCAGCAATGTGGGATTATATATATATGGGAACAAATATAAATTTAATTTAAAATGTGCAATGTATGTATATAAAGTTCTGAAAAAAAATAGTATTCAATTTTTCACCTCAGACAGTGTCATCTAAAATAATTAAGAGGGTAATTTCTCAAAATTAGAACTGTATTTACAACTAAAATTCCTTGTTTTTTGTCTGAACACATTAAATACCAAAAGTTACTCATATGAATTTCCAGTTAAATGAATCATGTAAGTTAGTTTTGGCCCAGCCTATTTGTGCACTGTGCAGTGACCTACATGGTATGAATAAAGTTCTCTCTCAAGGATATATGCTTTTGAAGTGGGATAGAGAAATATTAGGAAAACCTTGTCCAATGAGATAGTGACAGTGGCAGAGTAATTACTATGTTCTAGAGTGACTGTAGGATATTGAACATGCATCTCTAATGCCTTTTCCTCAAAAGCTTGTCCTTGCTTTGTTTGATGAGATTTTAGCCTTAAATATCCTGTTGATGGACTTGCTGTGGCTATTCAGTACTGCCTCCTCGAATTCCATAAGTCCTGGTAAAATCAGAAGTGCAAGAGTCTGCACTTGGCAAGGTAAAGTCCTGTGTAATCATTTGTCAGTAATATTATTGTGATCTCTAAACCTGACAAATGTCATATATTAATTAAAACTCTAATTGTTAAGTGCATTTGAAAGAAAATGTTTCACAGAATATATTAAACGGCTTAGGTAGCATAAGAACTTATTTTAAGATTTTCTATTCAAAGAAAAAAAATCTTTAAATTCTTTAGTTTATTAATAATTTCCTCAAATGAAAAAGTAACACACTCTCCTGTGGGAAAACGTGTTTTCCTAAACAATTCAACAAAAGAGCAATCTATGGATACTCTTGTTCAAGCATATACAAGCACAGGTGATGCTGACTGCAATAGGCTTCACTGGAGGACTTCTAATTTTAGTGTTTTTTGTTTTCAGTGTTCTTGCTGATAATTTTCCAGGTGCTGACCTGGATTTTCCACCAGTTGGATGACCACCAAGCTACTGCATGTTTAACTATCATATGGATTCTCATTAGTATCTCCATGACACACTAAATAATCAAAACTCTTTCATATAATAATGCAGTCATTTTTGTTTCTGAGTAAGCTCCCAAGGGTGAGATTTTGCTGTCAGTCTGTGTAGTCTTGCTTTTGCCAACACTTTTTTGATAACCAAAAGATTAGAAGGGGGAAGGGAAATTGAAACACAAGCATCAAAAAAGATCTGACAGAACTTTTGTCCTAAAGCTGCTGAAGTGATGTATTTGTCCCCATCTCACATTTTCTTTGGCTTCTACTGCACTTAGTCTCCAGCTGGAATGACAATAATTGTCAACCCATTAAGTCAGAAAAATTATGCAAATCCTAGAAAACTTACTTGCCTTACAAATAGGAGCAATCAAACTGGTATATGTGTATATATATATATATTCAGGCCAATTTGAAACTTTTCAGCCCTGACTACCCACTGGAGGGTTTACAGCTTTGAGAGACAAGTGTTTAATTGCATAACACTGAACTTGTGTCCCAGAAAAGTAAAATGTAAATCTGTTGCATCATATAAGCTTTATTAAATGGTCACAATCTCTTTTAATGCTGATTCTATAACACATTTTGTAAAGGATTAAGTGGCACTCAGATAGCATATACAGCCTTTTCTCTGCATAGGGTAAATTCTTCAAAATGAAGGCAGGAAAAAGTGGCATTTCCAGCAAGTACCAAAAAAATACCAAAACCCCCTTCAAAGAAAGGACTTGTGTGTTTTACTGACCTGGAGGAACCATTGTTTAGAGATATTATGTGCATAGATAAAGAGAACTAAGAATAATTTAATAGGCATTTTTTTGTGTCTTACTTTTCTTGTTTTATTTTTCTCAGAGATCATTTTGATGTGGTGATATGTTTTGTTTGGTACATATGAATTGTTGCAACCCCGTATTGGTTGCTATGTGATCCAATAAATGTGTTGCTAGAGAAGAGCAGATTAATTTTGAGGATTCTCCCATGTTTCAGGTAAGTTTAGGTACAAGCAGACTCTTGCTGATTTGAAGTTATTTTGAAGCAGGTGGGAGCTGCAGAGTACAACAAAAGGCAGTTGCTCTTCTAGAGGAGCCATGGGTGGCAGACAGTAAAGACAGTGAACAAAAAGAGCATTTGTAACTCTGACTTTTCATTAATTTCATACCTATGATGCTGTTGAATGTTGCAGTTGATTCCCAAATTGCATGCAGATTCTGCAAACACTGCCATGGTTTCTTGCTAAACTAAAATAGTGTGGCTTCTGGAGCAACACAAGGTTGAAAAGTTACCTTTGTGAATCCAGCTTCTGGTATTCATAATGTGTGAGGGAATCCTTTATCTTGAATTTTGAACCAAAAAAGTCCTTTCACTGTGGGCAGTGGTTGAAACTCACTAGCTGCTGAACTGGAACTTTTGGGGCACACTGTGTGGTTCAAGCCCCTGCAGGGTACATTTGTCAGCCTCTTGAAAGAGATTAATGAAATGGTGACCCATTTAGCACAAACCTTGTCGGACTGTTAATATGCTTCAAGAACCTCACTAAATCTTTTTAAAGAAACCAGAGATGTGTTGTTAAGACACTTTTCAAGGACTCTGATGTGCCTCATGGTCAGTAATAGGTCTTGTCAGGACAGATGAAACATGTACTTTCTTTATTCAGCTTCATTAACAGTCAGATATTGTGTGTATTGTCTCTGCTGGATTACTGTTTACCTTGAACTCCCTCAGGTTTCAAAGTAAACTACCATGGAGAAATTAGAATATGATTTTGCTTGTGCTGCTGTGCTGCTTTGTTCTACAGACTGTTCTTAGTGGGGAAGTTTATGAGGATCACCAAGTATTGTCATCTATTATTTATTCTTCTTCCTGTTTGGCTTTTCTCTCATATTCTCATTAAAGATTTTCCAAAATCTACCAGACTATAAGCAGTTTAATCCTCTGTCTCCACTACTCATATAAGGTGAGGTTGTTTGGATTGCCAGGCTGGAATAGCAAAGTCAGTCATAGTGCAGGTATTGAGTTTTTGCATAATTAAAGTGCAAGTCTTTAATGAAATCATAGAATCATAGGATGTCTTGGGTTGGAAGGAACCCTTAAAGGTCCTCTAGTCCAACACCCTCCAATAAGCAGGGACATGTCCCACTAGAACAGATTGCTCAGATATTACATATATCATAAGCAAAATCCTGCACAAGTAAAATTATACAGTAAGGCAGGGGATTCTCTCCTTCACTCCATACCAGTGTTGTGCCTTCAGGGGAGAAAAAAGCTAAAAAGTAAAAGACAAAGGTTCATGAAACTTCTGCAAAAAGCCACTATATAACATGAAACCAGCTAGGTATATACTTAGGTACTTATATACTCTCTTAATCTCACTCTAGTGCAGCTATTTTCCATGTTATATAAATAGATTTCAGACTTTGCCATTGACCTTACTGATTTTACTTTCCAATAATACTGGATTATACTGTAAATCTTTGTGTAGAGAGAACTTCTTTAAAAAAACCCCACCAAACCTCAATCTGAGAGTGTGCTAAATCTTTTCCTTTTTTAGAGGTTTTTTCGCAGATTTCAGTCACCTTCCAGTATAGTAAATCTTCCCTGGAGTCTTCATAAAGCTGATACAGAGGTGCCTTTGAAAAATAACAGGGCATCCTGAATTC
The DNA here is from genome assembly GCF_000747805.2 of Chaetura pelagica. Classification (NCBI taxonomy): domain Eukaryota; kingdom Metazoa; phylum Chordata; class Aves; order Apodiformes; family Apodidae; genus Chaetura; species Chaetura pelagica. The sequence continues at coordinate 5,343,883 of NW_009953486.1, read as the reverse complement.
CACATCTGAATAGAGATTGTTTTTAAAATAAAAAATCCAAGAAGATTTTTTTTACATTCTAGTGAGCTAATGGTGTAAATAAGTAATTATCTAAACTGTAGAAAAGGAACTTAGAATTAACAAAAGAGGTGCTTATGTACCTGAAAATGGGATCTATTTTGAAGAAGTTATTGCCTTTCTTATGACTGTTCCTTTGTGCAGATATCTCTTATAAATAATGGACAATCCTGGAAACACATAGATTCATGTACGTTATCTAAATGTAGCCATGACTGGAAGAGCTTCCTTCCTTTTTGTATTTCTTAAAATGTTGTTTCCCAAGAAGTTTGCTCTTTTTCTATCAAAAAGTTTATCCAAACTTTTTTGCTAGGGTAGATATGCAGATGTAGGTGTAAAACCTCATAAAATGGGGATTTACTAAATAAATGCCAATGGGCTCCTCTAATAAAATTATGCAGTGTGCCTGAGCAGCCAAATTAATTACAGAACAAAGCATCTATTTACAAACAAGTATTTTGGTAACCAGCAGTGAAAACACATGATTAAGGTGGCCCGTTTTCTTAATTATCTTCTAAGGAACCAATCTGCTACTTAGCAGTAGATTAATTTGCTGAGCTATTGGTATGTTTACAAGTCTGCAATAAAACTTGGGTAGTTTGTTTATTTTCAGTGGGATGTTCAGCGTCCCATCTGAGAAAATACCAAGTCCCCTCCATGCTCTATTGTCACAGCTGTGCATCTTTCAGTCTGCATTAACCTAGATTTTTATTCTGTCGTAGTTCTTCCTTAGTAAATATCCAAGGACCATGGAGATAGATTTTACAAGCCTTTTGCACACTGATCTTAGGAAGTTGTAAACTGTTGCTCATTTGCATTCTTGAAAACAACTCCTTGCCAAGTGTTGGCATAAAAGTGAATAAGCCCAGTAGATGTCAGTAATTGTGACTGTATTTAAAGTCCACAATCTCTTAAAATTCTGTGGTCCAAATGATTTTGATGTTTTCCCTGAGATCAGCCTCCCAGAAGTGCAAAGCTCTGGAATGTTTGCAGGCAGAACAAAAATTACCTCTGCCACATTAACACTGTTGGAATCTCTTCCATAGTGACCCAAAGCTAGTGATACCATTCTACATGGTCAGTTATCCTTATTTTAAGATTTACATACAATTGTGAATATGATTAATTGGTGTTAAGGATCTGGAGGAAATTCTGTGGTGCTCAAGAGGTCAAAACAGCTTTTGTTATAGATAGGAGCACCCCCAGCACCTTTTTGATTGAAAGCAATGTTCAGAGTTACAGCAGCTTCCTGGAGGTTGCCTGTGGGCTACTCTGTTCTCTGGAATATCCCCAGGTTTTCATAATATTTCAACAAAGAAGATTAAGACATCAAGGGGAGAGCAGTGAGATGCCATTTACTATGTAGCTGTGGTGCCTTTGCTGCAGGGCAGTTCCTAGCCCAGAGCCACGGTAGCAGCAGGTCTGTCCTGTTCCACTTGCACACTGCCAGCACATTGCAAGTCCTGCACCACTAGTGGCATTGTACAGATGAGCACAAAACATTTGAAAAGCACATATTTATTTATTTGTTGGTTTGTTTGGTTTTGTGAAGGATGCAGAACTACTCGTTTAAATTATAGAGCTCTCTTGGATGTCTCAAAAGACAAACAGGAGGAATCCTGGGTAAAGAAGTGGCATTTTGTGAGTAAAGAAGTGGCCTTTTGGGACAGCTCAATATTTGAATATTCAGAACAGTGTGGTTTTTAGCAGCTAAAAAAATACCCAATAGATTTTGCTTTTCTTTGCCTATAAGCAACCAGTGCTTTCACTTTTTGAAAGATGCATAGAGCTGAGTGTATCCTCAGCAAGTTTGTTGACAATACCAAGCTGCGTTGTGTGGTTGACATCCCAGAGGGAAAGGCTGCCATCCAGAAGGACCTTCACAGGCTGGAGAGGTGGGCCAATGCCAACTTCATGATGTTCAACAAGGCCAAATGGAAGATCCTGCACTTGGGTCAGCACAACCCCAGGCATAAATACAGGCTGAGGGGAGAATGACTAGAAAGTAGTCCTGAGGAAAAGGACTTGGGGTGGTAGTAGAGGAGTAGCTCGACGTGAGCTGCCAGGGTGCGCTCGCAACCCAGAGGGCCAGCTGCAGATTTTAGGACTTAGACTGATATAACAGTTCTCACTTTAACTACACACATTGACTGCTTAGGAAGAGCCAGGTAGTTATGATAAGGTCTGCAGAGTGGTGTTATGTTGAGATTGTCGAAGGAAAGATTCCTGGCTTCTTTTGCAGTCACAGTGTTTGGCTAGAAGGGTAACTCTGTACACCGACACATCTCCAACTTCTCCACACTTAGATCTTTGCTATTTATCTTGGCTTCAGATATGTGCATAACAATCCATGTGTGTTTCCCATTGGAATGAAACCTGGTAGAGTAATATTTTGTATTTTCGTACTATAAAAATCTTGTTTCGTCCCCAAACAGATAATTGCATTCTCAAGAGGGAAAATGCTGCTGAGTGGCAAGTGTCTTCTCTTCGGCTTTGTCATGGAAGAGAGGTGTTATCCTGCTACTAACCACAGAAATATGCATTGCTGTGATGCTCTTTCTACCTACAGTCCCAATGGGTTTGCCATTTGCCTTGTCTGACACAAGGATGCAATCACTCAGCCTTTATGTAATTCACTTCTTTGTAGAGTAATTTTTAAAATTAGATCTGCTAATTTCTGATCATAGTGTTTTCTATCAATATAACCATAATAATTTCCCTTTTTTGTCCTCCCTTGATTGATGTGCAATCTTAATTAACCAGTACTAACAATCTGTGGGAGGACTTTGCTTGTTGGGAAGATGGTAGAAAGAAAGAATATCAAAGGCATATATGAAAAAAATTTATTGGAATATTTTTATTGGAGTATAGTATTTATATTCTCATGCTTTTGCTACTACTTAATGCCACATTTTAAATATATATGTACATCTATTAATTCATTTTTCTCTTGGCTTGTACACTCTCCACTCTATTTTGCAAAATGAATGTGGGACATCATGGGCTATTTTCATTTCAAAATACATTTTCTGAGAATTCTGCAAATAATGGGGACTGTTGTTCCTAGCGGTGCTATCTTCCCGACTGCTGCAGAAACAGGTATGAAATTTCCATTTATTCAAGACAGACATTGTGTTCCTTCCCTCCTTCAGAAAACTGCTGAATATAGGCCCTGTGAGAGTTTTTCAAATTCTCATTTGAATGTGGTTAGATGACACGGTCTTTCATCCTCCTGCCAGACACGAATATTCATGTCAGCTGTTACACCATTCTAGAGTAAGTCTTCCCTCAGCCTCCTATTTCTGAAAGGTGCTCTTCATAGAGGACATATCTGGGTTCAGAGAAGGATCAGTGGGAGTTATTTTAATGAATTATTTCGCATTTATACAACATTTTTTATGCACTGATAATTTAGACTTAATTATACCTGAGAATCCCTATGGGTAAACTAAAGCCCAACGTTCAGTGAGTTACGTATCAAAAGCAGCTGCTAAGTGAAGGGCATTGGAGTTTGTCACTTTTCAATGACATGTAGTATTCATGAAACTTTGCAGAGGGAGAGACTTGGTGACTAACCAGCCATTCTGGTTAAAATTTAAATCTTGCATGTCTAATGAGAGCCACCTAAAAATTGCACTTTAAAATTCAGACTCTTTGTAATAAGCTAAAACCTATACAGAAAATCAGAAGTGAGTTAAGAATAAGTTGAAATCATCAGTTTGCTGCTTTGAACATTACTGTAATGGTTTTGCAACTGTTCAGGATATATTTTTGTTTAAATCAAACTTGACATTTACATCATAGAAATATTTGGTTTGTGCACAGTTGGAGCAAGAAAAACTGAAACCTTCCAATCTTTTGTGAACCAGCAGTTTAGAGTTGTTTATAAGAAAAATGTAATTTTTCATTTTCATAGTTTCAATTAAAGTAGATTGAAAACAAAGCTGTCTAGATCAATTCAGTGAAAAGAAATATTCTGAGCTGTGTTAAAATAGCCCTGAAAAATAGTCCTGAATGAAGACTTTCATTTATTCTATTTCTTTTTGTGTCATTGAAATTATGTTTTTTCCTCCACTAGAAAATACAAATAAGGCAAAAATAATCAATATTTTTAATGTTGTGGCATTCTTGGGTTTTTTCCCCAGAAATTTAATTCTTATTTAAAATATTACCACTGGAAATATTTACCATCTCTAACTCAGTCCATCTACAGCTAGAGATTCTATACAGCCATTAGGTGTGTAAAAAAAAGTGGTTTGCACTTATCCACTACTGGGTGACATGACTGGGGAAGAGAACCCACTCAGAAGACTTGTACCCTGCCACAACCTACCTTTGTCTCATCAATAGCCTTTTTCCTCCTTTGCTTATGCTGGTCTTTTCAATTAAAAAAACATAAATAATATATATATATATGGTATTTGAACAATACCTTATTTACTTAACTTGGGGAATTCTGGACCTGTACTCAAATGTCAGGGTTTTCGTATTAGTCTTTGAGTTTGCTATTCTGTTGCATATGTTGTCCCATTATGGTTCCCTTTGGACAGAGACATGTTTTAGATATATCCTTCATGCACTGTTTTTACAAAGAAATTATTTTCCATTGTTCCCACAGATAAAAACTCCTGGAATAGTTTCATCTCTTCTAAAATGAGCTGCTAATGCTGGATTTAAATTCTTTCCTGCTGTGAGTTGCCAGGCAACTGCCACACAAATTCACCTGCAAGCAGTCGGTTTTGTCCATTGTCTCCTTCTTAGGCAGGGAGGTAAAAATTCCACCCAGACACTTTGGCTTTCCTGAGCTGGATGGATGCAGCCAATGGAATCCATGCAGAGTGGGGCTGAAAGCAGGCCAGTCCCTCCACCCGATGCCAGTTTCCATGCTTGGAGAAGCAGTTACTTTGCTTCAGGCAAGAAACAAAGCTGGAAACAGCTGATAGTTGCACTTCCACCTTCTGTGTCTGAAACACTAAACATTTTATCCTCAGTGTTTTAAGCATGAATACAGTTAGATAAAAATACCACCTAGTTTGGTATTTCTTACCTTTTTGACAAATACAAGCTTTTTTTTTCTGGTAGTGGGAATGGTCAAGTAACCTTCTGAGAGTATTTACCAGTATTGATTTAGTATAGCCCAGGTTGCTGAGTTTACTTGTTTTTTAAACTCACCAAGGGAGCACAAAGCCATTGGCATTATTAGCAAATACTTGCAAGAGCCTGGGCTTTTTTCCTCCCATTTCTCCAGGCATGTACTCTTTCCTTCTGGTTTTGAAAGTAGCTATTTTGTAGACATTTTGATTTTGATTACAGCAAATATGGGAACAAGGTTACAAGTGCATCCACTTTTTATGGTTTCTAGTGAGTCAGGAGCACAGGAGATTACATGGAAATTAAATTTGTTACTTCACAAAACTGATGCAGGATTCAGATTTTCTGAAATTGGTGCTTGGTAAGTTTGTTGTTTTGTTTGGTCAGGCTTTCTGTTATTCTGGCATTAACTGCTTAATTAATTAACTATTGTGGGTGGCTCAAACGGGAGTTTGTAGTACTCTGGGTCATCAAATTATAGAATCTTTTTGGTTGGAAAAGACCTTTAAGATCATGAAATCCAGCCAGTAACCCAGCACTGCCAAGTCCACCAAGTTAACCAAATCCACCACTGAACCATGTCCCAAATCTACACATCCCACATCTACATGGCTTTTAAATACCTCCAGGGATGGTGACTCAACCACTGCCCTGGGCAGCCTGTTCCAGTGCTTTACAACCTTTTCAGTGATTTTTTTTTCCCAATATCCAATCTAAACCTCCCTTGGCAGAACTTGAAGCCATTTCCTTTTGTTCTATTGCTTGTAACTTGGGAGAAGAGAGTAACACACACCTGTTAATAACATTGGGTGTATTTACTCCAGTAAAGAATTCAGCCAAATTTCCCTGCTGCATGCTCTGGTTATTCCTCAATGCCAATGCATATAAATTATGTATAGGAGAAAGCTGCTCTCATATGGTGCTCAGTGCTTCATGTAACCGCTGGTAGTTTCATTCCTATGTCCTATTCAGTGCTAACATATGAAAATATGTATTTGGCTTTGAGGTATAGCAAAAAAATGGAAGTATGTCTCATGGTTAGGGAACTTAACAGGAGGAAGAGGAAATGTCACTGTGCAAAAACATTATATCATCCTGGTAAATTATGAGGTTGTTAGGAGCTGTAACTTCTATTTCAGTTGACTAGTATTGCCTCTTTCCTCAACTATAGAGAAACAATAGGAACTCATGAATATTATCAAAAGGTTGAACTCTATAGCCAGTGCAAGAAATTTTATCTCCATATTGATGTGCCAAATTATATGATGCCCATGACTGATCTGTCAAATGTCACGTAGTGGGCAGAAGCCCCATGCTGAAGGCTTTAGTGAAATTATAATACTCTCCTTAATGATATAAGGCTGGGTGTGAAATTAGAGAAGTCAGTAACCACTGTTGTTTATGGTAACAACTACTGTATTTCACAAGTCCAGGGACTCTGAGGTTGCCTTCCAGCTGCCAGCTCAGTGTGCCCAACTTGGAACAAGCCTGGCTGGCCCCCACCTCACTGGTACAGGTGTTGCAGGCACTGGTGCATCTCCCACTGCTGCCTTGGCACAGGAGCTGACAGGAAGCCTGTCACTAATTGCTGAGAGGCTGCCTGAAAGTCAGGATAGAAATAATTACAAAGTTGGAAAACAACATGTTTGTTCTCATCTACTAAAGAAAGATCTTCAGATGCCATCAGAAAATGCAAAACAACAACAGAATGCCAAATATAGGAATTTTTTTTTTTTTTTTTTTTTTTACTAGGTGTTTACTTAGTTCAGGCTTTGGAGGAAATAGTGCAGTTTTGATTTTATGAACATTTTGCTTTAAAGAGCAAAAGTAGCTTCAGTTTGTATCATAAGCTGGCTGAGCAACAAGATGTATCATTCCAATGAATACTCAGCCTGAGGGATTCAGTTACTGCAATAATTTTTTTACCTAGTGCCAGGCACTAATATATAATATTTTCATATTCCCACTAGAATATAATTTATATAATAATTTTCAAATGTGCAGACCTGGAGTAATACTTAAAAGCTGCTTAAGTGCAACTGCTGCTTTAAATCTATATGTTATTTTTATAATTTACTCTTACACTTAATAATAATATGCATGTTGATCTCTTGAGATTCACAGCAGTACTCTTGGCCAATGGCTATTGTGCTGCAGTTTCACAGTTTATTATGAAGAGGGAGACATTAAAATGGATGAATTATATTATCCATAGACTTATTTTGACAAACATTTACTGTAAAGCTCTGAACTTTCTGTAGGCATCCGTGTACCAACCTATTTTCAAGGTCTAGCCCTGCACTCTATTGATTCTACTCTGTAAATCAAAATTTCATTCTGTGGTGCATAATCACAGTTAATTTTGTGAATTCATTTAAAGGATCATAATAGCATAGATTTAGTTAGGCATGCTATGGTATTGCTTGCTGATTAGATTTTTAACATGTCATATTTTTCTTCTTTTTACCTTAGAAAACCCACTTGTTAGTCTTAAAAACCTGTATTTTTTTCTACTGGATAAAACTTTTTTTCCTGAAATAAATTTAAAATTCATACAAATTTTATTTATCAAACCACTCTCAGTTCTATAACTTACTTATATTGAAGACACTTCCATGAGACTTGGATTTTTTTTAATTTGCTCTTAAAAAGCTTAACAACTTAGAGGAACTTCTCTGATGTGTCTCAGTACTTACAGCTTACTGAATGTTTTGGTCTGCTTCAATAGACTGAGACTTAATTGATAAAAAATGTTTCCTTGAAAAAATCTGGAGATGGGAGAGTTACATGCCCTATGTGATACAGAGTGGATGTGGAAAATAAAGGACAGAACACAGAAAAAAAACCCCTAGTATATTAATATCATGATCCTTTTCTGATAAAAGGAAGTCCAGGAAGTGCTGAATAACTTTGCGTGTTTGGAGGTAAAAATGCCAATGAGCTTTTTTCCGAGGACTCTAGAGAAATTGAAGAGTGTATAGGAGTTAGAATCTTCCCTTGTGAAGCACACATAAGCTTTTTTTAACATAAGCTGTCTATGACAGCAAATGTTTTAAAGAGCTTGGAGTCAAATACACAAAAAATATAGCAGAAACTCCATGAAGAAACCAAGGCAAGGACTTGTAATTAAACCAGAAAAGGTCACTGACAGCAACGATGCTTCTCATTCCAAATTAGGTTTTGTTTCTGCTTTTGCTAAATGAATAATTAACATTCTCAACTTGTACATCTACTTTACATTAACACCGTGACACAGACTCACAAAAGGATTGCAAATCCATACTGAAAAATGGATATTACACCTTTGACCTCTGTGTAGTTTAAATAAATTATCTGAATCTTAGTGAGTTTACTGGCTTCATCTCTATTAATTTGGGGCTTCTGGGTTTTTTGGCACATAACCTTAGAATCATTTCCACCGCCATCTCCACCTTTCTTGATGTTGCAGTAGAACTAGTTGGAAGCTACCTCGTAGCATGGAATGGTACAGCAGATGATACTATAACATAAGTAACTTAAATTTAGGTCTGATCCTCAACTCTTTTTTCAGCTCCATTTTAATGATACCTCCCTGTCTCCAAGTGTACTTTTTGTTCATCACTTTGGATTTATTGGGGAATAACTCATGAGATGCTGTGCAACCTCCCCCTTCTCTTTGTTAATTGTACCAATTTTTCTATCTTGTTTAAACAAGTTATTTTTTGAGCATTTTTGTCACAGTCCTCAACTAGATATGGTTCTGTTCCAGCAAGTATCACTGTAGAGGTACCCAACATCAAGCTATTGATCTTTAAATAGAAGAAGAACACTTGTGTTTTCCCCATCAATAATATAAAAAATAATTGCTTCAGCAAATGCTATTCTGAGAAACATCTCTGTCCAAGAATCATCAAAGAGTGGAAATGTTTTGTCAGAGAAAAGAAGTAATCTGGAAGACTGTGGCATGCAAACAAAGAAATTACAGTCTTTCATTTCTAGGGAAGTCTTAGGCATGAGGAGTCTGTCTCATTTTTGAGCTCTGAGCTGTAAGGAGTGAAACAAGTCTGCTATGGTATCAGTATGATGGCAGCTGAAGGTCTCTACTCAAGAGTTCTGCAGAAAGGGGCACTTCAGATCATTACTGTAAATGTTCCACTCTTCCAAAAAAACCCAAACCAAATAAAAAAATCCCACCAAAAACAACAAAGGGAACTACAACCTTTCTTTGTCTTATACTCCCTGAAAATGAACACTGAACTTAATTGCAACACTAGACTTTAATCACTGAAAGGAGACCAAGGACTTTCATGCATAGCCTTACCCCTGAAGACAAACTGTCTTATAAAAATGAACTACTAGGGGAATAAAAGGAATATAACTTGCTTTTATGTGGGAATGCATCTCTATTGCTTGTGAAGAAAACCCACAACTGCATGGACAAATCCTCTGAATAAGATATTTATTGTTCTAGCAGCATGCTGAGATACATAGAAAAATGAAGAACTTGATACTTGCAAGCTGAAATAAAACTATATGCCTGTTTGGGTACATGTGCAAAACTAAATATCTGGGAGAGAAAAACTTGCTTTGTTAGTGGTTGATCTACCTGATTTATCAATGCAGTAAAGAAAGTTCAGTTAAAATTATCTATTAGTAATTTATTATAGGTTTTTTTAATATAGTTATTTGTAGAATTATTTACTCATATTTCCATGTAGAAGTGAGGATTGCTTAGCTTTTACAAAAATGAGAAACATCACTTTCCAAAGGAAATTCATAGCCAGCAATTCCCAGGTAACACACGCCCATACATAAGAAGGGGTAGAAGGATAATCCAGGAAATTACAGGCCTGTTAGTGTGACTTCAGTACCAGGGAAGCTAGTGGAACAAATCATCGTGAGTACCATTATGTGGTACATGCAGAACAAACAGGTGATCAGGCCCCATCAGCATGTGTTCTTGAAGGGCAGGTTCTGTTTGACTAACCTCACCTCCTTTTATGATAGGGTGACCTGCTTATTGGATGAGGGAAGGCCTGTAGATGTGGTCTTTAGAAAGGCCATTGCCAAGTGGTCCCTCAGCATTCTTCTAGAGAAGCTGGCTGCTCGCAGCTTGGATGTGCACATGCTTTGCTGGAGGAAATGAGTTCAAGTAGTGTCAGGGGGGTTTCAAATTGAATATTAGGACAAATTTATTCACAAAAAGGCTGGTGGGACATTGGAACAGGCTGCCCAGGGAGATGGTGGAGGCACTGTCCCTGGAGGTGTTAAGAAAAAAATGAGCAGACATGATGTTTCATAAGATGGTTTAGCGGTTAGGGGTTGTATGGTGGACAGTTGGACTTGATGATCTTGAAGGTCTTTTCCAACCTTGATGATTCTGTGATTCTGTGACTCTAGTGCTCACATTCCCAACACACAAGTCCAATGGCAATTACTTAACAAATGCTAATTCTCTTTGGAACATTGATGCAAATGCAGTCAGTGCCGGTGCATGTTGCTTCTATGGCAGGGACCAAACATAAAAGCATTCAGATTAGAAGGCACCTCTGCAGGTCTCCAATCCACCCTCATACTCAAAAGGAATTACTAACTTCAAAACATTAACAAGTTCCTCCAGGCTTTTTCCAGCTTAGATTAGGAAATCTCTAAGGGAATTCTTGAAAATGCAGGGTTTTCTAAAGGAAAAATTAGAATCCATGTCATGTCAGCTAAGGAGGTGACACTTTTACATTGGAGCGTGTGACATATGACATAACATGTGAGGCAGGATGGATTTGCATGTGTCCTTGTATGCAAATGTGGGCTTTTAAAAGGAAGAGCCAGAGGTACAGTGCAAAATTAATGTTAAATGATTTTACCATGGTTTAAACTTTGTCATATGTGAGGAAAATATAAGCATGTTATGCTTCATTCTTTGTAAGGCTGAAATAAAAGAAGGGTGGAAGAAGACTGTTTAAACCATTCCCTGTCCTTTCACCAGAACATTCTGCAGTGCAACAGGTCTAATAGAAATGCTTTTCTTTTCCAGGTAGCCTCCCACTCCTGATAACATTGATCACAAATTTTCCAGCAGCCAAGAAACAGACAATAATATATGTTTGCATTAGCAGATATTTGTCCAAGTTCTTTGTTTAGGAGGAAGAAAGAACTTTCTGCTTCTAGTGTTTTCACCTCTGTTCAAAAATGCTCTGGGCACAAGGAAGGGGTGCAGACACAAGTGCAATGGGTAAGCTCTGCAGAAGGCAAAATAGGGAAGGGAGTGCTGAAGGCAAACTTGCTTAAATACACAATTCATCTTTCTGAAGTCTATACCTTTGGTGAGTTCATCTTGTCATTCATAAAAGTGCAGCAGCGAAGCACAAAGGTTAGAGACTTTCTCTACCAAACCGGTATTTATGAGCTTTTAAGTAAAAAGAGAGAAAAATATTTTTATTAGAGGGAGGTTGCCAGGAGGGAAATTGATTCACTGGCTCAGTGTGAAAAAGTAAATATGTTCCTTTCACCTTAAATCTGTGCATCAAGCTCTGGAAAGTCCAATTATCTTGACAAAAATGATTTAACAAATAAATGAACAATAGGAGCGAATGAGAGAAGGTGGAGGGAAGAGGCTCTGGAGGTGGGCAAAGCTGCTGCAAGAACTGGGCCTTAGGCAGTGTGTGATGAAAAAAAATCAGAGGTGGAAGACAGTCCTGGAGGACTTTGTACTACTGGAGATTTATTTGGCAGCAGAATCCCTGTGTTTCACATTTAATAATAAGATGTATTTTTGCAGTAGAAATGAATTCTAAACCATTTCTGAAGTATAGCTGAAGGCATATCTATATATTTTGAAACAAACCGTTATTTTTTTCTTAAGGTTTATTGAAGTTATAGTAGTGCCAAATTGTTCTTAAGCTCCCTAACCTGAGACACTGATTAATGACAACAAAAGGGCTGTAAGCATTGTCAGTGCTGTTTCTTTGCTTTTATTTACAATTCTCTGGCTTGAAAGCTAGGTATGCTGTTGTCTTAATCAGGCTAGTAATTAAAGTGCCATTTAATGATGTCTGCTTTCTGCTTAATGAAGTCACCTGAAAGTATTCTGGATGGGCTGAGAAACACAATAGTCAGGGTTAGGTTGTGATTATTGGATAGTGAAGAGGGACTGTGCTGCATCAGGAGTGATTAGGGGAACCTGGATGACTTGGCCAAAATGCCTTTGAGGACCTGTGGCCCCTCTTGCAGTCTACCCAACTACCTTTCTTGGCAGGGAGCAAAGGGTGGAGTGCTCTGCTGGCTGGGAACAAAATTGTGAGTTTGAAGGAGGATGAGGCACTAACAGTGTTGTCCTCTGTTTTCTTTTTTCTTACCTTGTGGAGGAGGAATTGTATTGCAATTGAATGAGCTTAGGAAATAATATATTGGAGAAATAATTGTATACTTAAGCTGGTTGGAACCAAAATATGCAGTAAGACCTGTGGGTGCTTTTCTTCTCATTCTTTGAAGTTTACCTTTCTCTTGATAGCATACCAAAACAAAATCCTGACTGTGTATGTCAAGCTTCAAGACTTTAGGATTCATAGTGGAAATATTGTTGCTTGAGCTGCTCAAATTGTATTGTTTGTTTAGAGTTTCAGTTTCAGTCCTCTTTCCAAGTAGTTCTGACAATGAAGCTGACATTTCAGAAATGCAGATAGCTTGTGGGCTGGTGGTGTGCAGTTGTGTGCACTGGTATTTGGCTTTTTTCTTTTTGTACTCTATTGTGCTCTCTGCTTGAATAACCTAGAAAGATAGGCATAATAAACTTTTGGAAAACTGGCCTCAGAAGGGACAAATATTTGCATGTTGCACCAAAAAAACCCACCTCCTACATGATCAGTAACTTCCCTGTCATATGAAATTATCTTGTTCATAAAAACATGATCAGTTTTGAAAACTCACTTGGGTTTCCTGTCCTCACTAATTCTGCCAGGAAGGTGTTCTAGAATCTTCTTACTCTTATGATTAGAAATCATCAATTGTTCATCGGCATTTTGTAAGCCCTGCAATAAAACAGGGATGTTGCAATGACTGAATGTATGTTTTACCAATGCTGTGCAGTCCTAAAAGGCATTATGAAATACACGTTTTTCCCTTTTTATTTCTAATGTCTCGTTTTTCTAAATAGCTGAAAAGAAGTAAACTCTCTACTTATCAAAGATGTTCTTTTCTACTTTCTATTGAAGCTCTTTAGAAAAGTGGACTCCTATTATGCAAAAAAGTGTATTTTCTAAAATTGGAAAGTTATTACTAGAATTAAGGCCTCGCCTTCCCAATTAACTTTCTTGTTATTATAGTTTTCTGAACATCTACCCAACCTCCGTAGATTTCATTATACAATCTAGTTGCAAGTCTGTTTTATTGCTCCTCAGCTTCCTGTGCAATTCAAGTAACTCCATATTTTACCATATATTAGAATAGCAGAGAATTCCTACTGTGCTTTTTGTAGTTTTGTGATTGTCGACATACAAGTGCCTGAAAATTAGCATTTTGCATTTAGCAACGCAGCCAACCTGCCTTTAGAATAAATGCGTAGTATTATACACTGCATGTTTATGCCTCAACATTAGCAGGGCACTCTTACATTTTTTAGGCTTAGATCTGTTTCATGCCAGTTTACGTTTCATTTGCGTTTTCTATAAATGTACTTCTTATGCTTTTGCCTTTTTCTTTCAGTGTGCTATAAACTTTTGCCAAAATCTTCCCAAAATGTAAACAGTATGTTTATCAATTCAGTCTGACTGGAGTCAAGGCAAGTCACCAGTGAATTAGAAATAGGGCACACCACAGCTTCAGATAAGCTCAAACGTTTTAAGTTTGGAATATATAGTAAATAAAATCTAGTTCCACTGTTTGTCTTTAAAACCTCCTATCTATATAACAGAGCAAATGTGGAACACTAGCTCAGTACAGAATCCCTGAGAGCAGCCTATGATTCCCAGTATTTGGTCAAATAACAAATGAAGTACTCTTCTGCCATTACTTTGCTTCTCTTTGTTTGCACACACTGTATTGATTCTGTTCGATCCTGTTTTCTGTGACTAGTCTAAGACTGGGAAATCAGGATATCCAGTGTACAACTGGAGGCACTTCCCTTACCCCACTGAACAGGCTGCTCTGAAGTCAAAGGTGAGGCAGTCACACACATGGAGAAGGATTCAGCACCACTCTAGATATGCTGATTAGAGGGGCAGTACTCTAAGAAAGATGCAGGTGGGTGATATAACTACTTTACCTTTGTAAGGAAGATGAAATCCTTTCTCCTTTCAGTGTGAATATTGTATTTATAAAATGTATTTCCCATATTATAAGTCTACAGAGGGAATTGAGAGTTAATAGAGCATTCGTCTTGCCTGTGTAATTTTAGTTTACTGTCTACCATCATTTATGCTTGATTTTCTGTTGCTGAATGAATACATAGAAATTTCATATTTTGTATGTAAAAGCCACTTCTTGGAGAAAAGACCTCTGGAAGGTGTAGTTTTGGTTTTTTTTTAAAGTGCTTCTAAAAGTATTTCCATAAACTGTTAACAGAAACATGTTGCAAAACTCAAGATATTGGTAAAAGAGAAACACCAGGAAGATCTTGATGTTCATAGTAACTTAACAGAAGTCTCTGAAATATGGGTTAATTTAGTTCTCATGGTGGCAGTTACAGGATTCAATATTCTTTGGAGGTTTCTTTACATTTTGCATTATCTGCCCAACATGATGTCTTTCAAAAGGTGAAAAATTCCTGTGGGTGTATTTACTATATGTTATTGGCAAAGTCAGAAACACTGCTACACTATTCTAGTCCTCATGATTTTTGAAAGCCTGACTTGTTACCGTTTGTGTTTCGAAGTACAGGTTGTGTGCCTTTAAGCACTTCTCTGCCATCCTTTAATCTGTTCCTTAAACTGAGAGTTTTGATGCTTCACCCTTTTTTTTTTTTTTTTTTAATAATAGGTCTTTGTCCCTCCCACCAAATTCAATAGAGATTTTGTATAATCTCTGGTCTAGAAGACCAGCTCACACCTAGTAGTAGTGGTGGTGTGGTTTAAGGTGGAGTTTTATAGGCAGGACTGTCTGCTGCATTAGTGCTTCCAGGTGTTGATGGAGAAAAAGTCTGCCCAGTGAGAAATAACAGGATTTAGTCATTTGAATAATTGTAGAAAAGTCATGAAAGGAATAAGAAGAAACTGCACTCAAACATGTTTTATGTATTCTGTTCCCTCAGGTTTAACAAAAACATAGCTTTGTTTTGAAAGGCTCGTTCTCTTTTGCTATTGAAATACTCTCCAGATTTCTTCATTCTATGAATATCTACATGTTTATTTATAAAAGTAAAGGGAGGTGGTGGGAAGGTCATTTCTTTGAATCTGAAAATAAGAGACTTTTTCTCTCAGCCTGGATTTTGCAGCTCAGCAGCAGCAGACTGCCAGAGTGTTACCTGTCTGCAGTCTTCCTCTGAAGCACTTGGAAGTGTATGTTTTAGTTCTATTTTGGTACAAATGCCTTACAAAAATCCTCTTGCATTTTTACTAGTTGTTTTTTTTCTGGGCAATATGGTACTGTGCTTATATTTATATATATATTTTAAAAAAAAAAAAAGCTGCTGTGTCAGATACAGGCTTTATCACCTGAAAAGAATCACATCTGTGCCACTGAACCAGTGTGAGCAGAACAAATGTCTCTTCCATGTATTTTTAGGTACGAGTTTGTGTGCCTGTGGAGAACGCAGAATAATTTCACAGAATGGAAGATACCTTTATTCTGATTTCTAGTAGATGTTTTGCCAAAATTTCAGACTTTCCATTGACCAAAGAGACTCCCTTGTACCTCATGTGAGCCCACAATCAATCTGCAAAATAGCAGAGGGGCAGTAGAATGAGAGAAAGTAGAGATTAAAAATATAATCAGAAAAAACACTTGAGAAGAGAGAAGGTAATTTGCTTTGACCTAAGCAATAAATCTACAGGGCAATAACGACCTTCTTTTGACACTCACAGTGACATTGATCAAGTGCACTATCCCAACCTTTTTTGCCTCTGAACTTTGAAGAGTTTCCTGATTGTCTATGTCACTATCCAAGCTGGGTCATGAAAGATCAGCTGTGAACAGATAAGTGGCATCTTCTAACTTAATGTAACTACTTACTGTGCTAATTAGGAATGTCATTCTTATTTCTGTGGAAAACACAAAGTTATGTGATCCTTAAAACAAACACACACAAAACTTAAGGCTTAGCTAACCTCAAAGATTTCATCTGAACAAATAAGTAGGAAGGGATGCAGAGGGATTCAGTTAATGAAACTCCATCTTTAACTCACCTGCTCTGGTCTGGGTTTTACAGCAAATATTGATCACTGTTTGGAGAAGTCGTAGCAAGGGAAGAAAAGCCAAAGAGAGCTGACATTTGACCCACAGGAGTTTTCTGAACTTTTCCTCTCTCTGCGTAGTGGAATAAGTGAAAGTTTTGCTTTTGAGAGGAAACAGGTGTGGGTTTCTTTTTAAACTCTAGAAGATGTTTTAAGCTAAGGGATTTTTTGGGAATGGGGAAAGGAAGTACAACAAAAAAAGGTTTCATTTGCAGTCACTTGCTGAAAGATCAAATTGCTAGTTCTCACACCTGTAATGTGTGAAGAAAGTAGGTTTTAGGCTTTCAGGGAGCAATTATTCTTTAGCAGCTGAAATATTCAGAAGCTTCAGTTTATGGTATTTCTGAATATTTGTGTTTTAAATAAATATATAAAGTAGGTGTGTAGTTTCAACTTTGATTTAATACCCACTGGAGCCAAGACACAAGATTCTTCCCAGAAGTAGGTTTTTTAGGGTGGAGGGAAATGCAGAGGAGCTGATTTCTGCCTCTTATGGCTGTACTGCTCAGCTCCAGGTCCATCTCCATCACCTCTTCAGCTAAAGACTTTTTTCACCTTCCTTGGGATTAAAAGACATTTTCTCCTTTTCATAAGGACAAAGTAATCAGTGCTCAAGCTTTCAGTTCAGCCTAGATCAGAATTCTGCACCCAGTGCCTTAATTATAAAATGGGTCCTTTCTCCTGGAACTTTCTTGTATGTGCTCAGATGATTTTCTTGTACAAATGGTGAATCTGGCTAGACATCCACAGAACTAGATCACTTATGTACACAAACTCCATGCAGAATTAAGAGGATCTGTTTCTCAAGTAAAGTAGCACAACAGTTGTAAAGCAGAGTTTTTGGTATCCTAATCTCTTTGAAAGATGTTTGGATAAATGGGCTTACTTTTTTAATATCTGTCAAATGATTTTTCTCTCAGCTCTGACTTGTCTTCTCTCACATCACATTACTTTTCCCAGACCATGCTGTAACCCAGTGCAGATAATGTTTTATCATAAAAACTTGACAGACCCTTCATCCTAGCTGTGCTTGTTTCTGTTGCTTCATTCTGAGACACTGCTGTTATTAAACTTGCAGCAGAAATGCATAATTAGTCTCCAAAACAATCCTGCCTCTGGAATGATATTGTCATCCTGGAAAACATGACATAGGAAGAACTTATTCCTCTCTATAGATTGCCTTTCAGATAAATGGCATCCCAAAGTGTTTTACATATACAGGAGCTGTAAACTTTTGACATTAGCTCTTCTAATGAAATGTTTGAAAGTAGCACTTTATTGGCATTCTGGTGGAAAGCAAATTGAGTCTGAATCAAAGAACATGAATGTAATGCAATTCCTCCTTTCAGGCATGTCAGACTGAGGAAGCAAAATTAAAGCTCATCTGTTTTTCCTTGGTATGAGTGGTTGTGTAGACAGGATCTCTCCTCAAATGTGTAAAGAACAGCTGTTTTCTAAAAAAATGTAGCAAGAGAAAATCCTTGTTGCAATGCAAGGACTCATGAGTCAGCTCTCTTGTTCTGGACTCCTGAGCCAATCTTGCAAGGACACTGTAAGCTCAGATCAGTCTCTCACTGTTGCTTGCAAGTCTATTGCCTTGAGGAAATTACCTACCTTACAAGAGGATAAGATGCAGCAGATTTCCCCCTTTTTAGTGCTAGTGTAATTAGGGGAGAGTAAAGCCAGTACAGGTTGGCACCTAATAGAAATAAGGGGAAACTGGTCAAAAGCTATACACATTTATTATTCAACTGTGCTAATTAATGCTGGTCTTTGCTGCAGGTAATGACTTGGCATGAAGAAGAGATTTCCTGAGTGGCAGTGTAGTTTGTCATTCATAAGTAACATCACTATGATATAGGAACACAGGCAGGAAGAAACAGCAAGTTTTTGCATTGTTATAATATAAATAACAATAATAATAAATGCTGCTGGGAAATGCTGAACAACTTTCTGAAACTACTCACAAGTGGATTTCAAAGACCTATAACAGGCATATCCTGATAGTCTGTGTTATCATCAACACGATAAGACAAATCTGTACTGAAATAAGGCTTTGAAATAAAATATCAGCAAACTATCCTTCAGAAGCACGTTAATAGCCAGGCAGTGCTCTGTAGGCTTGATTACAAGATGCTTTAAGATGTTCATAAAGTTCAATCAGTAGCTTGTCAAAGTGAATTTTCCTCCATGTGTGTTACAGGTAAAGGCTTATTGTTTCTGTATGGAAATGTTATTTTCTTCATCTCCACTAATGTTTTTTGGGCTGAAACTTAGTAAATTATAAACTCTTTCCATAAGTGTAGCTATGGCATGTGAGCTAGGCAGAATGATAATGAATAATTCAGTGTGACATATGAATGGAATGATGGATGGAGCTGAAATTATTAAATAGTGATGTTTTGCCTGCCATTGCCACGTACTTAGAACAGATGTCCCCCATGTCAAGTAGGATAGCAAATGCTGGCAAGTGCTGATATATTCATGATCAGAACTCAATGGCATTAAAACAAAAGATACATTGGATTTTTTTTTTTTCTCACCCTAGCATTTACAACCTCTTCCTATTTCCCTTGCCTTTTATACCAGCAAGGATATCACTTGGTTACAGGACACCAGTCTGTGAGTGGCTGCGCTCTGTCAGATTTTGTGCTCCGTAACAGCAAACACAAAGGGATACCCAGGAGTCCCAGAAACAACAACTATATTTCTCAGTCTCCTAAAGTGACAGGGGAGTTGCAGCCAGCAAGTGCATTTGTCTTGGAACAAGGAACATTCACCATTCTCTGCAATCCGCTTGGTCTTTTGCTGGGCTGATGGAGCAGATCTATGCCTTCCTGCTCATCCATCCGTGGCTGAGGAGCATGATTTGCTTTTGTCCATTTTTTGAGTAATCTGGGCTTCCACTCACAGCTGATCTAATGTATTGGATGCTGGGAGATATAAGAGAAAAATTATCAACATCTGTCATCAGTCCTCCCCCTTTCTTCTCTAGATTTTCTTAATACTTCAAGGGTAATGTCATAAATTGACAATTACTAAATATCAAAAGAATTCTTAGAAATTATAAATTAACAGCCCCAAGATGTTTAAGTACAGAGAGAATGTAGTCCAAACCCTGCTAGGGAAATAGGTTTGCTTTGTCAAAAGTTGCTGCTTTACGGTGTCATCATTGTGACAGAATCTTTTAAGCTCCATAAACTGAAAACAAGAGAAATAAGTTATTGATTCTTCACCAACATGTTTTAATGTATTTTGAAAGATATTGGCAGACTTTTAACTAAGGTCTCTTCATATTTGCTAGGTTCTTATTCAACTATAATAATTTCTTAGCTATACAATTCACGGCATCTCTTTTACAGTTAACAAAAAACTTTCCTGCACATCAAACTATATTTTAAAAACATTATTTTTATCATGCAAAATTTTATTCTCTCTTAAAACTTTATCTCCCTACTGCATGGGAAGAAAAAATACCTATACAAGTAGTTGCTTTTTCTCTCTTTTTCTCAAGTAAGTACAATTTGAACAAATCTGTTGGATGTGGCTTTAACATGACTTCCCAAGACAAACAGTCCTTAGTAGACTTTGAAACTCAATTCTCTGAGTCTTAAGTCAGAAGTTTTATTTGTGGCTGGAAGGATAGTCTTCAGTTTGTTTTGGGACTTCTTGTAAGTGATAAAACCACTCCATGAGTCCATGTTACCATATTATCATGATGTTCAAAGTTTCCTGTTTGCCTAAAAATCATGAGTGGAACTTTTTTCAATCCCATGTGCTTTTCCTGTCTCTACCTATAGGAAAAGATTTTATGTCCACAAGGAGTGACTGAAAAACAGGCAATGGGGAGATAAATTTTCTATTATTTCCTGTATCTGTCTACTATTGACCCAGTGTGTGAGTTTCCATGTTTTTTTTCTAGTATCAAACAGATTATAATCATAGAATCATAGAATGGTTTGAGTTGGAAGGGACCTTAAAGGTCATCTAGATCCCCTCATGGGCAGGGACACCTCCTACTAGACCAGGTTGTTGAGGGTCCTGTCCAACTTGGTCTTGAACACTTTCAGGGATAGAGCTTCCACAGCTTCCCTTGGCAACTTGTTTCAGTGTCTTACCACACTCATGCTAAAGAATTTCCTCCTAATGTCTGACCTCTATGGTCTTCATTAATATGAGTTACAGGCCTGAGGTTAGATTTTTTTTTTCAGCTAGCATTTAAACTTTTTCTGCTGTGTATCTGTTGTCATGACCGTTCTTACATGTTGCTATTGTCAGAGTATACACTTCAACAACATAATTTACAAGATTATTTTTTTTACTCTCTAAAGTATAAAGAACATTTCCAATTTTGTTTGTTCAGATGGAAGGTCAGAGAAGCAGAATAATGAGTCAAAAAATATTTTGAGAATTTGTGACCTATTATTCAAAAATAAGTCTCAGTAACACTTTCAGTTGTTGCTCCTCAATAAATCACTTGGAATGGAATGTTACTGAGGGAACTGACCAAGTAGAACATGAAAAAGCAGCAATTCTCTGTGTAAATATTTGTCTTGTTACTTATTCCTAGTCCTTTTTCCTGGGATTCATAGTTTCCTTTCTTATGATTTCTGAACATTTAATAGAAGATATTTTTATACTTCTGGTATCCTTCTGCATCAAATTGTACCTAATCTGTTCATCATCCCAGTGAGACTACAGTGTGAAACTGTATTCACCATAGCACAGCAAAACAGCCCTTCTTCACTAAACTGCTGTTGCCTTGGCAAAGGGAGTTATTTTATTCTGGCTTCTAATTAACATACAACTTGAAGAACTCAGAATAAAGTATTTTTAATTAAGCCAATACACAAGTTAACAACTGAATGTAACCTTGGCAGCATAATTACTGCCACTGAGAATGTTAGCTATTAAGCAAATAAATATTTTATTCACTGTAAACAGCATGGCTGAGTGAGCATTACATTTCCTGGATATGCTGTAGCTCACCCCAGGTGCAGCTCTAATGCACAAGGTCAAGTGACTTGAAATACTTGAGCAAAGCTGTGATTCCTAGAAAGCAATTCCCTAGAGCTCCTTCACATGTTTTTGGAGAGGAGCTTTGCTGATCAGTGAAGAGAATCCAGAGCTAGAGCAATTTGAAGATTCAACCTGTAGTCACTAAAAGGCTTCCTGAAATTAGTCAGATTATCTCAGAGCTGGAACTTCCATGTTGTGGCATTGACTTAAAGCTTTAGGAATTGTCTGTGTGATACTTCTGTTGCATTTGGGTTGCCAAAGATCAGAAGTCATTTTACCATTCTGAAATCAAACAAAAACAAACAAAATTGGGGATCTTGTGAACATTCACAAAGATCCTAAGAAAAGTAGCAAGCTTAGTAACACTACTTCTGTCTGAAAATGGAAGCATTTGAACAACTATTTGAAATACATGGAGACCAGAAAATACATTTACTTCAAATGCATTGTGAAATTAATGTGCAAAATTGACTTTTTTTTTCTTTCAACTCATATTTTCAAGGTAACTTATGCTGAAGTTTTTGCCTTTAATTAAGATAGCTATCCATGTCCTCGTGTTCATTTTGCATGTGTTCATTTGCATTTATCCCAAGAAGAAAGCTAAAAGAAACCCTGCTGGAAATAATTAGACTCTTGACTCAGCAAAAGCAGTGGTAGATGAAGGAACCTGTCATAATTCTGTCATCATTTGTCTTGGCTCAAGATACAACAGTGACTTCTTAGTTCAGCTGTCAAATGTTTCCTGCACAAGCAACACAGTAAAACACTGAGAGAAAACAAGCTGTATTTGTATACTCTGAAATGTGAATGGAAAAAGCAAGTTCCTTGCAATCTGTTCTGACAGTTAAATTACTGAAAAGTTTACGTCCTTTGTGGAGAACAATGGATACTTTGTTTTTTCCATGACTATTTTCATCAGATGACAGAAATACAAAAAGAAAATGTTAAGACAAAACTACATTGGTTTCATAGCTTACCAGTAAATCTTTGGGGTTCTGGTTATTATCTCTTCCAGCTTTAATGAAAAGCTTCTATTTTCTGAGTTAATAGATTTTTGCTGTACTACAAGTGTTCCTGTAACAAATGCCTCATAACTTTTTAAAATTATTTTTTGTGCTGCTATCTTGGAGTCTGTTGTTTAATTATCCTCAAGTACATATTCTTGTGCTTCTTACTGCTTTGATTATGGTTGAAATAAGGTGGCTCATGGGCACAAATATTCTGAAGTGTAGGCAGGCTGCAGGTGTGAAAGTTGTGTCCACTTGGTGCTGTTAAAAGGGAGGTGATGTGAAAATTGAAACTTGTGAACAGTAAGTGTAGAGGGGATCCTAGTCCCATCTATTCAACAGTAGCAAGTGTCTTCTAGTGAAGAATTCCCTGGCCCTGTGGGGAGAAATTAGGACACTGTTCCTCCTCAAACTAGAGTTGAGCCCTTGATCAGTCCCAACTGCTAGTAACCGACATGCATATGCAAACACTGGAGACATTCAATCTTCTGTCAGATTACTGAAGTTTAATTTGTTTTTGAAGTAGACTTCATACTCTTGCAAGTTAAGTGTCTTCCTTAAACTAGTTGTCAGTTCTTTAGTATATGAAAAGAGACAGGCATCTCCAGAAGACAATTACTTCCATCCTAAAAGAACCCAAACAAATAATCTAGAAATTGTTTTTCCCTCCATGGGCTGCAGAGTGTCTTCCCTTTTACTATGTGCCTCTCTCTTAAGTGGTCAAAGTAAAATGAATGAATTAATCTCTGTACACCTAAAGTAAATTGCACAGGCTTGAATAGATACTAGCACTTCACTGCAAATCTTGTTAGATGTATTTACTGTTGTTTGCTACCTTGTCCTTGCAGTGCAGACCACTAAGTAGGCTTCAGTAAGTTGAATTGATGTAGAAAAATTCTTATTTTAATTCCCCATGTTTAGTTCAATGATAAAAATTCTTATTTTAATTCCCCATGTTTAGTCATAAGAGTTCAATGATTTTTTTTTCTTATGTTTTGTAAGGAAAATGCTAAATCCCAGCATCCTGTTTTATCCATTCCTCAGAATTGTTTGGGCTTTCACGCATTTTTAGCAGACTTTGCAGGTAGTTGAAATTGTAATTTTAGAGCTTATGCTCTTGGATACCCCCGATACAGATTTAGTAGACCTACTCCAACAGCCAAGTAAAATTCATCAACTTAAAGACAATATTTTGAATTTAGGATGGACTTGAAATTCCTGCTCAGTAGGTGTGGCCAGGCTGATGGGAGGTAACTCCTGGAGCACCATCACTTTCCATATGTAACCTTCCCTGTCCAACAAACTTCGCAGTCTGTTCATGTATGGATGCTGCACATCTATATCAACGCTAGAGATGTTAAAACAGAAATATTTTAGATGTTGGTCCACTACTCATCTTGTTCCCCTACTCCATGATTTTCAACCTAATTTCCAATAATTAGTAGTCCCTCTTGAGATACTGTTGAGAATCCTAGTTTGCAAACATGGAGATACAGCTTGCAGTGTTAGGTATGTTAAGAGGCTCAGCCATCCAACCTTAATCAGGCACCTGATTTTGAAGCCTGCCTGGAGTGTATCTATTCAGAAAATTATATCATAGACAACACTGTGAATATCTGCTGATTTTTTTTCAGCTAAATATTTGCTTTGGTTCCTCAGACAAATTTTCAAAACTCCTGCTAAACTATCCAATATTTTATCAATGGCCTAATTCTACTCTGAAGCTGCTTAGATTATGCCCTGTCTCTCTTTGTTCACTCTAGTTACTCATCCCCAATTAGTAAATTGTGCTCAAATAGCATTGATCTTCTCTCAGCCTTAATGCTACCATTAGTCAGGGAATGCTAAAAAGAGCCTTTATGAGCATTTTCCCTGCAAATACTATTTCCTGAAACTCAAAGTGACACAAAGAAGTAGTGATCCACTCTGGGGAGATGAATGCAGAACTTGTTGGATGAGATAGAGACTCACCCTTTAATGGGTTCCTCAGGAAAGAATGCTTCACAATAAGAATTCTTTTATCCTGCTATGGTGACAGAGAAAATGGGATCATGGGATTTTCAGTATTAAGTAAAATATGATCCGGCAATATTTTTATTTCCAAAGCTTTAGATTACACACAAATGATTCTGAAAGCATGTCCCATTCGATTTGAACAAGTTATAAAACCAAAGTGTTCCACAAATAAAATCCTTTTGCAAGACAGAATAACTGGCAGGTTATAGTGTGAAGTGTTTAATTGACACTGCCTTGAACAATATGAAAGTTCTGGAGAAATGTTCAACATGAAAAAGAAAAGCTTTCATTTTTTCTTTCTAGCAAGACTGTATTGAATTAAACCAAGCTTGAAGATGTACAGGTTGTGCTCTGTGATCAGCTGTGCCATTGTGCATGATAAATGGTACCAAATGTTTCCTGAGACCTCTTTACATAACATGAAACCATGTTTGTTTTCCCCAGTCACCTCTCTCATGAAATAAAAGTGATGCACATGGTGAGATATTGCGCAGAAAAAGACACCTACATGCCAGCCCTTTTCCACGTGATGTACAGGCCTGACCTCTGCTCTAGGACAGACAGATCTATCAATGGGTCAAAAAAACCAACAACGATAAGATAACATCCAAGAAACTGTAAAAGAAAATGTAAACTTGCTCTTAGTTGTCTCTCCTATATGTTCATTCCTTTAAATTAAGAGTTAGAACCTTCCTCCCCACTGAATTAACCACTTACTGTGCTTTCTTCAGACTGACATGTATATGAATCTTATGTCTACCTACTCAAGAAGTTGAGTCTTATAAACATGTATGCGTATTCTTTAAAGGTAATTAAAGAAATAATAACAGAAGAATAAAAGCCTGCATTATTTAAGTATCTCTCAATCATTCATGAAGTGGTTTATACTAAATTTTTAGGTTAGTTATACCAGTTCCAAAATGAAGCCTTCGCTGAACAAGCTATAAAACAGTTGAGATAATGTATAAATTTTCAGCTTAAATTTTTCCCTTTGTATGAAAGCTCATGTTACGTGTCTGTATCCCTAATTGTGAGACTTTCGGGGTTAAATATTCCAGGATGCTGCTCCTATGGTAATTGTTTTACCCAAAGACTTGCTGATACTATTGCCTGTCTTTTGTAACTGCATATATTAACACTGATGATTGCACCTTGTAAAATCAGCTCCTGAAGAATTATCATCATAAAAAAGAAGCATCTGATTCAGAGGCAGGGCAGAAAGCTTGTGTCTTACAAAATACTGGGACTTCTGTTGCCCTATGTGGGTGGATGCAATTTCTCATAAATTGTCTTCAGTGTCTTTTCTTTGGGAAATCATTTTAAAGACTTCCTAGAGGCAGATTTTGCAACAAAGAAGCTGAAAACAGTGCAGCCAGATCAGGAGTCTTTCAATTAAAACATATTTAATTTGAGATTTTATTAATGTAATTTAAAATATTAAAGAGCACTGTAGATGTCTATTAGCATCTTTACATTTAGCATAGATTATTTTTTTTTTACTTGTTAATACTGAACTCAGAGTATCAGCCTTGATTAAAGAAACAGAATCTAGGAAAAGCAGGTATCTTTTTTTTTCCAACCCATCTGTTGTAACAGTTGCTTTTGATTTCTTAAAATCACTTGAATACTAAAAATTCTTCTGCTTAGATTTTAAAATATAAGTAATTGCATATCTAAAATATACTTGTTATGCCTGGTTTTATACTTCATTATAATAGCCTATTTTCACTATTTCATACCCAAAAGACTGCTTGAATAGATACTTGGTCATTACGTGGATGGACAGTCAAGATCACATAGTTCTGTAGATCTCTGACACCTGAGGAAATGGTGATTACTATTATTTTCATTTTAGAGAAGGCTTGTTTAATATATTTTTTTTTAATTCTCCATATGGAATTTCCTGTGAATTCTTTGGCAGGTTATCACATAAAGCCCACTGTAGCCCTTGTAATCTCTTAATCTCTTACAACTGAAGTTGAGACCTGCCAATTAACCTAATTGAAGTTCAGTGATGAGGTTTGACTTCCAGACTTTCGCTGCACTTTTTTACGTGCTGCATACAGGTAATATCAGCCATGTTTTCTGTCCCAGTTCCAGGTACAAACATGCCTTACTCAGACAACCTCACTGAAGTCAAAGGAAGATTTTAATAGTTCTGAGCATTTTGGGTTTAAGTTGTCATTTTTCGGGATCTGATTTGACCAAGAGAGCATGAATAAAATGTGAGGGTTTAACTTTTCCAAGTCACAGGTCTTGGTGAGAGGGCAAGAACTCTAGGGGAGTGAGGACATTGAAGAAGAATAAATGAGAAAGTAAAATGCAAGCTAATGACTCCTCAAGGTTAGTGGAGCTCATTTCTAGTATTAGCAGTCTCTGTTGTGGTTGCTGAAGGTTTCTGTCCTGCAGGGAGAAATTAGACCTGAGGAAGCTCATAGAATTTAAATTTTAGTATCTGGAGCCTTGCATGTAAATTCTTCATTACTGCTTGCCCCCTAAGGTCACCACCAGATGGTGTTGAGTCAGATTATATGTATTTCACACCCCCCCTTTACTTTCTTCTTTCTTACTCTCATGTTATCCACCTGGGCCTACATTATCACCCTAACCTGAAAAGGTAGTTTTACTAAGTAATCTAAAATGCTAAAAGTATTTTGTGGGTTTATTTTTTGTGTGTGTGTGGGTTTGTTTTTTTTTACTGTTACGTCTAAATGAAAATGTGTATGAAAACATGATTGAAAAAGGGAGTGCTAAAGAAATCACAGTTAACTTGTACTCTGCAGGCATGGCTGTGACACCTGATGAGATGTTTCTAACTACAGCCAAATGACGCTGGTACAGTTTGAGAAAGAATTTATGCACTTTAGCAGCACTTGACAATGGCTGTTAACAACCCAGCTAATCAGAAGTGGATTACAGTAGCAAAACTAATGAAGTGCTAGAAGTCTTTAATGAATAATGGAGGATTTTTCATTTTCTTATGCTCTTGTGTTTATTCATCTAAAACAGCTTGTAGGTTATAAACATCGGTTTAATACTGGATTTCTTTAAATGCTGTATTGGTTATGGCTATTTGATGCTTGGATTCTTGGGTTCAGCTCTCCCATAGACAAGACTAAAGCCCAAGTCTCTCCAGTGTGCATTTTCTTTAAACATATAGTTTCTGCTCTTGTATATCAAAGTAATCCCTGATGCTGTGCATACGTTAGGTTTCAGCTTTGTGGAACAGCGTCTAAAGGAACAAATCTGATTCTGTAACCAAGCTGGTGTGTTTTTCTATAGGCTTTCTATCCTGTGATTTCTGGGCTTGTATCTCTATGAGAAACTAAAGAGAAATTAAAAGTTTAGGTCTTTGTGTCCCAAATGCTCTAAAAGTCGTGAGTTTCAGATATAAGAATATAATAGTGTAAAATGAATATGCTGGCTGCTTTCTCAGCTGCTGACTTCAGTACAGTTACATGCATGTACTGCACCTGAAAATGGAGCTCTTTTGCACTTCTGTCTTTAACTTCAGTTTGGCAGATGGGACTGACACATGCAAATGTTTCTACTTTAGGAGTCCCCTAGCTTGGATGTTATTTGTCCTCATTGGCTGTGTGACTTTTTCAGCCTGGGAAAATATCCTAGATTACACCTCTGCCAGCTGCTCTGCCTACATTATCAGTATCAGCACTATACCAAGCTTAGTGTGCTTGTTCCCCTTCCCTGTTCTCCATTACCAATCTTCAGTTTCCTGATTTTTCTTTTTTTTCTGTAGCAGCAGCAATTAGATGACTACTAGTAGATATTCATTTGGATGTGATTTTACAGATTTGATCTGAGGAGTCTCTAATTATTATTAAAATGAATAAAGAATTTATAATTTGTTTTTCTATTGCAAAGGGAGCTAGTTTTACTTGTATGTGTCTAGGATTACATTATAAAAAAGATTGTAGTGGAATAAATCCTAAATTACTGTTGGTAAAACTATGCCAAGTTATACTAGAACAAATACTTCTGAGTGTATTTGCCTCTAGAATAAGGCAGCCTGGTTGCTTTATGTCTACACAGGTACATGTATCATATTTTTTCGCCTGCACACACAAAGTACTATAATCTGAACCGTGTTAAGGAATATCACAATCTAATCCCCAAAAGAAGGTCAATCTAATTTCAATCTCTGATTCCAGGCAAATGGTCATTTACTAGACATATGATAACCACTTAAACCTTCAGAATAGGACTTTCTGTAGAACTTAGCTTTGCAAAGTTATGAAATACTTTTTTTTTCCATATGGTTAAAACTCCCCCTGGGCAGATGAAATGTTGATCATAGCCCATGTCTGATAGCAGGACTGTTGCTGACTGTGATGTAGGCTAATAAACTAGCAGATGTTGAAAGAATCACTCTACAGAAAGAACACCAGTTGGTTTCCCAGTCTTTTAATTTCTTATGTCATGCTGAGATAAATATGGCAGTGATGCTTAATAATATCCTTCTGATGAACAACAGATGAATGCATACCTCAAAACAGAAACAAGTCCTGTAATCTTGCTGGCCACTGTTTCTCTCATGTTTTGCATATTCTCTCAGTGCCTGAGGCAGTCTGCTGGGGTCAAATTTACTCTGCAAAAACTCCAAACAAAGCACATACCAACAAGTACCTGCACCTCTAATAAAACTCTCCCATGGACTGTACTAGAAGTATAATTTGTCCCTTCCTGCTCAGGATAAATTTTAGGAATTTTTATATAAATCTGGGGAGTTGTGAGAATGTTCTGTAACTTTCCTGTGAATGAGCACATGAGCTGTTGCAGAACTCTTGATTGAACCATGTGTATGTAGGGAAAATGCCTCATGTAAAGTCTTGTGCCAGGAGGCACAGGGATGTCCAATGTTTGCAGGCAGCTTGATTCCCCCATGCAGGAATACAGATGCATTTCCATGTGATGGTGTGGCCCCACTTTGGCAGGCTGTGACCACACAAGTCCTGTTGAAGTTTGTTTCCAGCCTCCAAGGTTTAAAACAACTTCAAAGTTCTCCTAGCCACTGGATCTAGGCTACTTTGAGATGCGGCTTTCTTGAGGTCTGTGTTTCTTGGTCTTAATGCATGGTGACTTCTGGTGTCACATGATAGTTTTGTTCAGGATTTTATGCTGTTTAATGCATTTACTACTACTTCTATTCAACCTCTCTTTCCCCTCATCCACCTCACTCCTTGAAGGAGAACTGCTCTCAGTGCCAAACCTCCCCCTTTCTTTGAGCCTTCCCCTGCTGCCATCTGACACCTTTTGCTCAGATTTGCTTTAGTTCGTCTAGGAAGCCAAATAAATATTTTATTTATTGTGAATTTTTCCCCTGGGATTTTTCTTTTGAATCTAGTGCGAGACATCTTTTCAAAGTAACTCTGAAAAGATCAGTTGAAGAATGCTGCATATTTTATGTGAATTTTAAACAATGTACCTGGTCTGTGAAGGGAAGATGACCCAATCATTTGTAGAACTTAGCTGAAGGATGTCATGTCCGTATCTAATGGGTAGATAACTTGCATACAGTGAAGAGTAAAAGCTGGGTATGTGTCTGATAGTCTCTCACAATTAGGTTAGTAGTAATTCCTACTTTATGTTAATGGCAAGTGTCAAGAGCAGAGTAAATATAGGTTCTTCTTTGCTTGCTTGAAACTCAGTATAATCTGTGGATAAGCATTTACAAGAAGCCCTTTGAAGTTTTATTTAAGTTGGCAATCTCAGATGGGAGAGGAAAAGAAATGGGCAGGGAGGTAATCATATGTGAGAATGAGAACATGACAGTCCACTTGAATGTGCTGTGATGGTTTGGAAAAAGAGGGTTGCTTTTATTGGAGAACTTTCCATTAGTCATATAATTTGGCACTTAAGTTGAAACGTCGTATGTTTATTATTTTCTAAAGTGTTTATACAAACAGAGAAGGGCTCATCTTAGCACATTAAGGGAATTTTCCTCTGCCAAATTATTCTTCTCTAATCTTGAATTATCTGAACTCTCTAAACTAGGCCAGATTTTGCAGCAGTGTGGTAATTTCTGGATTGCACTTTGTCCAGGTTAAACACATCTCATTTGGATTGAATCAAAGCAAAGTATTCAGATAAAAGCTAGCTTGTTTCTGCAACATTAGCTGAGTTGTGTCCCAGCATGGTGCTGTTGGGACCATGTATTTCTTCATCTATGAAAAGAGGAATAACAGTTCTTCCCCTCTATGACCTGTAAGAATAAATACAGTGAAGGCTGTAAGATGTTCTGTTAGTGTAGCAATAAGATAGTGAAAATGCTCAGAAGATGTATTTAGTATTTATTGTAATATATACAGCAGTTTATTCTAAGATTTTATAGTGAGGATTGGGTATACAATAAAAACCAGAATATTATTCAAATAACTTTTGGAAATATTATTTCCCCGAACACTTAGTTTGTAAAGCCTGTGTGCAATGGGAATGCCTGAAAAAAAATGACTGTGGTTCATGGTCATACTTAAATCTCTGTATATCCACAGCACCTTGACTGAAATCAAGAAATGTGATTTATATTGTTAGTATAATTATTATTGTAGGTTTTCACTAGTATAATACACAAGATGATGTAATTAATTACTGACTGTCATTAACAACTAATAAAATCTTCTGATTTTTTAATTATATTTTTTATTAGCAATTGAAAAGTGAATGCTTCCTTTTGTTAATGCAACAGCAGAATCACAAAAAGGTGAAAAAGGATTTCTTCTAGTTCCTATTTGATTTTTTCTTTATTCAATAGAATGCCATGCAAGCATGAATATTTAGAACATGAAAGCTAATGCAGAAGGACATATGGATATTGCAGTCATGTGTTCAGAGCTCTGCTTCTGGAGTTCAATAGCTCCATCTCAGCTGTAGCAGTAAATCTAAGCACTTGTTAGAAATTTTGAGCTTGAACAATGACAGTTCCAGTCTTTTGAGAAACAGGTGCAATATTCCAAGAACTGCCGCAAAATTATCTTGAGGTCTTGCCTTTCTGATTCTGCTCCACAGGTTTTTCTTCCCTTATCTGTCCTCTGCTAGATAAGAGCTCAGAAGGTGATAGAAGATTGCAGTTCCTGTCACTGGTCCCTGGTGCAATTGTCAGTCAGTCCCAGAGGTGCACGGGCAGGATGGCAATAGTAAAGATGAGCTGTTTGCACTACTCTGCTCTGTGTGCAGGCAAGGACTGAATGGCTCAGGAAGAGGATGGTGCCTGAGAGCTGGAATCCCATTATTGGCCTTTCTTCTCCCCAGTTTTACCATCTGTGGAACAGTAACTACTCTGAGTAGAGCTCCTGTAGGATCTTTGATTCTAGCCAATGCCTTTACTTTATCAAGCTTAATCTCTATGAACTCAGACTGATCAGTGATCAAACAAATTAATCTCATAATGGTTCTACCACAGCTTCTTGCATGTAAAACACATTGTGAAAACACCCTAAAAGCTGCAGAGAAATAAGAGAATAAATGTAAATTCAATTATTTTGAAATGGTTGCACTGTTTCTAATTAGCTAACTGCAGCCTAAGCATAATTAGGAGAAATTATAAGGGCTGAAATTCTTATTGGGTGTGGCAGAACAAACCAACCACACACAAAAAATACCATCTTCAAAAAAACCCACTTCACTGTGGAGATAAATATTCCTAAATAAATTGTATTAGACAGCTGGTCAGAAATGTGGACCTGACAACATGATATTATTTACCCTTCCCATGCTGACTGAGATAATTGCAGTAATTGCACAGTTCATTTTCATACAAAGAGTAGAAACTGCCTGAAATCAGTTTAATCTGGAAGAAACGATTTGTGCCTCATATAGTAACAAAGTATTTCAGGCATGTAACATTTATTTCATCAAAGCAAGCATTTTGATTTAGCTGCCAGATGGATACAATGAAGAACTCATCATTTGCTAGCTTATAAACATAGGAGCTGTTCAAAGAAAAAAAATATCTACAGGATGAGCTGTAAAAGTACAATTTCCAGATTAGAAACTATTCCCAGACCAGTGTGGTCCCAGAGAGAACAAATCCTTAACTTTGAATGGAATCAGAGAACATTTAAGGTAGAGACAGGAAGGATGGCAACCATGTTGGTATTTAAATGAGAACCAAAGGATTTGCTCTATCCCAATGTACTGATTCATACATCAAAAACAGGAAGGTGTTTCACTAGGCTAAACAATGTGGGTTCCTTTTCAGATTTTTATAGAATGATGCTCTACTTAGAAAAAAGTTTTGTCCTGTAATCTATGAATTTTGCTCGAGATGTGACTCAAGCCAAGCAACTAGTCAGTGAAAGCAGATCACCTGCAACCGAACCAAAGAAATAGCTGGTGATATGATTAGTAACCTGTCTGAAATGTCCTAGAGCTTTTTGTAGTTTTGGAGAGATATAGAAATAGCACTTCTTGAGAAGACACACCATGGTGGTATATTGCTGTAGGGTGAAACTAGGAAATGGAGGGAACTGTTGCCAAACTTTGAGAATTGTCTCACCTAAGAAAGAAAAGTAATTCTGGTGCAAATGGAAGAGAATGAGTCTCTTACAGAGGGACACAAGCCAAACAAGAACTCCTTCTTCTGTCTGTACCCTTCTCTGCATTAATTCTGCAATGTTGGCCTTGTTTAGCATGCTAGGCAACTGCTTGGAAGGACTACTGCATGAAGAAGCCACTTTGATATCAAAATAAGATCCCAGCATGTAGTCTTCAAAATCTGAGTCACTGAGAGATCTTTGTGACAAGCTGTTTTGTGAGCAAGTGGGTGTGGGAAAGACAGTATTGCTTAGTTTAATTCATCAGTTTGAGAAGTATGTCTTGTGGTGGCACTATAATCTAGTAATCACTCTAAGGTATTTTTTTAGTTTCCCATATGCTTTCTTTTTCCCTGGTTTTGAGTAACCAATTTAATTTAAAATATAATTTTGCAAAAAGCTCATTACCTTAAACACAGATTAATCAAAGAATAGATATTACTCTTATTTTTGTTGAGCTTGTTTTAAATTAGCAACATTTAAACTATATTTTTCTTTTTATATTTTTCTTCTCTGAGAAGTTTCATTTAATTAAAAACACTGCTTATTATTTATGAGGTATCCTCTCTTTCC
>NW_009953486.1:5293004-5310153 GCF_000747805.2 Chaetura pelagica | reverse complement strand
CTTTCCCTGGCAGGCAGCTGGGGGGTGCACACAATTTTCTATTTGTTTTGAAAGATGAAATATGAAACAAGTGCTGGTTAATCCTTGAGTTTCCAGTCTGACCTCTGCTCAATCGTTATATGTCAGCAAGTTGAAATATATAATATGGCCACATTAGACAAATTTGTCAAGCTAGCCATGTTGACTAATAAAAGGACAAGTTCTTCCTTACACAAATCAAATCCTGAACGCATAAAAAACTCTGAAGACCTTGCGAAGAACTGCATGAAGACAGCTGCTTGTTTTGTTTTTCTGCTCAGGGGACAAGCAAAGCAGCCCTGTGACTTCAGCAGAAGCTACTTGCAGGAGTTACTGATGGATATGTTAAGTCTGGGAAGAGGAGAATAGAGGAAGATAACTAGATGTTAGCTATTAATTTTTAAAAAGAGCATCTGACTGGAAACATACATTAGAAATAATATAGGTCATGTCTATTTGTTGGATCACCAGAGAGCAGAGAGGTGAATGGAAGTTTCAAAACGTGGAATTTGAACAACATGCAGTTTTGGTGCCTGCATGACTTGGTGCAGAAATGGTTACATGTGTGATTGTTGTTTTAGGTGCAAAAGTGATATGGAGATTGCAGATCTCCCTGAAACATCTGCTTCAGTGGAAATATAATACATTAAGGAAAACGATGTTTGGGAAATTCTGTGATTTTTCAAACAACTGAGTCAGTGTTAGTGGTCACCAAGAGATTGACTCAGGGTTTACAGGTGTCAGGACAGTAAGGAGCAAATGTGCCCTCCTGTATCCCTGGAAAATTTGTAATGAAAACTTTGAACTTTCTTATCTCAGCAGAGTTTGAGCCAAGTTTGGAATGTCAGTTTCTCTGAGCTGAAGGAAGAAGGGTAATTGGGTAATTTAACTGGTTTCATATTTTCTTACTGGGTCACATCTTAAACCTTTTATGTGAAACTGTAACAGCTTGATGGTTTTGCAGGAAACGTAAATGAAATGTGGATCTGACTGACTTAAGCATGAAATTCTGTTTCTTAGAGGGTTCTAAACAAAATCTCAGGCTCACAGAAAAGGAAGAAAATTCTCATGAGTTGGCACAAAATAAAAACAAAATTTTACCTGTTTTAACACATGAGTAATGATATTCTAGTTACTTATTCATGTTAAAACTCATTTTTTAGTAACTATTACAGGAAAAGCGAAGAAAAGTGCTAAAATATTGTTGGCCTGCCAAATTGAATTTGCATTATATGGTTAGTGATGTCTTAGCATTCTGCTTTGTTTCAGTTCAGTACAATCCTTTATAGGCACAAAATTCAATTCACAGTTGGTCTCTGTCTAGACAAGCTCTGGTATTCCATTTCCCAGCCATGGCAGTTTGAATGGTTGGTGCTTGTATAGATTGTGCAAGGACTCGCTGCCCTTGGCAATACTAAGTGTCTTCTTTTTTCACATATATGAACAATGTTGGGAGTTGGTTTTCTTTCCAGTGTATTAAATGGAAGCAGGCTTTCCTGCAAAATCTGGCTTCTCTCCAAAAATTTAAAGAGTTTTCCTTGGCACTTCCACATTTCTTAGTTACCATTTTAAGAAACTCTAGGGACAGATGATAGGAGCATTTCCTTATTATTTCATCTTCCTGCTCAAAGTAATGCCACTCGACAGTGGCTGATAACTGAGGAGTGACATAAAATAGGGTAACTTTGGGGTTCAGTAAATCGATGGGATTACCAATTTTCACCTGTTACCCCTCTTACCTCTCCAAGAGCAAATGAATGTGCTATCTGTGCACCTGACACACTAAAATGAAAATGGATGAATATTCTGAAGTGGTTGGAAAATTCTTCCTAGTCAAAAACTGTATTCCTTTTACCTCAGAAGGTTTTCAGAAGATTTGAGTTACGTTTGATATTTAGCCTATGGATGAAATCAAATTGTAATGAAATCAGGGGCATAACTTCACATGCATTGAATCCAGGCTTTCAAAAACTCCACTGCTATGAAAGACTTTCTCCTTCCCTTGACAACAGGAAGGAAAAAGATTATTCTTGACAGTGAAAGATTTATTAATAAAATCTCTGTCCATCTTTAACACTTTACTCTCTTAGCACACTTCTAATTACCAAGCAAACGACTTTATTTTTCTCTCAAGAAAATAATCCCAATCTTTTATGAAAACTAAGGTGTGTTTTCAACTTGTCCAGATTTCATTGTTCCTGATATTGTTTCCAGGCTGCAAGAAGCATGTCTTGAACCAAACTCCATTAAACATTTCCACTCTGCAGTAAGAGCAGACACTGATCTACTTGTCCAGCTCCTGTGGCAGCCCAGCTCAGCTACCCAAGACTGAGACACAGCTCCTTTCCATGCTTCTCCTCTCTCTAACCCACATTTCTTCTGAAATCCAGCATTCCTTTCACCAACTCATTCAGCTGGTCCTAGAATAAATTTTTGCAGGTTGTATTTGAAATATTGCCAGCTAAGTCACCCCATGGAAGGGGAGGAAAGAGCCCTCAGTGGGAATGGTGGAATTTTTTTGTGAGAGAGGGAAGAAAGAAAAGAGGGGCAAGACCTCTTTCCTCTGGCACTGGGGAGCCACCCGAGAGGTTTCACTACCCGTGCAACCACAGCCTTTGGGTGGCTGTTTTACATTCAGTTTTCTTTCTTACTCCTGCTGCAACATGTTGCAAGAAAAGGTCATTTGCTCTTTGTTGATGAGGAAGAGACCCATGGGTCTTTTAGAGATTTTTTTTCTCTTATCTCTTAAACTGACAATCTATTTGCTGACCATCCTCTGACAAAGGTTGTTAGCCCTGATTAGAAACTTGTTGGGTTATATTATACTTGGTTATATTATATAAGCATAGTTAAAACATTAGATTTTTATCTTTTTCTGAAGAAGGTTTCCTACTGGTCTCAAGGAATTTTTTGAATAGCACAGGTTTTACTCTTCAATAGCAGTATCTATTTTTTATTTTTTTTGTCTGCATTCTTCTGCATTTTTCTTTTGTATTGCTGCTGCCTTTGTCTTCAGTGGCACTCTGATAGTAACTGTCAGGCAGACCCAGACTTGTATTGGTTCTGTTAACTTCAGCTAAAGTCTCTACTTTCTGGCCTGACATGCTTATTCTTATTTTAATGAAAAATACTTCATTTTGGTGGAACATCAGTCTGTATTGATTTTTGTAGCCACTTATTTCCTGAGGTTTTATCCATTCTTTCGTGTGAGACACACACTGTGCAGGAGCACTTCTTAATCCTCAGATCTC
The DNA here is from genome assembly GCF_000747805.2 of Chaetura pelagica. Lineage (NCBI taxonomy): Eukaryota > Metazoa > Chordata > Aves > Apodiformes > Apodidae > Chaetura > Chaetura pelagica. The sequence goes on along the minus strand of NW_009953486.1, from coordinate 5,306,884 downwards.
CCTCCAACTCAAGCAGAGTTGCCAGGAGAGCTACTAACTACCAGCTTTAAGAATTTCACAAAACAGCCCTAAAGCAGCAGACAGTGATTATGCAAGAAGTTGTATCATTTGTGTGACCTTCAGCAGGTAGCCCAGATCCCTTAAATATCTGTGCTGGGCACTGAGATTGTACAGATCACACAAATGTTGTAATGAAAGTAGCAGGTGTTGTAAAATTGCTGAGTAACTATAACATTCACTACCACGGAGGAAAAAAGAGGTGATTGTTTTCTCTTCTTCTATCATCCTGATCAAATCCAAGGAGATGGAAAGCTGATATTCTAAAATTTTCAAGTGGATGTTGAGCACTAACTCCAAATCTAATAATCCAACAGCAGACATAAATAACTCACTTCTGGAATGCTGATCGAGTTCTTGCAACTATAAAAATGTAGAGCATTCGGTGGGTTTTTGATGTTTTGTTTGGGTTTTTTTCCTCCTGAGTGTCATGTAGAACTCAGTCTTTTCCACCAGGCATTATGCAGTTAAGATCTCTGTGAATCCCAATACAGTCAACATTCTTTGTGGTTGTCTGGTGTTTAGTGTTTGTGGCTTGTCTTTCCACTTTAAAATAGGGATCATAGCATTTTCTTCCTTCGCAAGGATATTGTGTAAAAGCTGTGTTAGAAGTGTGGCTTATTCAGACCGTAAAGGAATATAAATACGTAGAAAAACCCATCAGATGAGCATACCCAGGGATGCTCTCTGTGCTCGGGCATCTCAGTTTGGCTAAATAAACCAGAAAACAGCCAGGGCTCAAATCAGAAAATCTATCATTAAGAGCAGAGGGTTTTCCTGGCATAGTGAGAGCATAAACAAGCCAGAATCCCTAAAAACAAAGTGAAGATTTAGAACATCTTCACCAGGAGCAGAGTGAAAGGCTCCCCTGTGTCACCAAAAGGATGATTAATGCCTTGTTAAGGATGAAGTGTTGTGTGCTGGATGATGGCAGGGGGACTGCTGCATGGCAGTACAGGCTTCACACACTTCTGGTGGTGTTCAAATTTTGCTGTGCTTTGCTTCTGCCCTTTCTAACTTGGATATTGCAGTGAGGTGGTAGCAGACAAACCTGTACTGATGGGCTTTTTTCAGTTTCTCAATTTGCATCCAAATTTCTAAATAACGGTAAATGCTATACCACTGTGCATTGTCTTAAGTGAATTTTTTCAACTCAGTGAAACTTTCCGATTTGATTTGTAAGCAGATGTAAACTGCTTCTCATATGTGATTATAGATCAAAATTCCATCTAGCTCACTGAGGACTATTTTTGTTAAGAAAAATATGCCAGATTTTAGTTTCTCCAAGCAACGCTACTCTGAGTAGCTACCTATAGATTTCTCTGGTAAAAGGGAACTCCTCCCATGGTATGAAAGCATCTGTACAGTAAGAATTAAGGAGAGGGATGTCTCTCAGTGCCTTGCCTAATTCTTATTGGGAGACCGCATTATAGAATAGACTTTACAATCAACATCAGTCTGATTGCTCTGATTTTCACAAGCAGTAGGTTTGCATTGGTGGATCACTCCTTGTGCTGACTCTCTGCAGACCAGGAGAAGGACTCCTTTGTTTCTTGCTCTTATAGGAAGCAGGAAAGTAAAGCTGTTATTGTTGTTGGGTGTCATAAACATTTTGTAGTAAGTAGCTGTAGACATTGGATTTATATGGCCTTTACATTTATCTGTGAGATATTTGGAAGTACTGTCAAGCATGAAGTAGCCAGCATGGTTTTGGGGTACTTGATGTCTGCAGGTTCTCATGTTCTGTAAATACTCTTCAACCTCATACTGCCTGTTTTTCTGCAGCATACTGAAAGCAAACTGTGCCTCTGTATCCTGGAAGCAGAAGGCATTTTTGCAGAATTTCAGGAGTGGTTTCTTTCAGTATTCAGAGCAAACCCACTGGAGCTGGCAGCCACAAATCACAGCAGCAGTATTTGCTGGCTGGTGAGGTAGTGTTGTTTTGCAGACTGCTGGTAAATCTCTGGGAAGTTCCTTCTGCACCCAGCTGCTAGATGGAAGACATAATTGGTGCTCATGATGGGCAGACCCCATAAAAGACCAGAGGTTTGTAAAATTGCTATAAAATCACTGGGTTGTAGAGAATTCTATGAGCAATAAATTTCTGTTTATATGATGGAGGCAGAATTCTGCCAGGTCCTTCACAAACCTAGAATGAAGAAAGTCGTAACAAAAAAAGACATTTTGAAGGAATGAACTGTGAACTAAATCCTACAAGTAAAAGGGTTCAAAGCAGGGCTTGGAACAAGGAAGAACAAAGCCGAAGGATTAGTTGTAATACAAATAGCCCCCGACTTCAAAGGCTTAGAAAGGACTATGGTTAGCTTAACTGTTTACTGAAGCTGATCTAAAACTGAGCAGGAATAATAGTCTTTCTAGCCTCAAACTCTGCCCTAGCCAGAGGCGAAGGGAGCGAATGTTTCTTTGAAAGGCAAATCGAGTGCTCTGGCAGGGGATTCCCAGGGTGCAGTGGAGGGGACTGGGCAGCGCTTTGCTGCTCTGCCGCTGACCTTGGTTCTGAAAGACACCTCTAATACTCAGCTGGGTCTGTCTGACGTACCAAACGCTCTGGGACACTGGGTATCACTCGATGCTATCTTAAGATACTTTCTTGTTAAGTGGTGTATATTCACAACTCTCTTCTGCAAACCAGCCACTTTAAAGTGGTGCAGATTGGCAAGTGCTAGTCGCCCTGCACAAGACCTAAATCTAGCTAAAAATTTCAAGCTTCTACCTGTTCTGGCAAATATGAAGTGGTATGGCTTCATTAAAAGAAGCCGAATTATTCCTTCCCCCTCTTTCCAGCATGGGGATCGAGTAATTTGTTTGAATCAACTAGTGAGGAAAAGGCTGTTATGATGTGGGGGTTTTTTCTATGATAAGTCTAGGAGGGGACTCTAACTCTTCAATAACTACAGTCTTCTGAGGAGTCTTAGACATTATGCACAGCTTGAAATGTTTCTAGCCAATGCAGCATTTAAATCTTCAAGCCAATTAAGTATAATTATTGAGTGAAAGGTAATACTTTTCTCACCAATATGACAGTTAAATTTAAATTGGTTTTTAAATTAGAAGGTGACACCTACTAACTATCAGTCAGGTGTTTATCTGAAGACTGTTGGCAATTTCCTTTTTTTTTAGTGTATATATATAGCCCATGTAGTTTATTGAAGGCTGAAGAGGGGTTTGCATTTTGTGCAGAGCCAGTAAATACACAGAGCACACATTAATAAAATAGGAAATGTCACAACAGATGTCTTTTGCAGAAAGTGTTTAGTTCTCTTAATGGGTATTGATAAAAGCTTTCTATTTATTCTATTTTATTAACTAGCAAAATTGAACTCTTAGGCTAATATTTCTAAAAAGTGTTTAACGATGTAATTTGCCAATTTTCTATCCATTTATGGGCCACATGTGTACTTGGCTTTGAGCATTTCTACTATATAATACCTTCTAAAACTTGGAGAGTTTTGGATTCATGGGCACATCACAGGGTTCAAGGTGCAGATTTACTCCTGTCCTGTGCTCTGCTGCATAACGTTCACAGATCTGCTCAGAGACACTGAGACTCTGTTAATGCAAAGGAAACCCACAGACCTGTTTCCGTTTGTTTAAAAAGCTACAATTTTCCATGGAAAGCTTCACTTCCTACAGCATATACAGCTTACTAATACACAATTGCAACATCATAAGATACAAAAGTTTCATTTCATGAAATAGCAATTTGAGGTTATAAGATTTGCATTCCAAGCTGCATTAATAGGACTCCTCAATGATTGGAATTACAGGCCGCTAGTACTTTTGAAAATAAGCATTTTTTCTCATGTCTTCTGTGCGAGATCTTTTTGAGATTATTGTTTGTGACAGTTAAGGAAACATAAATCAATAGTTTCTGAAGGGGTTTTTTTGTAAGCAATTGCTGATGACTTATATTTTGGCACTTATGGTAGAGAGATAAAAACATAGTGATGTCAACACTTGTAATAAACACCTATTTTGAGAGCAATTGACATAACTGTATAAAGACTGTATTTACATGATGAAAGATGCCAGGTGACATGGCTATTTAGGTTTGAAAAGGTGTTTTCCTTAGCTTAAAAGCCCTTTCTATCTTTTCATAAACACTTTGCAGTTCCTTCAGTAGTAGGAAGCTGTGGTAAGTAGCAACAGGGCTTGTTTTCTTGTGTTATGGTGTGGGTAGTTTTTAAGTCTTGGTTGCCTTCTGCAACTAGAGACTGAGGGTGCTCCTATTCCCTGCCCCAAAAGAGCTTTCACATGGTTGCTGGTCATAGCACTATACTGATATGTGTCCAAAGGCAAGGAGATGGAGCTGTGTCAAGCCAGTTGAGCTAGTATCTTCAGCAGCAGCAGCTCTGACTCTTGTTTCATAGAATTACAGAATCATAGAATGCCAGGTTGGAAGGGACCTCAAGGATCATCTAGTCCAACCTTTCCAGTTAATATAGTTTGTATGAGATGGCTCAGCACCTTGTCAAGCCGAAACTTAAAATTGTCCAATGTGGGGGAATCTGCGACTTCCCCTGGGAGACTATTTCAATGTTCAACTGTCCTCATGGTGAAAAATTTACCTCTTGTGTTCAAGCTTGTTTGTCAAAGCTTTGCTATGAAGTTCTGAGGGGTGCTGGCTCTTCAGCATTGCACTGCAGCTCCAGCTGCTCTGTGAGGCAGCCTGGCTGCAGGACACCTCATTCCTTACCACCAAAACACTCAACAACCCTCTCAGGCAAAGGGCTCAGAACTGGAGGTTGGTGCAAGCCAAATGCCTCTGTTTATGAAAAAAAAGATCAGAAATTGTGTTCAAAATATTAAAAAACATGACCAATGCACAGGCCATGATGATCCTAAACACCAACATTTTGTATGTAAAATTGGTTGTACATGTGACTCCTGGAATTTTGCAAGTGTGAAATGTCTACTTTGCATGCAATTTGCATGAAAATGTAGTAATCACATGTAAATGGAGATGATTTTATTCTTTCTGTTCTAGTCTCTATCAGAATCAATATGTAAAAGACCTTTTACCCTTTCTCTTTTTCCCTTTCTTTTTCACAATATTCAATTAGTGGTTTAAAAAAACCCAACAACAGAACGAGTTAATAGTTTTCTATTTCTACTACTCTGTCTTTTTCTTGTTCTCTGACCTTCCAACAAAATTACTATAGAGCTTCATCATACAAAGGGGGACACCTAAAACAATTACCTCAGAAATGCTTCTATTTATTTTTCCTTTTAAAATTGTCAGCCTTTCAATGTTACAATTATATAGACAAATGTTTCTGTTGTACCAGAAGACAAAAAGGAATAAAGGGAGAGCAGGGGAAGCCCCAAGAACCACACAACCACTTAAAAACTACTTAAGGCATTATGTACACTCAATTCTAGATCCGTTGTAGACATTGGACTAAATCCTGCTTTCAGGCACACAGCAGTAGCTGTAACAAAGACTTTGACTTTGTTCAGATGTTAAGGGCAAAATTTGCTACCACGAGCAAATTGGTTTGTTCTGTAACAGGCACAATCACTGAGGAGAATAAGTGTTATGAATGTAACCCTGACTGATACAAGTGTTAAGGTGTAATGTCATTTAGCTGTGTTGTAGAATCTGCTGGAGACCGGTTATGTGCCAGGAGAGCCAGGTATGGTGCAAAGCTAACACCTTGCTTCACCTCAAACCAGTCAGGCTTTTCCTGTAGCTGAGCCAGAATGAAAAAGGGGGGTTTAGTTCTGTTTGTTTTCCAATTATTATTATTTTTATTTTTTTTATTTTCCTGTGGAAGGGCTCAACAAGCCTTTGTAATACATTTGATTGGTGACAAAGCAGCATGTAGTGTTTTATGTAAGAGCAAAAGCAAAAATGCAGTGTAGAGCAGGAAATCACAGGGCATTTCCAGCATCTAACATTCAGATAGTAGAACATTCCCAGCTATCATCTCTCCACAGGCTAAATACTATGACTGCATTTGGGTCTAGGTAGGATAAAAGCTGTGGAGTGTGCCAGAAAATAAACACGGAGACTAAATGCATCCAGTACTTGTCAGTGTGGAGAAATAACATGGATAGACTACCCACAAGCTGCAGGCTTCTATGCTGGAAGCTACTGCTCAAGGATAGAAATACAAGAGAAGAGAATTTTTTCACTCTATGGGCAATCTAACAGTGGAACATGTTTTCCAGGGACACTGTGGAGTCTCCCTCCTTGGAGGTGCTCCTAACATAAGCTGAAGTTGACCCCACTTTGAACAGTGGTTTGGATGAGCTGACCTTCAGACATCCCTTCCAAATTAGATTGTTTTGAGATTGCAGGAATGGTATGAAATAACCTCAAACTAAACTTGGTTGTCATGGTAATGGAATTTTTTTATTGTTTCCTTATGTAACCTGTAAAAGAGCATGTGGTGGTCAGATCTGATGCCATCCAGTCCATAACAGGTCAAACATAATCAATATTTAGCCAGAGGTTAGAACAAGCTTTTTATCAGAAAGGAATATTAAAACTGTATTTGCTCTTGGTTTTGGTTTTAGCAGAGGATTCAGCCTCAGTTACTCTTCTGTTTCTTGTGGTCTGTGCAGTTATACTCAAACGAAATGTACAGTTTTGTTTTCTGCCTAGAGGAGAAATACATGCAACTGCATATCTGGTGGAGGTAGTGACTTTTTGATAAAATACTTTATTGGAGTATTTCTTTATAACAAAATGTCATTGGCTTTGATATTGACCAACTATGTCCTTATTTTGAGAGACAGATAATATTGCTATTGATTTTGTAATCGGAGCAAAATTACAAAATCTCTGAAGCATTCCAAACCTGATTAACATGGGTATCTGTAAAACAGGCTTACCCAAAAGGTTAAGATTAAGAGTTATGAATTACTGAAACTACCTTGATTGCCTCAGATCATGAGAACTACCAAACTTGCTTTAAAATTCCATTTAACAATTCATGGAGAAATTCTATGGTTGCCTATGAAGTACAATAACAATAATTTCATTACATTTCTAGTATATTAAATTTTGAATTACTTCTCAGCCTCTTTTTGAATGTGCCCTGCAATAATTGGTAATAGTAGTACAAACAATTTACTGTGTTCTGCTACAAGCTGCTGTCAGATCTGTGCTCCTTTCAGGAGTAGCGAATGAAACTATCAAAGCACACAAGGTGCAGTTCAGTTATACCATCAACAGCTCAGCTAATTGTCTAGATATTAAGCAGCTATTTTTTTTTCTGTCCAAAGTGTAAGAGACTGGAAACAAAGATGTTTAAAACAATATATGACTTTTACAGTGGAATATCCCTACTGATGGTCAGCAATTTTTGCATGGGGAGAATATTGATGGTGAATTATTGTATTTAAAAACAAACAACGAAGTACCCAATGAAACATGAGACAGAAAGAAAACCAGCAATGTTTCAAAACAGGGCTTCCTCCATAAGGACAAACAGCAGGATGGGTCATCAGTGTAGAATAATAAAATAAATTGAAAGGACTGGCTCAGGCTTAGGAAGAGTTTAAAGAATCACTATTTGTGATTTTTTTAATCCTTCATTCAATGTGTTAGAGCTCAGCCTATGACACTGCACAGCTGCTTTATCTCTCAGTGTGGAAATGGCACTAGCCAAAGGAGAAATAATTTTGAACTTCCAAATTGCTGTGCATTACCATTTGGCTTTGAAGTTGGCTTTGTCTTTCTGTGGGGGCTGGACAAGATGCCCTCCAGGGATCCATTCCAAACTATATCACTCTGTGATTCTGTGTTTTCTGTTGAGGAGCTTTCTTGGAAGTCGTATTTCTCAGGCATGTGTTTCTTGGTCTGAATTGTTTATAGGAGGGTGTTTAAAACCAAGTAGATTTAGAGACCAAAAATTCTTGGAAATATGCAGGCAATTTCTACATTTGGGATAAACTTAGTGTTTTTAGAATCATATCTGACTGTTCAATGATTGTTTGCCTCTACCAATGGATCTACTATCTTTCATGCAGCCCTTCACACATGGAAAAGGTCTACCAAACATTTCTTTTACCACTTCTGTAGATTTTTAGGTTTTGATTTGTTTTACTTTGTTTTGGGTTGTTTGTGTTTTGGCTTTTTTGGTTTGGGTTTTTTTGGGGGAGTTATTTGTTGTTTTTAATTGAAGTCCCTTGTAAAGAGCTACTTCCTGCAGAGCCCCAAAACAGTGACAGGAAAATTACTAAAAGAAAAGAATAACAGGTTTGTCAGGTTGTTTCTTCCTTCCATAAGTCTTCGTAATGCATCTCTATTTTCCCCATTCAATTTGACTTTTTCAAGACAGCAGAATAATCTGGTTTTGTTTTGTTCAACACTGAGACTTGGAACAAAGCACTCACTAGCCTGATGCTCTGCCCAAGCTCAGGTCTCTCAAAGGTCTAAAATCCACACTTTTCTTTGAAGTTTTTTCTGTTCTTAAATAGCAAACACAAATATCTAATAATTTTGTGAGTCATCGCTCCAGTCAGTGCTGCAAGGGCTGCATCTCTCCTGACTGTTGATTAATTTGGCACCAGGATTTCCTTCTTCAACAGAACATCCACATGCTTTAAAACAGAAGTTTTCAACATAAGAATTACTTACGTCTGTTTTTGAGGAATAAAGCTTATCTCTACACTTAGAATAAATAATGCAAAATAACTTTGATAAATCTACAGAGCAGAGAACTGTTACACAGCTGGAAGGCAGTATAGTCACTTGTTGGTCCACTGAGGATATGAACAATGTTTCCATGTTAATAACAAATCAGTGCTCTGTAGAAATGTATTTTCCACACCAGATATTACAGTGTGTGACCAGCAGTTGAGTGGAGTAAGGGGTAACTGGGACTAAAGCAGAGCAGAAGCACAAACACAGGAATTCAGTATTCTTGAACATAATACCATATATCATTAAACTGTTAGTCCTGGGAAGGATTTCTAGTCAGAATTACAGAACTTATTTCATTGCTTGTCTTGTTATTCTCGTGATTGTCAGATTGCAGGTAAAATTAATGTTCTGCTCTTTGTTACTGATAATTACTTGTGGTCATTACTTAGCTTCTTTTTTTCAGAAATATGAAATCTTTGACAAAGTTTACAGGTTTTTTGCAGTTATTCAGAAATAGGAAAGAAACTGAAATCTGAATTGTATAGTGGTCAATATATTAATAAAGTAAATTCCTAAAATCATGTCCTGCTTTAAAACCAAAATGCTTGAGAAACATGCAGTGAACCACCAGTATTTGAAAAATGCTTTTTATAAGTGTGGCTGAAATGTGAAAAGAATGATTTCTCAGAGCTCATAAAAAAGGGATATGAAAAGCAAACAACAATATGTTAGCAGAGAGACAGTAAATTTAAGGTGTCTACTCCTGGAGGCAAAACCAAATGGGCAGTCCTGCCACTCTCCTATCCTCTGTAGAAAATGTTATTGCCTGCTTAGTTGTCCTAATCCTACCTTTCCTATTTGTTTAAACTATTCAAAGTGCTTCTTATCTCCCTTGTTTCAAGCTACATTAAAAATAGCTCCACTGAGTTATTGAATTTGAAAACAATTTCAGCAAAACGTAGTTCCTGGATAAAAATTAGTGAAAGGCAAAGTTCATAGGGAAAAGGGCAATTTAAAATAGGTCAGGTAGTGAGTGCACTGGGTATAAATAGGGATGAGCTGTCCTGTTGAAACTTCCATTAGATACTTCTGGGGGTTCTTGGTGTTTGCTCTGCTGTGTTTCCTGGAGTCTCCTCTAGCACCAATTCCTCTAGGATTGGTGCTGGAGAAGCTCAAACACAGACAGAAGCTCTGAAGCTGACCCAGGAAAGTGCCCCTTTGAGCTGCTTTCAGAAGCTGATGCTGGAACAAGGTTTAGAATAGTTTTTGAAGGTGGCTTCTGGTTTGGCCTTTGGAGCAGCTACAGCCACCTCAGGACTGCCTCTTTTGTCATGTCATTTCTCCATTTCTGGGCCAAATTTAATAGCTCTGTCTAGAGCCACTATTTTCTTCTCATAAAGTATAAGAGAGTTTCTAGAACTGTCTCTAGATTAGTGTCTAGAGCCACTCTTCAAAAGTTAAAAGAATAGATATTTAAACTTATTAATTCAGGAATTACTGTTCTTCTGCAGAAGCACATGAAGTACAAACCATGTTATTTTCTACATTTTAATTTCTGTTGTTTCATATGGTGAATTTCTGCTGTTTCATATGACATCAGGCCCTGGCACAAAAGGCCAGAGCACTGATAATGGAAAAAAACAAATTGGTAGGAAGCTGCTAAAGGGAATAGTAAGGTAGAGTCCTCAAATCTAGGAATCCCAAGGTTAATTTTTCTTTATATATATATATGTGAAATGTTTTGATAATTAGAGTAAAATCTTTTGGAGAAAATTATTGTTCTAGCATTGAGTGATCTTCTTTTATTAAGATAAATCCCAATTTGAAGCCAAAAGACTTGATGCTGTCTGTACATTAACACTTAGTTCTGCTGAGGTGGCTGCAAGTGGCTCTGCTTTACCATTGCAATTCCATCAATTTTACACAACTATTGTCAAAACAATTCAGAATCTCCTGTGGTAATCAGATAATTGAGACTATTGTAAGCTGGCAGCTCTTGCTAAATTAATTTGTGAAACAGTTTTAAGTAACAAATAGATGGGAGAAAATCACAATCTGATTATAGATATTGCAGACTAAGAAACCAAATTAAATTAATTGGATAAATTATTCATTGTGAATTACTTTCTCAGTACTACTACTAACACCCCAGGGAAAAAAAAAACAACTGTAAAGCTTCAAAGAGGAGGTAAGAGCATTTTCCTCTGATTTCTTACAAAAAGTTGTATGTAACTGCATGTTTTGGTTTGGGCCTAACATGGTAACAAAGAACCAGCCCGGTGGCTGCTCACTCAACTTCCCCCACACACCCACATAGTGGGATGAGGAGGACAAAGACCAGCTAGAAGCTTGTGGGTTGAGACAGAGAATCATAGAACCATAAAACTATTCAGGTTGGAAAAGACTCTTGGGATCAGAGTCCAACCATCATCCCTACTCTACAAAGTTCTCCCCTAAACCATATTTACCAACATCACAAACAGCTCTTAAACACAAACAAATCAGAATGACTACAGTACTAAAGAAAAAAGAAATACTAAGTTCTTAGGAAAGACAAGTCTTGGCTTCTTAAGGAGATGTGAAAATGAAGGAAATGTATCATGGGCTCCTTATCCAGCTACGATCATTAAAGCTGACCATGGACACAGGAAGATAGAACAAAAACTGAGATACTATATGCATTCATAAGCATGTAGATCACTCCAATTCAGTTCATAATTTCAGAATTATATATTTTATTTTTTATTTCTTTAAGAAAAACCTGGAGTGACCTTCAGAACCAAGGCCATAAACATTTCTAGGACTGGGCCTTGAGTTACCATTTCTAATTAGAAATTTCAAGCGTATATTTCAAATAATAAATGGCAAAATAACATGAAGACTAATTTTAAAACATCTTATTATAAACTAGGATTCAGTATCCTTCTCTGACGTTTGCTCCATTTGTTCATTCTGTAAGCTGCCCTTAGAACTTATTTCCTTCTGTCCTATTTTGATTTTGTATAAGCATATAAAAGCTACCAGAGGCTGAAACACAGAGTGATTAATAAACACCCATCTTTTTTAATTAGTGTCATCTGACGAGATCAGAGATGAATAGAAGAGTTTCCCTAAAAAAAATTACTTTTCTGATACTAAGTACAAATTCTCTTTAAAATCTACCCAGGGAATTTTAGCACTGCAAGAAGAGACAGCCACTGAGTAGTTTTTCTGGAAAGATGGCTGATAAGTATTGTCTTTTATAAGACATGCTGAATAAGATAAGAATTAACATTTTGCTTTACCTTTACAGCACCTTAGAACATTGGATAGAGGATGATACTGAGACATGGGAATTAAGCTGTCAAAGGGCTTCTTTCTTTTGTTGCTTTCATCTACAGCCAGTAGACTATATAATAAATTTGTAATAAAATAATAGATTAGCTGGACTTTTGTGGTACTTTAAATACGTAGTTGAAGAAGTATTTTAAAGTTACTCATTTTGTTACAGAGATGTACTGGTAGTTTAACAAATGCAATTCTGAATAATTTTATTAAAGCAATGGGCTTTCTGTCATTTGTGGGTTTTTTGCTGGTTTGTGGGTTTCTTTGAGTACTAGACTGATTATTCCAAGTAACTCCAGAAGATGTGCTACCAGGATATACAGGACAGGATGGCAAATATTTTAGTAAAATAGCTGCTTGCAGAGTTTGTGCAAGGAATACCATGCCCATGATAATTTTGGAATAATATCTGCAAAAGTCTCTCTCATCTTGTTTCAAATTATGTATCAGCTACAAAATGTAAACTCAAATTAATTTAATACTATAAAAAAGTGACACAGTCTTCTCCAATATTTAATTCTTTCTCTGAATATGTCTGCTTATAGGAGGACTAGAATTTCCTCAGTTTGCTAGGCTGCTATATTTGCAGCTTGCAGCAGCACAACTTCCTTTCAAAAGAGTCCTTGGGCTGGACCACATTTTTGGCAATGACACTCCTCCTGTCATCCTTCCTGTTGCTTAATAGTGTTTCCCTCTGATTTTTGACTCCTAGGTTACTTAGGCTCCTTGTGATTTGAATGTATGTACTCCTCATTGCAGCAAAAGTACCATGTAATTTGTAACTAGGTTAGTGTGGAAGTTCAGAGTTTATTTTATCATCTTTTAAAAACCCTCCTGGAAGCTTCTGACTACAGAGGCCTCTTTTCTATTTTCTTTTTATCTTCTCTCTGCATGCAGTTTGTTTCACATACCTACATACAGAAAGGATGTAATTTATGACATAGAAAATGGGATATGACATCTGTGACTTGCTGCCTTGGTTTTCCTCTGCAGATGGTGCTGAGTTGTTTGCTGCTCTTCAGCGACATGCTGGCTGCAGGTGTGGAGCTGGTTTTGCATCAGACTGCACTGCACTTGCAGTTGGTCTTATTTGTCCTCCTGATGCCTTTGCACATAGTTATTGGTCAAACTCACCACTCCTGCAGGGACAGTAGCAATATCCTTAAGGCTTTCCAGTTCCTTTCTGGTTTCCGTGCTTGTCATTTGTATACAGAAACATAAGGAATCAGTCTGAATGGAGCTGACTGGGCTGCACAAGTTTCACATTTGACCAATGACTGCAGAGTATTGCTTTTGATGAACCAAGTAGACATTTTAGGCCTTAGTCCTTTCTCCACACCCCTAGGTTTCATTTTTAAACTCTTGTGCCATTGTTAGAGGACAAGACCCACTTAACTGAAATTGATGTGGTTTGAAAAGCAAGGGCACTGCTCCACTCCCAGCATCAGAAAGGCAAAGAGGTCAGCTCCCTCAGGAGGGTATGGGCCCAATGTCAGCAAGCTTTCCTTTCTCTTTCCTTTCTCCTTTCTCTGGTGTGATACATGGTCAGCTTCTCAGCAGACAATAATCAGTGCACTTTCATAGAATCTCTGAAAAACATGGATTTTAAAGGCATTAAGGCACTTTCTGGTGTTTCCAAGCATTGATTTTTAGAAAGTAAGTAGGAATTTAGTGTGAAGAACTTTGCTTCTCCACCACAACCCTTCCAGTAAACTCTTGTTCAGGTCAAAGACAACCAGCGAAGTTCTAGGGTTTCTTGGCTGAGTTTTACTGGTTTCTCAACAATGAAGGAAAGGGTTAGGCCACTCTTTTCTTTCTTTTTTTTTTTTTTTTTTTTTTTTTTTTTTTTTTTTGGCCCTCCTTGGCCACCCCCCCTATTTAA
>NW_009953486.1:5279168-5292908 GCF_000747805.2 Chaetura pelagica | reverse complement strand
TTTTTTTTTTTTTTTTTTTTTTCTTTCTTGCTGGACCTCTCTGTGCACCCACTCAATTTAAATAGTTGTCTGGCTAAATTATGCAGCATAGAGGAGCTCCCTAGTGGTGACCCCAGTCTGGGTCATCAGCCCAATCTTGTTCCTATCCATATTTTATCCCCAACACTGAATATGCTTCCTCTTGATTCCTATGTCTCTTCTGCATGCCAGCAGTTACCAGAGACCTTTAGGAAGAAAACTAAATGTGTCTGCATCAGTGGAGTCATCTAGCTGATTGATCATGGGGCTTTTAAAATCCCATTATATCGCTCTGGACCCTTGTAACTGGATTGGAATATAGATGGAAGTTTCAGAGTCCTTTTAATATAATGCTGCCACATGCTTTGTCGATCAGATTTTTCTGTTCATTCTCTAGGCACTTGTATAATGTTTTTTAAATGTCTAAATCATATTTATCCTCTTAAAAAAAGTATGTGTACAACTGTGATTTATAAGAAGCAAGTATGCTCACTTTTAGGATTTAAGGAACAATTGTCAAAGCTTGTCAGAGACACTCAGGAACAAGACTTTCAGCTGAAGGATCATATGAAAACAAATTACTCATGTCTGCTGTCCAGGACCCAAGGTTAATTACTGTAATGTAGAACAGACTGAGGAAAATGTTATGTACACATCTCCTCGATTAACCCCTTGTCTAGAAAGGAAGCACTGCAATAAGCAGTTGGCCATCTAGTTATTTAAATAGCAGGTGTTTCATGGCAATGGAGCATTGGGAGGGAGAGTGAAAAAACATTCCAAGAAATGTCATAAATACATACCAAAAAATGGTGAAATTGAGGGTTAACCAAAAGCCTACAGCATAAAACAGATGGATAACAATAGCACATGGCTGATATTTACAGGACAGACTTTGACTTTCTGTGTACAGTTTTGCATACTCAAACACTGTCCCTTGCATGTGATTGATTATTTAGGAGTGTATAAAGTCACCTACCAGCAATAGGTGTCTAAAATGCATCTAGGAGTGCCTTAGAGGAATAAATACTCTATCACACAGAGTAATTAAACTATGGAGCTAACTGACACAGAAATCTATTGAAGGCAAAAAATGGGGCAAATAAATGGATAACAGTCCCGTCAGGAGTTACAACTGATGGTGAAGAAACATTTTAGAAGGAATACTAAATATCTGAGCTCAAGAATTTCTTCACAGCTGGAGATGTGACACATGGGGCAGATGATCAGGTGATCTCAAGCTCTGTGCTCTGACCACTATTGGAGATGGGATGGTCAAAGGATTGTCACACATCATCCAGTTAAATGACCCTTGTGCAGAACTAGAGGTGGTTCCCATCCACTTGCAAAACAGGATGTTTATCAAGGCCTGGCCTGGGTAAAATTCTTTCACTTTTTTCTTTCCTTAGGAGGAGATGTCCCTTTCTGCACTTTCATAGCTATGGAGTAAACACTCTTCTCACTTTGCAGAAGCCTAGACTGAAAATAAGAATAACATTCCTAGTTGCCTGCAGCAGAGGATACAAAGGAGCAGGAGTTATTATATCTGATGTTGTCAGAGTGACTCAATTGGCAGCAATATTGCTTCCAAACTGGTAGAGTTTTTGGGTTACTATAATATATCATATGGGGACTGTTTCTGAGAAGAAACCCAGAGAGAGAAAGAAAGAGAGAAGTTAATTGATGCTGAAAAATGGTTATGAATCCCTCAGTACTCAGCACATTGTCTTCCTTATTCCTATAGATTTTGACTTGGGAAAATAAGTCTTTTCTTCAGAGTAGCAATAGTCAATCTAATACCATTTCTTTCCCATTTCTTTCATGTATTTATAACCAGGTGAGGGATGCTTTAAATGGGCTCTCTGTGGACAAGCACAACTGGATGCTCTTGTGCCAGGAGTAGTGCAAAGTAAAATTACTCATTGTGTTGCTTTTTGGAGGTCCTTCTTCATGTGTAGAGTGTTGATGAACTGCAGAGCATGACCTGTGCTTCCTGGTATTCTTAAGCTTTTTGAGCATTCTGTTGGTTTTGCTTTTTGAAGTGAATGCAACATGTTAAATACTGAGGCAGTGTCTGGTCATTACTCTGGAGTGTTTTTCTGCTTGGTCCTGCTACTTGGACTGCTTTAGTTCTGAACAAAATCTGTGACAGTAACCAAATAGAACATGAGAGGTATAAGCTTCCTGAGGACATGAAAAAATACTTTAGCTGAGGATATTTCACAACTTTTGAAAGAAGACTTTGTTGATTTATTTTTTTTGTTTTTGTCTTGCTGAGACATCAGGTATGATTTCTTTAATTGAAAACTCTCCAGGGTAAGGAAAATTATGAGATATAAGCACTCTGGCTGCTATAATTCCTTTTCATTGACTGCTGGATTCCCAGAGCTACTTCCATACAAATGATAATAGCAATTAAACAACAGATCATTTTGGTCTTCCTCTCTTAGTAAAACACCAGTGGCAGTGTCCAGGAACAGATTTCAGATTGCAAAGCAGCTGGTGTAGAAGGTGACCCTGATACTTCTGGTGAAGAAATTAATATTAATATAAAATATGTTCATTTTCATCTTTCAAAATCTTGACAATCTAGCATATACAGCTTTTCATATATATAAATTTTGATATGAGAAAAATAAGAATATTTTCCAGGGAAACTGTTAGTTTCCTGGGGGGAAAAAATAATTCTGCTGAAAAGCAATTACCTATTGGGAAAAGAAAAACAGTTTGATGGTAAATTGACTACCTATCAAAAATTGATCAGCTCTGCCAGACTGGCTGAGAGAAAGAATTAGCTAAAGAAAGATAGGAGACACGAAAAGAAGGGGCATAGAGGCAAAGAGGAGATGCTTATCAACACATTTCATTCCTTATCACAATCACTGCTCTGCAGCCACTTTACCTAACTAAGGATCAGTTTAGTTACAGTCCCTTTCCTCCTCTTTGGGTCACTGAATTTGTGCTATAACTTGGCTGCACCTGAGACCTCAGCACCTCTACTCTGCTACAGATTACCATGTATTTTCTCCACTGTGTTGGAGCCAAGGGAAAATGCAGTGAGTCAGGATTGGTGGGGATTTTTTTGCTTGTGTTTTTTACCTTCACTTGTCTTAAGATATGGGGTAGCAAATGTTGGATTTGATTGAGTTTCTGTGAAAATTCTGCTTAGCTCAGTCGTTTCTTTCAAGCCATTAACTTCAGTTGTCATGTATACTTGCCACTAAACAAGGCTTTTGCTGCCAATCCCCAGCTAATTTATGGTACAGAAATTTCTTGTTTCAAGAAAGGCACATATTTCTTTGAAAGAAATGATTTGTATTACAGAGTCTCCTGATTTCTCTTCTTCTTGTATTTGCTTAGTGATTATTATTTTTTTTTAATATCTCATTGGTCAAAGTAATACTTGTCTTGGTGGGAAAAGATCAGCATGCTTCCAAGAAGGATGAAACAGAAAATAAAGTTTCATTGTTCAGGGCTTTGAGAAAATGTTCTGTTTGCTGATGGGGCCAAGCCTTGGCAGTTCAGGATGGCAGCCCTGCTGAGAGGGACAGAACTGGGTATCCTTTCCCTAGTGCAAAAAGCAGAAGGAAACTAATGCTACTTGAGCTCTTGGGGAAAAAAAAAAAAAAAAAAGAGATGGGCAGAAGTAGCCAGCAGGAAATGTCACTTTCATTTCTCCAGTTTAAGGGTCTGGGGGCTTTATAGGGAAGAGCCTGCTTTTCCTGCCTGGGGTGCAACCCCTTTGCCCCTTCACCAGCACCCTCCTGTCAGCAGTGCCCGAGCATGTCTGCAAATCTTTAAAGAACCTGAGAAGCTGCCATTTGGCTAGTCTGATTTCTACCTTTGCCAAGCACAAGTCAGAGGCAAAACTAATTAATGTCACTGTACTGCAGACTCTTCCCTAATGAATCCCCCTCCTCTTCAAACTAACCTCAAATGAAGCACATAACATTTTGCACAGGGCTCGGCAGCGGTGCTGCCTGGCACACACAGTCTGCTCTTGTCTTTCCTCACGATTTTGATTGGAATTTCCTAAAGCTGTAGCACAGAAAGAGAAATTGAGCCATTGGCACCAACAGGTTCTCCTCATCACAGCCAGCACTGGAAGTGGAGCCACTGCTGTTGTTTTGCTTCACAGTTGTGTCACTGAAACATCTCCTGCTCACTTCATGCCTGCATACTTAATAAAAGCAGTGGTACTTGCACAGTGCAGGAGTGGCAGGAGACTTAAAAAGGTTTTAGCAGTAACTCCACATTTTCTTCTTTTCTGATTGGTTAGGACATTTCAGCACATGGAATTAATAGTTCAGTCAACCTAGATAGAGCTGGCTGGAATACCAGAAGAAGCATGAAGACTCTGCAGCTTGGATTTCAGTATGGGATTGCTGTCCAAAGAAATATCCCATGCTCCTCCTGTATTTAAATATTAAGAAACTTAATTTTATTCCTGGCAGGCCCAATTCCCCAGGATGAGTTGTGGCAGGAACCTGTTGACA
This sequence comes from Chaetura pelagica, assembly GCF_000747805.2. Lineage (NCBI taxonomy): Eukaryota > Metazoa > Chordata > Aves > Apodiformes > Apodidae > Chaetura > Chaetura pelagica. The sequence goes on along the minus strand of NW_009953486.1, from coordinate 5,288,397 downwards.
GTTGGAGCATTGTGAAGAAGTGAAAAGTTGTTGAGAGCTGGCAAGATATTTTCAAAAGAGCTCAGCAGGTCGTTAGAAATCCAAATACTGGGGCTGGATTTGGGGCAGGTCCATCCTCTTGGAGAATCATCCACCTTGAGAACACTGGAAAGTGCCGAAGACTTTTGAAATTCTGACCACTGTGACCAATGAGTAGAGATACAAGCACACATGAGACAACAGGTCTTGAGCCAAGGCAGAGAGTGACCAAATGTCACACAGTGGGAATCGTTTGGAACAGTCCACCTTCCTACTGCTGGTACTAGTTAGCAAGGCTCTGTTAGAGTTGCTTTTCAGCCTGCCTTTTAGTTTTAGCTGTGGAAACCAGTGCTACACAAGTAAAACAAATGTAAAGATTTTGTTCCCTGTGCTTCTGCTGTCCAAATTCTGCTTGCATTCTTTGCGTCATCTGAAGTTACATGTTAAAAACAACAGCAAATAACAAAAACTGCTCCCAAGATAAAACTGAAGCCCTTCCCAAGAGCTTTGTTATTTTCAGGACAAATCGTGTTTTCAGCAATCTATTAAAAAAGATTAAAGAGTATTTTTGGGATAATAAAATAAAAGACTAGAAAAGCCTCCATTGTCCCCAAATGAAGAAGTGAACATAGCCAACAGGAATGTGCATGTTCTGAAAAGTAAAGGGAGATGTTGTTGCTTGTCTGGAAACTAAACTTGGTGTCTGGAGGCAGGAACAGAGGAAAAAAAAAAGCCTTTGAACTGGGAGGAGGATGACAAAGTGATCTGTCACAAAATGAAATGAAAGCTATACTTGCAGGAAGGAAGAGGAGGGCAGGGAGGAGAGAGAACTCTCACAACTGAAAGGCAAATAGCATGGTACGGGAAGTCAGGCAGAGACACTGACACTTGCAGATGCTTTTCTGCCCAGGAGTTGCACTAGTCTCTTTAGAAAGTCAAAAGCAGGTGTTTCTTTTTGAAATGCAAGCTAATGTGAGCATTCAACACAACCTCTCCCAGGTGCTAGAACAGTATGGGGTTTGGTCTTTCCAAGGTTTATTGCTGAACACATTGTGTAGCCACTGTACCTGCTAGGTAGAAGATCTATGTTTAAAAGAGGAAGGATGGATATATTGATAGCATCAGGAGGAAATTTTCTGCTTCAACTGGGACTTTTATAAAGTCTACAGTAATTTTGATTTAATCAGTACTACAGACAAAAAAAAGATGTACTCACAAATACAACTTTTTCCATATATGGTTAGAAATATATGTACATAAATGATACATGCAAACCCACATTTTAAAAAAGAAATACAAATTATCCTAAGAACATTGTCATCATAGATGAAAAAGTCCTGTTCCCTTCTGAGATGGATGCAAGAGAGTTCAAGTCTCTCTTGGAAAAGAGACTGGAGACTGCTAATGCCTGCATGATGCATAACCAAAATCTGTCTCGTTTATGGTCCAGGCATCAGAATTTGGTAATTTTAAGAACTGTAAAATACACCCCTAAAATTGTTGCAGGGTCTCATGCACACTCTAAGTTTGATTAGAAGATGCTGATGGCTTAGAACAGTACCTGTCTATTTTTTTCTTGAGTGTAAGTGCCATGTTGAACTTATTTTCCTCCAGTGAAACCATCCACCACAGAGCAGGAAAATGAAGAATTAGCTTGGGTGTTACCCTTTAGAGATGACCTAATGAACCACAGGTCTTCAGAAGTAATTATCTAGAGCCATTTGAAAAGGGAAGTTTAAAACCTCCCTTAGGAGATGGAATTGTGAGAAGAAAATTTTTTTGGTCATTTGTTACTGTGGTCTGCATTTATTGGGATCTTGTTATTTTTGATGTTTGGAGCCCATATGCATTTGAGTTGACCTTCTGTTTAGGTGAAAGTCCCATCTATATTCATGGAAGGAAAGATCTCATGTCTGTGGGAAAGTTAAAATTGTTCTCACCCTGCTGTTAACAGCAAAAGAATCCCTGGAGGAGATTAATTTCGTGCTGAGAAGCAAAGAAAATTACAGAATATACGGGTGATTTTAAGCATTTTATCTGTTCTGCTGATAAGATTAAAAGTTATTACATGCAATCAGCTTTTTAAGTACTGGGACTTCTGTTTCAGAACCTCCTCAGCTCCTCTATGAGTAACTCCCAGCTTCCACATTTTTACCTCATACATTTTTAAGTCTTCCTAAAGTCTGATCAAGTTCCTGTGAATAGGCACCATAGAAATTTGCAGATATTACCCAGATGGATGAACTATTTCTACAATTGGAAGCAAAAGAATGTCTAAGAATGGGCAAAAATTCATATTCAAAATTAATTGAGCTGAGTCTTAGTAACTATTACCATTAAGCCAAGTGCTTATGAGAGATACTATATTGTATAAAGTTAAAAGTGATTGTTGTACTTAGTTATTCATACATGTGAATATGGTCCTCTCAGCACAGATGGGATACAAAGAGATATTTGCATTTGTGCCAAATGAGAAAAAGTGGCATTTACACTGATGAAAGATAAGTTCCAGATACACTGATTTTCTCAAATTTAAAATCCACCTATTCTACCCTAAAATGGGAGTAGCAATTATGTGCCTGTGCTTTAGTAATAGGAAAAAATACACCAAAACAGATTGTTATTTATCCCAGAAGAGGAGTATATACCAAAGAGAGTCCTTCACTGGTTTACTTAGTGTTCTTAAAGGGCAGGTTTTCTGAGGGTTAATGTGACTGCCCTGTAAATACTTGTGCAGATAGAGTGGTTCAGTGAGATTACCTACTTTGGTACACTTCTGTTGGATCTGTGTCTAGGTGTAAGTAGAGAACTATACATAATATTTTTGAGCTATTTTTCCAAGCAGATTTGGTTTAGGTTCTTTGTAATTTTCTGTTTCACTCCATACAGTTCCAAGGATGATCTAGCCTCTTAATTTTCTGTCTAATTCCAGTCTGTGGTTGTCTGCTCACACCCATCAGTGGAGAGCTTGGACCACAGGGATGATACTTGCAGGATGTCACTGTGCTACACCAGAGATATCATAGCAACTGTCAAAGCCCAACAGCCATACTACAGCCACGGTGATTTCCAGATTATAGATGGTGTAGGATGCAATGTATGGTTTTAGTTAGCAGTGTAGTTGGGGCAGTACAGAGCTCAGGCTTCTTGGGTGACTCTGGGGCACTCCTCCATGAGCTCGTGGCTGCTGTGGCTACTCTGTTAGAGCTGGTGCTGTTCTTTTGAAGTCATCTCAGGTAGGTCTGCCTAATCTGCAGTCACAGCAGCTGGTGCAGTGCAGACACACACTTAGCCCAAAGCTATAAAGAGTTTTTCTTTTAAAATAATTACCAATAAAAAAATCTAAAATGCAATGATCTAACAGCAAGTGTCATTCCACAAGAGCACTGAAAAGCCACAGGGCCACTGCCTGACACAAAGCAACAGTCAAGTCCTTAGTGCAGTTTTACAAATGGAGCAAAATCTGGAAGTCAGGACACCTCTGTTCTTCCTAATGGTTAGCATTTTGTTTGACTTTGGACAATTCACTGCCCGGCTGTTACTGCAGGTTGCCATTTCTAAAGAATACTATCTACAGCAATATATACTTCTGCTCTAGATTTCAATGCCTGATTTAAGTATTTTAAAGCTAAACATAACCTTCCAAAGAATGTAATATAGCTCTTATTTTATCTGTGATTAACACTTGATTAGCATTCCTCCCATTTAACCTTATTTAGAGTTTTCATCTATCTCACTCTGTCCATTATTTTGCATATTTTCCTGATATTTGATATGATTTTTAATGGCTTTAGTAAGCAAACTCTTACCGTGATTGTATGTTCATACTATTCATATATGTCTCAGCACAAGGTAAACTATTCTCCCACCCACAAAAGAACAGACCAAATAATCTAAATAATTTAGATTTATTTAATAACTACAAATAGTTCAGTTTATGAATATTTCATACTGCCTTACTTTCACCAAGAATAGTGATGCTGAATGTCTGTATCACCAGATTATGCAGCAAACAATGGAAAACATATGTTCTATGTAGTTTTTCTTGACGATTTTTTGAAGTGAGAACACCTGGCATGGTTAGAAATAGGATGCAAAGGAATAGTTTCCTTTTGTTATTTGTGCTCTTGAAATTTTAAGTTCCATCCCAAATATAGTCATGTTTTTCACATTGGAAAAATATATGTTAAAAATATTTTGAAAATTTGCACTTGTAAAAATGCACTTTGCATTCCTCAAAGAGCTGTGTGGGTGCTATTCAGAAATTAAAACCTATATCTTGCTACCTTTCAGATCATCTTAGTTGCTCCTCTAGAAAGAGACTTGCTGTCCATGCAATGCAGTTACCAATTTAGAAGAATCATGGTCCAAAAAAAGTGTTGTTTTTTTTTCCTGTAGCTATTTCAAATCTGCTAAACCAGTGTGTTTGTATCTCTGTTCATACTCAATTACAATAAGTATTGTTGCAGCAAATTGTGCATGCATGTTCCTAAATTCCAGTGACATTGGTGAGATACAGCAAGTGTAAGGAAGTTACACAGAAAGCTGGTGAACCAGGACCAAAACAAGTCATTTGCTAAAAAAACAACCCCAAGTGTTTAGAGCAGATTTTAGTTAGGCAGTAAATCATCAGGCTGATCTAGCTTTGTGAGAAATAGTGTACAAGAGCAAGTTCAAGCACAATAGCTAGTAAGAAAAATGTTACTAGGTTTAATAGCTCAAGTGTGTGTGAGCTCTGTCAGTACAGACACTGGAACCTGCAGTGTTTGTGCTACCAGTGGAAAACTTGTTACTGCAGGGAGAATATTTGTGTGTGTGTGTGTTACAACGATAGTGGTAAAATATCAATGTAACACATCCTTTGGGGTAATAGTTCTGAGTCTTCTAAAGGTACAAGGGAATAACTTGGAAAAAAAACTTCTGAACATTAATTTTTAGAATAGTCTCAGATGGTAATCTTATTCTTCTTAAAGTTAAACCATGGAAGCTCTGAGTGCAATACCTGAATATATTTCTCCTAAAGATGGGTAATTGCAAAGTGTTTTGCATAGTAGTTTTGGTCTACTGATTTGCAATTATGGTTGGTTGAGAACATAGTAATGCAGAAAAGGGACTTTTTTAGCCAGATGATGTAAAACTAAATGGCCATGTAGAAACCTAGCCTAGGTTGGGGCAGCCCAGCATAAGAATCATCCCATCAGACCTTCTGTTTTCTCTTTAGGTTTGGTGTTTCCTCTCTCAAGAGTTTAATAAAATGACAGTGCAGGAAAAGATGAGGAGCTCTCTGTGAGAAGCCATCCCAACATAAAGCCATCAGACCTGTGCTGGTGCCAGCACTGCCTTCCCAGCAGGGTCTGGGAACTGCCAACTTGAGCAGCACCGCTCTGCCCGGAGCACACTCAAACTAATCATCAAGTTAACAAGTAGACAGATTCACCCCTTCCTCCTTGCCACCAGTGAAGGCAAATTCAATCTACTTGTTTGCTGGTTTACTTGCAGAAGCTTTCCTTATTTTCTGTGTGCTGTCTGTCCAGGTAACATTTAGCTGGCAGTGACTAATTCAGAGCAGATGTAGGGATATAGTATTCTAGCAAAAATGATGGAATCAGGTTATTTTTTTATCCATTATAGAAACCAGTAGCATTAGTATGGCTAGTGATGGCATAGCCTGAGATACAATCAAATGTGATAACATTGCCCATGCTTTGCATAGCCAGTGTGACTCTTGGCATCATTTAAGCAGTATTTCTGGCAATAAGCAGTGCAAGGAGGTTACGGATGGTTAAATACCTCTCACAAATAGAGCAGTTTTCTAGGATAATGACAATAATGAACTGATTTCAATGTAGAGCAAATTCAATAAAACTGATTAAATACAGATTGCCAGACTGTTTCTGGTTTACAACTGGGCAATGCTTCAACAGAGCCAAATGTGTTTTGTCTGCCTCTGTTACAAAATGACATGAAATCTGCTACTAATTTTGTTAAGAAGAAAAGCACTTCAAATAAAAAAATAGTGTGGATTTCCTCAAGCCATTTCTGCCTTATAACCTCAGGGAAGTATTTACATGAAGTAAAAAATACATTGGCAGCTTGTGCTTAAAAACTCTTTTGCTTATTGGTTTGTTTTTGTCTTATGGAGGAGAAACAGTGCAAAGTACAACCAATACTTTGTTTTAATGTAAACTATTATTAGTAGATTTGTAGCATATTTAGGCTGGCTGTCAGTATTTGAGGTTGTTCCTTTATATAGAGAGGCATGAAGCACAGCAAGACAGAGGAATGAGGCTGGGTTATGTTTCTGTACAACATTATGTAGTTTAGGCCAAGCTACCCATCCAGGTTCTCCAGATTCTTGGGCATGTGTGTATATTTAGTGCTGCTTGATTCTGGGTTTGATCTGGATACAGCACTGGTTTTCCTGCCATAATTCTTAGTCTCCTCGTGACTTCCCCTGTCTTTCTTCATAGATGTCTCTGACTCTCATGTATTGGTTTAAATCTGAGGTAGTAGATGTGTAGTTATAGTAGTGTAGATGAGAAATTCTACATTTAACCAATTTGTTTTTATCAATACGGTAAAATGGTACCAGGGTAAATTACAGGTTCATAATATTCAGAAATTATATTAACAGGAAATAGAATAAAAATCTACAGAAACCTCTTTGAAAAATAAAATAAGTTCTTATTTTCTCCAAAGGAAAAACATCAACAAGTCTCTCTTTCTATCCTTCTCTCACCCATGGCTTCATTTCTTACATCATTTTCTTCCTACTTACTGCAGGAATAGGCTGAAGGACCTTAGATATAAAAATCCCAACTTACACATGAGCTTTGTGAAACTGGTGATCTGAATGTGAAATTCCATCTCCATTTTAATGCTTTTGGCACCAGGGAAATTTAATTAAATTTTTGTTCATTGTTTTTTTATGAAGGGTAAGTTTTGCTCCCAAATTTTACTGAAGAAACAGACAACATCAGAAAAGCTTCAAAGACTGTGATGAACAGACAGGCTATAGAGAAACAAATTCTGAATAGTTCAATAAAATAATCAGATAGAGAAGAGCATTGAGGGAAGCAATTAATAATAATTACAGCATTATTTAATTATCAGGTTTTATAATTAAATATCATCTGCCTCATATCTTTAATTAAAACTTAATTTTGCTTTTCTCTTTTACGCTCTCACACACACACAATTAACCAGCCTACGAAAATTTTAATGATTTTCTTTATCTCATAAGGATTTTGCATTGGTTTATATTTGAACATTTAAGTAGTATCTTTTCAAGAACTGAAACTAGTTAAATACTTATTTCCTCCCTTTCAGCTCTCAACATATACAGTAGGAGTCTCATTCTTTATAACTAAGCTGCAGAAGTGTTGGATACACCAGCAGTACCATAAGAAGTTAGCTGAATATAAGTGGTATTTTATCCAAACTCTTATTTTCTTGGTCTGCCTATTCTATTCTGCAAGTACTGCATAGATTCTTCACCTTTTTTTCTAGGCTTTGGTGCAGAAAAGGAGGGAACTATGTTAAAATGAAAATACTTTAGAAACGAAACTATGGCTTCTCTTTTTTGTTCTGTGTGGGTGAAGTGCAATCTAGTGAGATTCAAATAAGCCTTTGCTCTTTCATTGTTCCAGAAGTCTTGGTACTGTTTATCATTTCAAAATAAAAAAAAAAAAAAAGAAGTTTCAGGAGACTAGTGATTCCCTTGCCAAAATGACATTCCATTGTTAAAGGAACAGCAGAAAAGCTTGCTCCAGGTAGATTTTACAATCTGTTTGATATAATAGAGGGCATTATTTTCTTTTGTTATTGAAGTATGCAACAAGAAACATTTTCAGAGTAGTAATGTCACCGAAGATTGTTAGGAGATTACAGGGTGCTTTGCCCCCCCCCCCCCCCTTTTTTTTTTTTCTTCACCTTTTCTTTTTTCTTCTTTAAAAAATGTTTCTGCTTCTTGAGAGAAATCTTAGTAAGATAGTTACAGAAAAAATTTATTCAATTTCTCTTTTCTCTCTCTGGAGAGGAAAGAAAACATATTTTCTTTGAATCTATGGAGCTGATGTGACCAGAGCCATGAGATCAGATAACAGTCCACGGGCTTGTTTTTCATACGTGCTTATTATTTGATTTAGCTTTGCAGACTCTGAATCCATACAACAAATTGTGACAAAGACAGAGCCTGGCTCAGTGCTTAGTGCAGTCACCACCCAGGGCTTCTGTCTTCAGGAGGTGATGGCATGGAGATGTTGCCTGGTGGCATGATGGGGGAGTAGAAAAACCCACTTCTTTCCTGGCAGAGTTTATGGGTAGGGAAGCCACAGGCTGTCCTGTGCTTAGAATGTGACCCTTTATAGGAGCAGAAACTCATATCAATAATGAGAGACAGGCTGTCCCCAACCTGCTGCTCCACTGCCTTCAGGAATTCCAGGCAGGGCACATATGCTGAAAAGCAGGTAGATCTTAACATGAGACACAAGTGGGAATGAGCTGGGGAGAAGAAGGCCCAAATAAGCTTGCTTTCTCCAGAGATTGCTGTAAATATTGTAGCTGGTGTCAGTACTCACTCAAAGCTGAAATCTTTGTGCCAGGATCTGCAGATCTAAGTGGTCTGAGGAAATAACGTGATTTCCTCAAGTATGTGGAGGTGTTTGCACTCAGTGGAAAACAGCAGCAATCCTCTGCTAGTGCTAAGTTGATCTGGGGATGAGAGGAAAAATGGACTGGTTTGAAAATAGTTTTCAGTCTCTCTTTATGTTTAAAATATGTTCTGAATTTCTGCATACTTTAGGGCTTATTTAAGTCTGTTTTGCATGCGTGTGTCCAAGGGACATTCCCCTGACATTAATGACAGTAAGTTTATGATTTTCAACTATAAAATTGGAGTCAGTGGAACTACACAGAGACCTGAAATTTAGACACCTGTTTAAGTATTTGTAGGACAGAGTTTTAAGGGACATATGGGTTATGACCACGTAAAGAAACATACTTTTGCTTTATTGCTAGCATAAAGCACTGTTTCATTGCCTTATACGTTTTCTTCTGCCAACACAACATGGCAATGTGTAAAGCTAAGCTGTTATTTAAGAGAAGCTAAATAACAAGATTAAATATTAACCAAGTAATAACTTCAGTCAGGCAATAAAGAGGCTCCCATTCTTCAGTCTGGTCCTTTTGAAAGTTATTTGATGGTTCAGCA
>NW_009953486.1:5278313-5279152 GCF_000747805.2 Chaetura pelagica | reverse complement strand
AGTTTTGTTGTTTAGCTTTGGTGTTTGAAAACTCTTATTTGTATCTTTGCCTACCATGAAAATTAAAAAAAAAATAATTCTTTACATTGTTTGCAATGTTCAGACAAGTGTCAAAGGAGAAATTCAGCACATACACAACTTGAGCAAGCACACGGGAATGTAAAGTTACTGTGTTACAGCAAAGGTCAAAACCCCCTTGTTTCTGAGGCTGAGAAGAAAAATTACAAGTAGACTTCTGGTGAAAGGAAAGCGAGCAAAACCAGAGACCTACTTGGGAAGCAGATCTTAATTTTAGTACTTTCGGATTTGGTAACACCTGTCAATTGGAGCTCTGATAAAAAGAATATTTATTCTTTTATTATTAATAGTACTGTCCTCTCACAAAGCTTTCTCTTAGACACTGTGATAGAAAGGAAACCTGTTTCTTCAAGCTGCCCTGTCTGGAAGCATCCACTGCCTGCAGAGCCCAAGCCTCCCTGCAGCCCCCCATGCAGCACTGGGTTCCCCTCCTGCTCTGGGCTCTTCAGCTGGGCTCCAGCCTGGCACCTTGAGGAGCCAAAGTGACAGATGCCTAGGCCTTATCATATAATCCTGATTTAGTTCTTCCTGTGATGAAAGATCATACAGGGCAATGAAGTCTAGGCTCTGAGCTATAATGGCATAGTTGAATTACAAATCACTTTGGAGGATTAATAGTTTTGAATCCAAGACAAACAAGTAAAGCTAAAGCTGTCCAGAGGCAATTCACACAGTGTTCAGGAACAAAGGGACATGTCTGGACCCAGTAAACACTCTGGCTTCATCATTTGCTCAGGGCATATTTAGTCCATGGCATTTAG
>NW_009953486.1:5237876-5278269 GCF_000747805.2 Chaetura pelagica | reverse complement strand
GATAAGGTGACTCTGCCGTATGTAATGCATTTTTTGCTTAGTTGAAACTTTGAGGTTCTTCTGTTTTTCCCTACTTGCTCTGTATCAGCATCTTTAATGAAAATGAAAGAAAATAACCTGGTTCATACAAGATCCATACTGATCCATCCAAGAGCTTTCTCTGGCAAAGCAACTAGAAAACTGGCAGAAGGACCTTTATTTATATAAATTCTAACAATCCTTGCCTGCTAAATTTCTCCCCTCGTGGAGGGTCTATTTAAAGTAGCTTGGGAGCAAAGAGCTCTTTCCAACCTTCTGGTTCTCTGCCATACACAGCTCAGCTGAATCAGTGGTTTCAGCACACTATTTAAATAATTGCAAGGAAATTATCTTGGGTGTTTTAATGGGAAGTTGTTTTTTTTCTCTTTTCCTATTGAAAGGAAACTCAGTATCCCATGGCAGGGAAGGATTGGAGGGTGGATTTTCTGGAGTTCCCCTTTCCTGTTCTCTTTCTCCATACCTCTCATTTGATTCAGCTCATAGGGTTCCAGTGCTGTTCTGTAAATCCTTCTCTATTAACATGCAACCAAAAGTAAGAACAGAGGCCAAGAAGAAAATTATAGCTAGAGGAACTTAGTTGAATTATTGTAAGAGGCTTTTTCAGAAGAGTGAAAACCACACACAAGTTATATTATTTTAACTTTATAAAAATGTGGCACATGCTTTCATTGCCATCTTTTTAGTATAGGGATATTTGTAGAGTGAGGTAATATTTGAAATATTTCTGATGGAGAAGTTGCCTGAATATGTTGCATTTATGTAATGAAAGATACTGACTGGGATTTAATACTTATATAAATACTGTATATTTTATGTTTTTGTAAATATTTCCTTGCTCTTTCTACATGCTGTTTTATGCAATTTCTAATGAAACCATCAAAGATATTTACAAATCTGCTTCTGAAATGGAAACTTTTGATATCTTAATTTTCCCATGAAGTATGGTTGGCCTTCATTAGAATTCAGGATTTTAATACTCTTGGATATAATTCCTCTGTAATTTACATGAAGCTTAAAGCTAATAAACAAAATCTTTATTATATGGTCTCTCTGAGAACACTGGATTTTGTTTATCTTTTCTTTTTAAAAAAAAATCTGAATATTTCTGCTCTGCACAAGGGTTGTGCTGTGGTAGGACTGCATAATGAGAAGTCAATTTGATTTTGTACTGCAGATGTGCAGAACAGTTTGAAAGAAATTGTAGAAGAAACAAAGATTTCATAGACTGGTAAAGCCTGGAGCTAAAGTTTTATGTCTTGCATTCATGAAGCTGATTTGTTTTCTGGAATAGTGATCACTGCAAGGTTACAAAATAGAAGTGAGGGAGACTTGCACCTGCAGGCTTGGCAGCTGAAGTGAGTCAAAACCTACAGGAGCTAGTGCTTGCCTGATAGGGAGATGCAGTTTGATGTCTAGGGACAATCATTGCTCCTGTTGGGCAAAGCTTCCACAAAAATAGCAACAAGAAAACTACCTATGCAAGTGCTGTTACTGATGATTGACAACTTTGTTCCCTTGATTGTATCATAGGGATGACCTGAAGTCTTCGGTCCTTGAGCTGTGAATTTCAGGCTATTGAAAAGGAAAAAAAAATCCTTTGTGTGGATTTCTCAACAAAATAACATTTTGGGTAGCAAAGTGTTAATTGTATCAGTTATGCCAGGGCTTGCTCCTAAAAAAATTGTTAATAATTTTTGTGGAGTACTGAGAACCTCAGATTCTAATTACTTCATTAGTAGTTAGAAGTATCTGGCACTTCAGAAGATAAAAAGTGAGCTGGGTTATCTTTTTTTAAGTATGAAGCATTAAAGGTAGAAGCATGACAAATACCTCACTTCACCTCCCAGTGTAACCCAGCCCTTCAAGCTGATAAATGAGATTTTACCTAGATAATTTTCATTAATACTGGATCAGGAGATTTTGGTATAATGTGTCTTATTGCAGAACTATGAGTATAACACACACCGTAGGGATCATAAAGACTGCCTGATCCTCCCTCAGGAATGCAAAGATAGTGTGACCCAGAGATTCAAAGGCCACAAAGGACTAGCAAATCCTCCATCTTTACCTTATTCCTAGTACTATTTGTAAAAAAAAATAATTATAGAATTATATTTTATGAAAGTTTATCATAACACATTTCACATTCTTGAGTAGATGAGCATGCCAGAGAATGTGGCAAAGTGTGAAAAGGATGAACTGATTTCATACTGATTTTATTATTTTTTTTTATTACTCCTGGCAAAATATAATGGAAAATCTTGTTTCAGGGTAGCAGAAATAAATTGTTCAACGTGAAATGTTTGTGTTACCTCTCTTTGTAAAAAAAAAAATGAAATTATTAATTCAAAGAAAAGCACCTGTAATTTTGAAATGAAAAGTCAAAACTCTTCAGTTAAAAGTCTAAATGAGACATGCCCCTGAAAATTCCTATTCCTGTGAAAATTATTTTCCATATACAAAGGAGTGATTTTGATCTAAATTTGCTCTAAATTTGTGTTTTCTAAAGATTAACAAGCAAGTAAACAAAGGTGATATTTTAGTAGCAAAAATAACATTTTAAAATGAGGTTTTGCCCACTGAAATGTAAGACCTTATTTCTAGCTGACTGGAGTAGCTTGAGGTGAGGGGAAACAAGGGATGGAAGTTAATGTATGAATTCCAGAAAGCCCAGAGAAAATGCCAGCCCTCCCGGATGTGAGGACTCTGCACTCTGTCAAATACAGAAATAATGTTCGTCTTCCTTTCTCTGATGGGTGATTGGTGACTCACAAACATACACTGAATGTCATGTTCACATTGTTTTTATGGCTCGATTATTTCAGTAGTTCATCTGACTTCTGCCCAGAGAGGAGAGAGGTGACTGTGCTCTTCCTTGCTGACCTAAGAGAGAAATGACAATGAGCCCTTCACTGGGGGGCAGCTTGGGGCAAAGCTCACTGTGCTTGTCAGAAGTGGCTGATGGCAGCTACAAGATCTTACGGGACAAGCAAGTTACATGGATTTAGATGTGACAAAACCCTGTAGATTAGCTGGCACTTCTCACCACTTCAAGAGAACAGGGAAGACTTAAAAAACAACAAAAATATTTTGTAGAGAAAGCATTAGGGAGATTTTCCTTGCAAAAGGGGAAGGGTTTTGTACCCATGGACCCATTTAGTTTAATTTCTGTTTGGTGTTTCTCCAAGCTCAGCCAGGGGTTATTGCCTGTAAAACTTGTGACCCTTGTGAGCTTTATACTCTGCATGTAGTCCTTTGAAACACACTGAATTGCCCGAGTAATGTTTTAGACAGAGGTGACTTAGAATGAAGGTAAAAGACAGGAGGAACAGACAGACTACCTGTGTGCAAAACTGCTAAGAACTGGGAAAAGGCAGGGAGCTGCTGACCAAGGGTATGCTCTGCACCTCCTGTTCTCTCTGCTTCCCCATCACCAGCCAATGATTCTCCTGTCCTGGGGTCTCACCTGGAACTGATCTGTCTGATGTCCATCCAGCCATGATGCCACCTAGAAAGCCAAGATACATCTATGGGCCAGATTCGTGGTTCTAAATCTGGGGAGCTGCTGGCTTCTTTAACTGACCTATTAACTTTTTGCTCTCCTTCCTTGGCTAGTGGCATTTGATACAAAGACAGCATTGGCCTAAAGAATATTATACAGTAGATCCACAGTGTATATATATGTATGTAAATTACATGTATATTTGAGCCCTCTCATGAGAATTATCCCAGACCCATCCCAATCCCTCAGATTTTCCCTTTTTGTGACATACATCATCCCAAAATACATCCCTCTCTGACCAGTCCCAGGGAACAATGGCTTGACTATTTACTAGTTACAGCCACAGTCTTGAGACACTAAACGACATCCATTCCCATGCAGATAACCAAGAGATGCAGAATTCACTATCTCCCCAAATCAACATCCTTGACCCTGCAATGAATAATTGATGCAAGCTCCCGTGCTAGTGCTATTTCACCAAACCCCTGCATGTTGCCAGCCTACAATGTGCTGTCTGCATTCTTTGAGAGGGTAGGGGATAGCAAGAGGTTAATCACATTATATGTCATTGTCAGAAAATATTTTAGCAAGGCTCTTTCCTAAGTAGAGTGTCAGTTAAAAGCAGATTTACCAAACCATGAATTTAAAACTGTGAAACAGAAGAACAGTGTAAGGAGCAGTCAATGTTTTTTTTTCCCACTCCCCAAACCATGAAATTAAGAGCCTTATTCCAATTAGTTTAGGAAATATCTGTTTCTGAGCAGAAGAAATGCAGAGTACCCGTGAAACTGGTACAGTTGTTTTACATGTTCAGACTGCAACCTCAGGACCATTGTTTTATCAAATATTTTCCTCCACAACACCCTGCAATTTTGCCCTGAAGTGCATGAATAGCAAATATGTGTCACATCATATGCTATATAAAACTGCATGAGTGTGAGTGCCTTGCATGTTCAGCTGTTGAAGGTTTTTACTCATATATACGGATTCCACCCTAAATTATGCACTGAGATAATTTCAATGGGGGGAGAGAGAGGAAGAAAATTACCTTTTTTTAATAGGGAATGGGAAATAAGACATTATGTGTAATTTATCTCTCCTTTCAAATAAACATATTTCAAGATATAAAAGCTTTACTGATGGCTCTTGTTAAAAGCTGAAAATAATTTCTATTCATCATTCCTCATCTGCTTTAAGATGAGTTTTCTGTTGCATTAATGGTAGCCAAAAGGGTTTTGCTGAAAACAGGGGGGGAGGTAGTTTAGCTTGCCCTACTCTAGCAGAATGTGTGTGTCAGTTGACTAATAGAAAATATCATTTAACTGGAGAGACAATAAAAGAATGTGCAATAACATTTTAAGATTTTATGATGGGCTTAATGCAGGAGTAATGGGACTCTTACACTAATGCTGCCCCTTTTATTCAGGCTGAGCCAATTATATCTAAATTTCTGTAATAATAAAACGCAAGACCAAATTTTGTGCTTTTGCTTTTTCCTTTTAAACAAACAATAGATGAACAAAAGCAATAATCGATACGAGAGAAGAATTTGTTACTGTAACCTACCCTAATGCATCATATTGGGTGGTGTCTCTATATATAAAATCATGCTAATATCTTGCATTGATCTTTCTCTGAAGTAGTGATTTGAATTAACTCCCTACAATTATTTTGCTTCTCTATGAACACATGTTCAACTTCTTTTGAGTTCAGGTGGAAATCTTTCTTATTCATTTGAAAACAAATCCATAGTGATGGAACTGCTTTGAAATGTGGAAACCTGGTTTTGCAGAAAAGTAAGGCTCCTCAGGCAGAAAATCTACTAAAAAGGAAAAAAAAACAAAACCAAACAACCAAACAAACCTGGTAGAAATTGAATGGAAAATCAATTAATTTTTTTTACGAGGCTTGTTTTGGACTTTTTTTTTTTTTTGTGGAGCATAGTTTGGAATAATCCTAACCTAGAAAAAGTGTTAACAGAAAATAAACTCAAATAAGATACCTGTGAATATTTTATCCCAACAGTAGTACATCATTTTATTTATTTATTTGAACAAACAAGCAAAACTATCAGGTGAGGTGATTGTTATTTGATCAGTGGTTATTTAAGTATCATCTGTAATCAAAATTCTTCCCTGCATATCCCAATGGTCTCTGTAGCCTCCTGCCCATACCAGGAGCTGACTGTGTCCAGATCATCTGTGTAGTTTAAAAATAACATTTTGTCCTCAGGCTCTTAACAGGGCATTAGTTAAACAAAGGCAGCTTTCCTTGGCAAGCAGGTACACATTTTGTTTCCTGCTGTAATTAGGAAGTGCTTGACTTTTACCAACAGAGTAGAAAAGGGGTGTGATTAGAGTTGAGCTCTGATGGAAACCGTCCTATTGTGGTGGTACTGGGAGGGAACTTCTCATTTACCAACCTGCCCTTGGGAATTAGTGTGACCGTAGCAACTTTGAGGATGCTCAGAGATATTTGGTTGTAACTAATTATTTGAACAAATGAATGTGATCAAATTTGGTTGTAATAGCCAAGAGGTTATAAAGGGAAGGGAATAGAAAGAAGACCTAGGTATGTAATTGGTACTTACTAGCTGTGTTTAGGGACCTGAGCAAAAAATGGAACATGTTGATGTGAATCTTTCCCTGATTACATTAGCTCTGTACACCAGTGTGAGGCTCATTAACTCCATAGAGTCAGCAAAAAATGTGAGGCAAGAAAGGAGCCTAAACACCTGCTTAAAATTGTCTGCTGAAAGTGATTTTCTGAATCAAGGATTGATGTTGATGCATGAGAAATCACTGAAAAAAATATGCATGAGTTGTTCTTTTGGATTTTCTTCTACCGTATTTTACAAAAACTTTGCTTTAATTGAGATTTATTTCTTGGCTTTTCTGTAAATTTTGAAGACCCAGACCTCCCTTTCAAATAAGTAGTGGTTCTCTCAGTAAACTCCATTAGCGCAATAGTTTTCTATGTACACACATATTTTAGGAAAAATACTTTCTAATATGATTAAATTTTTATTCACATTAAAGGTCTAAAATTATCATCATATAATCCACAGATCAGGTGTATTTCATTCTTTATTGAACAATTTAAGGAGAAATGCATTAATATTATTCATGAAGCAATCATAGGCATGCTTTATAGCTCTTTTATACTGATATTAAATGAATTCCCTGACAAGTTAAACACGGTAGCCTTTAATCATAGGAAAATGCAAGGCACTTCAGCTGCATAAATTAGGGACAATTAACTAAAAACCAAAAAGAGTTGCACACATGCAGCTCATTATTTTTAATTTGAAATGTTATTTATGCTGGAGTCAGTTGCTGGCTGATGCACCAGGTGCCAGGGGAAAGGAAAAAAAAAAAAAGAAACTAATAAAATACCAGCTCTGATGTCAGGGTAGTGCTCTGCAGACAAGCAGACTGGAGCAAGTGTATGTTTTGATACTAACATCAAAGATAAGAAATGCTGCATTTCCTTCGGTGATTTGTTCCCAGTGTCTCTTGATGCAGGCAGAAGCAGGCAGTTGCAAGCCAACACGTGATGCTTTTGGTGCATCATTTTATCTTACTCATCTCCTCTCACTTTGAGATCATCTGTTTTGATGGCTCCTCCATACCTTAGAGTACCTCTGGCTGGAAACTCTGTAGTTATCTTTCACTCAGGCATGAAAACCATAAAGATGTGGCACTCATAGGGTCGCATCTGGGATGTCCCTGCTCATACTTCTGGAGAGACTTGCTGTGTGTGGCCGCTGTCCCAGCTTGTCTCCCGGTTGCTGCACCAGTTGGTATCAGCCTGAAGAGACAACATAGACCTCCTCCTGCAGTGATCTCTGAAGTTGTCTGTGTCTGAATGTCCTCTTTCTTTCTGCCAAGGCTATGAACTGCCTGCAAAGGCAAAGGTCCAGTGCTAGCCCTGGTCTGAAATGGCCCTGCAGGGTGGTTCAGGCCCAGCCCTCCAGGCTCTCTGCTGTCTGGACATCTTGTACCTCTTGTGGGACACTGCCCTGGCATTTCCATCTAAAAAAAAATACTGATAACATCTCCTTTCAACTCTCATTTAAGTAATTTATTAAAGTAACCACACCTTTCCTTTTCTGCAGGGCCTTCCTAGGGACAGCACTTTGCAAGAACAAGAAGTTTCCATGCCACTAATATTACTTACTGTAATTTTATCACCTCCTGTGCTTTTCTGGAAGGGTCTCATAGCATTAGTTCTCAGCATTTATATCCCTGTAGAGAATTGTTTTGCCACTACTTAAGAATTTTTTGAGGTCTCAGAAGAAAAACAGAAACATCATTCAGGATCAGTAAGAAAATTCAAGACTCAATATCTTTGGAAAGTGAAGAGACATCTCAGTGCATTGAATTTTAGGGTTTTTTTCTTTTTTAACCTACTTTTAAAACAATTTTGAAAGTTATTTTGAGTAGAATCACATTCATTTCAGTTTGACAATATTGAAACACAGAGGATTTGTCAAAACTGTCATAGTTATATGAACAGTTTCAATTTTCATGCACTATCATGTTAGCTAAAAATAGTTAATTGAAAGAATTCCGTCTGTCTGTAACTCTGATGTTTTTTTCATCAACTCTAAAATTGGATAGAGAATTCATGGCTCAGACAGGCTGTCTCAGCCCCCTGGTGAAGTGCAAGGTTACCATTTCCAGGCTTGCAATCTAGGGACTTTCAAATAAGCAGTAAATCAGTTTGCTGGGGTTTTTTTATGTTTTAAAATATGCATTACAAATCTTTTGATAGCTGAACTCTTTTTGAGGATCTGAATTCCTTTTGGGGAGCATTTTCTGACTATATATCTTAGCATGAGTTAAGAGGGTGCCCATAACAACAAAAAAAAAATTAAGGGCATGTGTTTTCCAGAAATCACTTTGCATTCCATATTTCCAAAATTAAGGAATCATTCAGTGGAACAGTCTTCTATGTGTTGCAGGATACAAATTGCATTGTAAACCTGAAACTGAGCTCCCAATAATTATTTAGAGCACCAGAAGCAGCAGCTGTTATTTGCATTTGTCTCTAATTTTGAAGGGTGGAGAATTGGAGGCCTTCACTGACAACAGAGGGGAAGAGGAGGAGACAGTGGGAATGAATTGCTGCCCGTCACCTCAGTTGCTTCAACAGCTGCAAGACTGTTTAATTTGGTAATCTAGACTGAGATCCCTTCTGTTAGCAAAAAGGGCAACAAATTGGTGGTGTGAAAGTCTGCTTCTTCTGAAAGGTAGAGAAGTTGTCAGCCCATTACAAGTGACAGAACAAATTCTGTTTTAAAAATGATCAAAGCCAGGCAGAAAAAGTATCTTTATATCCATGAAACAGCCCTTGGGAGAGAGATGTAATTTATAGATGCTGGCAGAGTGCAACCATTTCATTATGGAAGAAATACTCAATTTTTATTTTTTTTTTTCTCAAGTGAAAATGTTTTGGGATGGGATGATTGGGCTAGTCCATATTAATTTTATGTATATAATATTCATAAAGTGACTGGCTTCTGCAGATTTACCATGGTGTGTTAAAGAGGAGATGGGAGTTTGCAAGATTTTATTTACTACCAGAAAGATGAAGTTTTGCAGATTGAGTGCAAATATACCTGGAGGAAGAAACAAAATTAATGAACGATGAATGCAGTTACTCTTAATCTGTATAGTAGGTGGAATGTAACATGTTGCAGCCTTAATCCTCCAATACAGTGTTGTGCTGCTGCTACAGTGTAGCAACAATGGAGGGTGCAATATTTCTCTGTCACTATTGCAAGGGTATGTTTGGTAGAAACTCTGATTGTGTATTTCCACTAAAGCATTATTTAAGCAATGATTCATTCTTTGGGTACAAAGAAATCAATATCAGCAAACAAAAATGTTAAAGAGTTCAGTACTTACTCTGAAGCTTAAGCACTATTTACTCTCCTGGGATAAACCCCAAGGTCCTCTACTCAGGCAGACTCTTTGATATCAGTGGTGTTTGCTTGAATGAAGACAGAATTAAACAGCTCAGGATCTGGGTCATGAGATTTAGCTCACCAACCTGTAAAGACATTTAACAAGGATTACACAAGTGCAAAGCTCTCACAAAGACCCCATTTCACTAAAATCAATTTTAGATAATAAAAACAGGAATCTATTATTTTTTTCTCCTGAAGAGAATGAAAGAAAATGGCAAAGAGTACAAAGTTAAGATAAATTAACTTTCATAACTTCCAGACTATAAATTGATGTGCAGCTCTGCAAAGAGGAAAAGAAGAGGGATAGGATATAGTTTTATATGAGAAGAGATCTATGTTTTAGGAAACTGTTTGCAGAGCAGTATTGGGCACCTGAAGATGATGTGCTTGTAGATAATAGTAAGAGTATTGGTGCATTATTTTTAGAAAGTATAATGGAGTCAAATTCAAATCCAGGCAAGAAGGGGATCTCTAATATAGTTAATATATTTTTGTAAAATAACAGGAGAATATTACCAAAAATGAATTGTCTAGGGCTATTCTCCTCTGTGGATGGTGTAAATAAGCCCAGTTTGGAAAGTTTAGCCAAGCCTGGTGCAACAAGGAAGGTGCTGGGCATCATTTCATGGCAGTGAGTGCAGGAAACTAAACTGAAATGCAGCGACATGGTTGATTTATATTTTTATATTTATTATTTATTTCAATGGATTTGAATACCTGGGACAGCTGTGAGCACCTCTCACACTTAAAGCTCTGTGGGGAAACTTCTCCATCACCATAGTTTTCACCCTGGGGGCTTCTCCTGCTGCTAGAGTTGAGCTGCTGCCCTGACCCTCCAGGATGGGCAGATCCTCTGCATCCACAGGTGACTGCACACAAAGTTTGCTATCCCTCACTGCAAACTGATTTTCGTTAGATATAGTCTGGACATCTTCCATAAAGCCTTACATATTCAGTTCTACTTACTAGAAGCAGTGAGGGTTGTTTTTTTCTAATAGAAGAGCCAGGGATGAGATACAGAGCCCAGCTCTGACAGGCAGGGGCAGAGGAGCAGCACGGGGGGAACGGAGGTGGCTGCTTCTCCCTGCCTCTCTTTGCCCCCTGGATCTGAACAGGGTATTACCCCATCAGACGAGAGCTGTCTCCCATTCCCCTGGCAGCCCTCAGCACAGAGAGCTCACCATCAGTTTGGTAATTAGTCAGCTAATCCAGGCCTCACAGCCAAACCCCAGAGTCTATGAATCCAGTTTCCATTTACAGGTGCCTGTTGGCAGCTGCTTAGCCCTCACCCGTTACCCGTCCATCAGCGCCACGACAGCTTCTCAGCGTGGAGAGTTGTAGTGGAGGCTCTGAATGGCCTGGAAAGTTTCTGAGGCATCTCAGTGTGCGGATTTCTACCAATTTATGGCCTCTCGGTAATGAATTTCAGCCATATGTGGAGAGACAAAGGACTCCAGTGAGTGCTTCTGCCAATGAGCTGCTTGAGCTGCTCAGCTGCAATGCTCCAGTAAGTGGTTTTTTAAATAAATTGCTGAGGGTTACACTTCTGGGAAGTGGAAGTACAAGGGTGCCTTTCATAAAGGTACACCTTGAAATGGGGGTAACCTGCTAGTTATCCCCCTTTTCTCTACCAGATTCTGCTGTTCCCACTGCTCAGCTCACAAGCTCCTGCTGCACAGATTTCTGTATTTCTGACATGCCTGAGTAAGTGGGGAGGAATGAGTAGGAATGAAGGCCCCTTCACAACGTGCTTCAGCATCTCAAAACAAGAAGTCTGCAGTGTTGGCAAGTGAGAGCCCTGCAAAGCTGGTCCAAGCCTCAACTCTGGGACAGAGCATCCCAAACAGACTGAAAAATGTCTTGCTGTGCAGATGCCAGCAGGAGCAGAGCCATTAACAAGGGCAAAAGTAGAAAAGGTGGAAATCTTTTCGCTCCCTGAAACACAGTAATTTTCTTCCTTTGTTCCTCCCTGTCTAGGACAGAGTGGCTGAGCATCACATCAGGGTAGGAACCAAGAGGGCAATACAGGTAAAATATAAGTTAACAAAAAAGAGCAGAGCCAGATGGCTACATAAGCAGATAAGCCATTTCAACTGCATTTACAGTGACAGTACACAATAAAAAGGAATAATTGTGCAATGAATTTTCTTATCTTGATATTTTAAGACACCAGTTTAATAGCAAATGTGTTGGGGTTTTTTGGTGGTTTTTTGTTTGTTTGTTTTTGGGGTTTTTTTCCCCAGTTTGGTGATTAGGGTTCTTTTAAGCAAAGGTGTTAAGTATGTGTTAGCATGTATATGCATCAGCTAGGAAGGCAAATGACAGAAGTAGCAGGAAAAAAAGAAAGATTAAAGTGTGTGTTTATTTTTCCTACAAAAAATACTGGCAAGTTTCTACTGGACCTTTCTGCATATTCTGCAGCCTTTAGGCACATGAATAATTTGAATAAATTTACTTGTACTCACAAGTTAGCCCAATCTTGCAGTTCCAAAGAAAAAGCATGTTTAAAATCAGATGTAATAGCAGAAAATTGAAAAACTTTGTGTTTGAAATTGTTTTAGTAGAGAAAAATGGTTTTCTTGTACTTAGAGAAGTGCATTCTATTCCCCTTTTTCTCCTGTCTTGCTTCCTTGGGTTTAAATCCACTTCCACATTGCAGTGAAAAACTGGAGAATCCCTGCATAGTTATATTTATATATGACTGACTTTTTTTCTCCCTAATTTTTTCTTGGAAAACTTTTTGGGCCATGTTATATGATTATGTCCCAGTGCATTTCTAAGTAATTGCACACTTTATCTGTAAAGAAAATAGAGGACACTGTCACCTGTAGGATGAAGGAAGGAGCAGATGACTGAAGTGGAAGCAGAGTCAGTGAGCAAAAATACAGGAGTTTGCCCTGTCAATATCTAACCAAAGCAAGAAAAGGAAATGGAAATGAGCTGTGAAGCCAAATGATAAAATGCTGCTCTGCTTACATTTAACAGTCTGTTTCCAGTTACCCTTATGGCCTTGGCTAGATTCATTGTTCTGTGTCCCTCAGTCAATATTCTATTTATCATTCAACAACCAGAGTGGTTGTGATCCTTCATCCTTGATAAAGGAGTAGAAATTATAGATTTAATTGGGAGCAAGGATCAGAACTTGGTTCACTACCTTCCTGTTAACTGTTGCTTACTGTAAGTGACTTGAGGAAAAGTCTGTCTGCTGTGTTGCTTGTACTCATTTTGTTCTATTTTCAATGCTGCTTGAAATTGCTTTCTCCCAAAAGACACAGAGCAGCATCAAGGAATTCATGGATTAAATCTCCTTCAGCTGAAATCAGTCTATGCAATTCTGATCATGGTTATTTTTCAGAACAGATTTGTGTGTGTGTCTGGGTATTTTGAGAAGTGCATTGTTCATTACTAAAGCAATCAAGTCCAGACTGTGATTTTGTAATTCACTTTAGTGACGTGATATAAGTACTGTATATGAGCTTTTCAGTTTCATTTATAGCCCTGACCACCCACTCAGCTGCCTTGCTGAGGTTTGTTCCATTGTTTCCAATTCTGTTTATCAGCTCTTTAAGCTGAAACAATAAAATCCCACACACAAAGTAGATATTTTTGGAGGAAGAGACTGATGGCTCTCTTTGTACAGAAATGCTTTACTTTCTCCTCAGTTGATTTTATAAATTACTGCCCATGCTGGACGACTGTTTATCACACTCACCCACAGTGGCACTTTCTCAACCCATTGGCAGCCGTACTTTGCCTTCCCAATTTGTTTAGCCCAAGATTTAAGATGGACAGAGACTGCCACCTTTATAAATCCTGAGTTCATTAGTGATCAAGTGTCTGGCAAACGATCCCTGCAGTAGCTGCTCTGCTCTCCATCCCCCTTGCAGCCTAACTAAGTCTCCACTGGTGAAGAGAGCACAGGATGTCCAGGGCCCACTGAAGCACGATAACAAGACATATGAAGAAAGTGGTCCCGGCGAGGCCTCATTACAGGCATTTCTAGGGCTAAGTTACTGCTTCAGAGGCTGGGAAAGGCATCTTTACTACAACTTTTCCTAAACAAAGTGCATTATTTCTATCTGGATCTGTCTTTCATTTCCCTCATAATAGTAGCAGAGTAAGACTTGCTAATTGGTACATAATGCAGTTTGTCACACAGTTTTTGTTATGCTGTCATTATTTTTGCCATCAATATGAACTTAACACTGAGGCATAACTGTCTCCAATTAACTGATGAAAAATTATATCTGTGTAAGTGTGCAGTGTAAAATTGTCCTCGTCTATCTGAACACAGTATTTTTCCTTGGTAGTTTTCCTTCACATAAAAAACTGAAACTGAGAGATGAAATGAATTTTAAAAATGAAAAGAAACAGAAACACTGTTGTTTTCACTAAGCAGATAGATGGTTTTGTGGGGCTTGTATTTCAGTAGGAGTGGGAAAGATAGATGCTACGTATCCTATTAGCTGAAAAATAATATAACTACATTGCAGAAAAAAGCTCCAAGAGGATAGAAACCATCACAAGTAAAATGAAGCCTGGTCATTATGTTTTCTGAAACTTTTTTCAAAAAATGCAAGAATTTCAAAAGTGGTATCTGATAATTTAAGTTTGTCTACATTCATGGAGGTGTGTGTGTATCCATATTTATATAAAATATTTTTATCTATTGTCCTGGTTTGAGCCAGGATGAAGCCAATTTTTCTTTTTACTGATTTTTTTTTTCCTTCAGCAAGCTTTCTTGTAACTAGCAACAGTGTGTTCTGCTAGGCTGATAAGACAGTGGAATGTTTTTCTAACTACTGAGGCTTCAAGGCTGCACCTGCACTCTGCCGGCTCAGACACTATGGGGAGATCTGTGACCCCCCCGTAGGAGGCTGAGTTAGATGGACAGCAAAATTGGCCAAAGATATTCCATTCCATATATCTACGTAAGCTCTCCAGCAGCAGCTTCGGGATTCCTCGGGACTCTTCCCAGTTCAGGGAAGTGCTGTGGGAGTTGCTGAGGGTGGGGGGTGGTGAGAGGCTTTTGCCTACACCTGAATCTATCTGTATATAATTGTATATATTTTCTTGTATCATTCATTAGTGTTTTAATTAAAGTTGTGTAGTTTAGTTTTCAATCCAGCCAAGTCTCTCTCTTTTTCTCTCTCTCCTTCCCTACCTGGGTTGGGGGGAGGGGGGATCGAGAGCATTGTTGTCGGACCTGAGTCAAACTGTGACAACAATTTATTGGCGCCCAACGTGGGGCTAGATTTTTAGCCCAGATTACAGATTTTCATCAATTGGGAGTGTCCAACATTCCATCTCTGACGGGAGGAATCCCTCAGATAGCAATGGCAAACAATTCTGCTGAATTTCCTGACGGATTGAAAACTGAACAGACACTTGCTGCAATGAATCTACTGGATCTTTTTCCAAACCTGCAGTTGTACATGTGGTATACAGCCAAGGGCATTCTGCTCCTTGTAGCTGCTCTTCTGATTCTTTTGTGGTTTATTGATAGAACTGTAGCCATAATCAACTGTATCATTACCAGCCTGGTGATCCTAGGGATGATGATACTGTTCTCTATGGGGGCACTGTATGTATACAGTTACACTGCAGGTTCAACTCCTAAAGTGAATGGAACAGTCCATGCTGATAACAGCAATAGCTGGTTCGATTTTATCTCTCCATTTTCTTTCAAGCTAAATCTCCCAGCTCTTGATTTGAATAGCACTGTTGCAGTAGGGATGTTTTTGCTGAATGTTTATCATGTGTTGTGGATACGTAGGGTGAGATGCTGTTCCACTCACTGCCACTCCCCCACAGGCAATGCTGCTGCCACTGCTTCTAGAAAGATAGTTAACCCTGTGACCAAGTGCAAGGCAAAACCAAAACATCTATTTATAATTTATTGATATAAAATAAATTGGGTGTTTATTGTCACTGACTCAAGTTAGTCTAGCTCAACGTTTACACAAGGCCTGAATAGAACGTGGATTTGGGGGTTGAATACTTCCAACGGATTTCAATCAAAGTACCTATAAACTGATAAGAGAAAATGTGGAACACAGGAATGAGGAGTCTGAAAAGGAGATGTGGAAATTCAAGTTCCTTTCTGCAGCTGCTCTTCCTGCGTGATCCACGTCACAAAAGCACCTTACAAGGTCTGTGAGAACTTCAGTGTTTGAGGTTGGAAAGAGGATTCAACACTTCTTCAGCTGTGGGTGGCAGTACAGTGGGGCTTTTCAGGACTGTAATATGGGACTTGTATGGCACACATGATCCTTTGTGTGTCTGCAAAACCAAATACCAGCAAGCATTTAAACAACCTTTTTTCCTGCCCACTTTCACCCTGCCCAAACTCAGATAAAAATGATCTTAACACTAGAGAAGAATTTTCTTCTGCCTCCTTTTGTATTTACACACAAAACAGCCTGAAGAGAAGCCACATCTATTTGCAACTAAAATACCATCTGCTTATGTGTGAAAAAATTGCCTAGTCATATGGATTCATGGTTAAAATGATAAATTTAATTATCAGAAAGTAAAAGAGCAATTTGCACTGGGAAACAGAAAATTTCAGCAGAACTCAATATTTAATTTTATGCCATTTCCTGAAAGTTCAATAGACACTGTGTTGTTTTCCATGATTCAACACATCATTTGGAGTAGAACTGTTGAGATGCTGCATTTCTGAAGCACAGCAGAATGTAGTTTATCACACACCCTATTATGGCTGCTTTTACACATTGGAAAGTTTCCTGTAGTTTCATCATTTGCACTTTTGTGTCCATTATTAGTGGCCACCTACATTGCCATATAACTTAGTTTAGATTGCCCAAACTTATTTTGTTAAATCAAACTCTGTTATTTTTTCCCTTTTATTCCATTAGGAAGATGTGTGCTACGTGTGATCCAACACTGCAGGTGGTCTGAACTGATCAGAATTATTTTCCTACATGAAACATATCATTATACTTTTCCCAACATAGTTTCTTATAGACTTACAGAATGCTGGGATGACAAATAATTTCTCTATAAGATTAAAAAAAAAAAAAAGTTGCTTCTATACTCAACAGATGTTCTGCTGTGTGATTAGTATCTGCATTGCTCCGAAGTTGAACATTCCCTTTTATTTCTCTATGTGAAAGTGTCTTCATAGTTTTAATGAATTTTTCATCCATCACTTCCTTGGGTTCCTCAGACTTTATTCTCCAACATCCTGAAGCCATGTTGCCACATCCTGACAGAGCACTCACTGCTCCATAAGGTAATGCAGCTCTGGAACTCTTTTGTTCCCTGAATGTCTGGCCAAGCTATTCAGCAATGCATATCTTTGCCTTGCTACATGCTGAGATGTGTTCTAGTTTAAGGACATTTTTCCAACTGAAGAAAAAGAGTTCTTTTGTCAAGCTGCAGTATTTTTACATGCTTTCTCCTCCAGCTTAGTATTCACCAAACCTTTCTAAGATTTCTCTATCACTTCAGTCCAGGCCAACTCAGATGGAACATTAGTGCTTCTTCAAAGGCACTGAAAAGCATTGTTTTCTTTTCCTCAAAGGAAGATGACCTGCCATCCAGGTCAGTTGCTCTAGAGTTCCACCAGAGAGCAACCTGCTAGATTAAAAACACTCTAATAAGGTGGGTTTTGTTCTTAAGTCTTTGTTTGAATCTGCTGCTGAGGGACAATTATTGCAATTAAAATAGATGCAACTGAAGGCACAAGCAGAACTGTGGAGGCACAGCCTCATGACCAACTATCTTTTACCCCACATAGAGCACCTGTACCTAACATTAGAGGGATTTCTGAGCTTAATTTCCCGCTATATGAAATGTCAAAAGATGACATTTTAAAAAACCCATACATTACTTAGATGCTGATTTCCACTAATATTTAGATTTTGGACATGTGGTCATGCAGACTTATGTCTAATTGGACTTACATCTAATTACTGGAAATAAATATACATTGTTTGATCTCTCTGGTATCCACAACCTGACCTGCTTTCTTAAATGTCATCCATGAGAGGCAGGCTTTGTTGTTGACCTCTTTGTTTTGTTTTTTAATTGTGTTGATGAATGCTCTTGAGTTTTATCAAGTGATGTGTGAACGTTTGTCTGGATTTCTCAGATGTTTGAACTCAAGGCATAAACTGGCATAAATTGCAGCCTGTTCATTTGTAACTGAAAAAGTAACTTTATATTGGGAAAGAGAGGGGCAGGAAGGGGAGGAAGGTTGGTGGCAGATGTGTCTATGAGAGAACATTTTTGGGAATAACATTTGTTTTTATACAAGCTTTTCTGTTTGTTGCCCTTGATATCCCTAATATTTCATTTTCAAGCACTATCCCTCCAGTTTCCATAATACAGTTCTTGGCTAGTCTCCTTTGCCCAACTTAAAGGAAAACTATTTAAAAACATCAAATATTTGAGAATAATCTATTGTCAGGGAAAAGAAAGTAAAAAGAAAAAAACCCATAAAACTCTATCTTTTTTGCTGGCACAACTCCTTGCAGATTCAAAAAGCTACATTATTTAAGCCTTCTGTAGCTGTCCTCTATATTCCTGGAGAATTTCAGCTCTCATAGATTTTTCTCCTTTTTTTTTTTACTGGGGTATTTTCATATTGCTCTAAAAGTCTCATACCTACCTAGCAAATCACTCAGTCTGACACATCCTTTCCTGGGTATTTCAGCTCTAACTGATCAGCAGAACCACATTTTTCCAAGCATCTTCTGTGTTCCTTTGTAGACAAGCTGCCAGATTTTCTCCAGAGGATGGATTGTGCTCTTTATCTTTAGTAAGAGTTCTAATTTACCTCCAAGTAATGCTGAGCCCACAATCTCTTCCTGTATCACACCTGTATAAGATCAATACTGACATGTCTAACATTTAATACATGCTTATAACCTTGTTTGGATTTTGTTATTGAAAGATATTTTTAGTGTTTAATTTCTGGGTTCTCCTGCAAGGACAGTATTAGATGGTATAGTTCACTGTATAATTGCTTTAGAGGGAAAAAAATATTTTCCGAATTTTTGTTTTATTTTTGTAAACTTAATAATTTAGAGCCCCCGTAAACATGAAGAATCTTCAGCTTCTGGCCTTAGGAGAAGTCCTGAAGTTCCCAGGAGATCTGCTGCCTGACTGAATGTGAGACAGACAAGTTGTTTCCTTTGGTGAGTGCCCAAACAAAAGTGCAACTTTGCCACTTCTTAAACCAGATGAATAATACAGCCTTTTTTCTTAGTTGTATAAAATGTTAGCGACGGGTTATGAATAGCAAAAGTGGTCGTTTATTGGGCTGGTTATTCAAATAAATGTGGCCAGTGGATGTAATTAGGCATATATTGAGTCAGAGGACAGCCTGTCTGTCTGCGTGGTCCTTGTGCTTATAAACTTAAAAGCACCTCACATGTCTCTCAGAAAGGGGAACAGTCTTGGGCAGCTTCTAAAGACAGCAGCAGGAGTTTCAGCTTGTGTGTCAAAACTTCTAGTTTTGGAATGTCAATGGAACGTGTCATGGGTAATTTAGCACTACATTTAGTGTCAATATATGTTTGATGAGAACAAACATTACTTTAGATACACTCTGTGTTGGTTACTCGGAAGAGTTAAAACAGACAACTATGTCAAAATTTACTTTTGCATCCGAGAGCTTTGGTTGTTTAGTAAAAAGGTAAAAAACAAGTATTTTTCCTCCTCTAGGATACTTGAGCAGTTATTATCAAGTGAAGTTGAAATTTGGTCTAATAATCAACAAAATTGCCTGCTCACCCCTTTTGAAAGGACTATTCAACTTCTGGGAGAGATTTAGTAATAAAGGAGCTCATATTAAACAGGTCTAAATATTCTCTTCAGGTAAAGGCTGCATCTTTCAGAAATAAACTTTATACTGAATTTGCAGCAGAAACTTATTTCATTCAGGTTCAATCCTATATTTTGCTGGGTTTGCACAAGAATAAAATAATGCAAATAATATACTGCAGAACCCTAAAGAAACTCCCTAGCTAGCTCCTTTCCCTATCACCTTTCCCAGCTTTCCAGTGCCTCTATAAACTTACCCCTCTATTTTGCACAGAGTTGAATGGTTTCAGAAGCCTTTTACACTGTGACTGTGTATTGGCACAAAATTTCCCATCACAGTTGCAGCATCAATGATCAAACTATAATTGGTTGTGATCTTATGCTCCCAGTAATTGTGTCTCCTCTAGCTTGAAGGTGGATAAAACTTCTATTAGTCTCTGAAGGACTTAGACTTCAACTCAGTCTTTTAAACTGAAAAATATGAAAAAGTAGAAGCAGCAGAATCTGCTCAGCAGGAGCAATCCTGCCTTTGAACAGAAATGCTTAAGACTTTCGGTTTGCATTAAGGCCTCAGTCTTTGTTGCTGGTGTATGGCACAGGCTTTGGCTTTAGATGCAGTGGAAGGATTTCTTTTCCCAGATGGCAGAACATGATTAGAAATTTTCTGTGATCTTTTCTGCTACAGCCAGTCTTTCCAAGAAGGATTCATGCAACAGGGAGAAAAAACTTGTTCTGTTTTCAGCCTCTCCTCAGTCTCTATCCCAATGTCTCAAATTCACTGGGCAATAGGCATTCTCAGAAGTGTGCTCCTTTAGAAACACCTCTCAACCACACCCTGTGATTCTTTCTTGTCTGTACTGCTCCAGAAGAGAATGAATCACTTCTCTTCACTTTATAGCATTCTTTTTATACCTGTTTTAGATTTGACATTTTATAGTTACTTCTTCCTTGCATTAACGAATGTACAACCATGTCTAAATGCATATAGACAGTCCATGAAATGCAAACAAATGAGCAATAAAATAATATTTAAAATGTAGATTGATCTCCAGGAAAGGAAAGGATATAAAGTATCCCTTAGTAATTGCTGTATCAAGCCAACATCCCACTGTGAGCAAACACCTATACCAATACCTTCTGTTTGCATACCAAACACATCTCATGTAATTAATTTACTGTTGCTTAGCTAACATCACACATTTCCTGACTTAGATGTCTCACAGCAGGATTGAGATCCTCTCTCCAGTTGCAGAAATGTTCTGTATGAAAAGCAGTACAGAGCTAAACAGACTCATTAACTGTTTATTACAACTATTGGTGTATTGATCCATATATAAATGTTTGGCTTTTCCAGCAATCCTAAGTGCAGGTGTCCTTGGTTCTGTGTAAAATGTTGTGGAGCCCATGCCAGTAAGCATTTGCAGGACTGAGTCTGTGGATAATATCCTTCCTTCTAGCTGTGTTTTCATCAAATACCACATTCAGAAAGTAAAGATACTCTTTATCCTTATATTTTTGGAGTGGCCAACAGCTGATGTGGGTCCTGCTATCCAACACTATTTGTTGCCTATTTAATTTTCTTAAATTTCATATCTAACATGCCTACCAAAACCCCAAAGAACGTTTCAGTAAAGAACAAGCCACTATTTCCAACTGCTCCATTAACTGAAAGTACATCACTGCTTTCTTGTTTCATGGTTGGAGTTGGCCCCATTGTGTTTCTAGAGTTTCCAGATCAAGGTAAATGGTTTCACAGTGTTCAACATCTTTCCAATTTTCTACTGCAGAGGAACAGAAAAGATATGCCTTGCCAAGTACAAGAAATGTTAGGTTCAAGTGTTAAGTTTCAATCTCAAGTTTCAATCTGTTTCACATCTTGTCGTCTGATTTACAGTATCTTTGTATCTGTTGAAACAGGTGGTTAAGCAGCCTTTATTATAAGGCTTTATGCTGACAATAATGCTCACAGTCCAAAATAATTTAATTCTGTGAAAAAGAAGCTTGAAGCTATTTCTGAAATCAGACACAACAGAGACTCCTTGTCCTA
This sequence comes from Chaetura pelagica, assembly GCF_000747805.2. Taxonomy (NCBI): domain Eukaryota; kingdom Metazoa; phylum Chordata; class Aves; order Apodiformes; family Apodidae; genus Chaetura; species Chaetura pelagica. The sequence continues at coordinate 5,256,912 of NW_009953486.1, read as the reverse complement.
GCACTCAGAGAAATAAGGAGGTAGCAAGGAAATGTAGGTATTAAATGATGCTTTTAAGGCACTAAGAAGACAGCATCTCTGTGTATTTTGATTATTTTGCATGCTATTAAGAGACTGCAATAAAAGTTTGGTTCCTTTTTTTCACACAAACACCAACAGACTGCAGAATATTTTGTGAAGGTGAGCTCTGGGAGATGCAATGCTTGAATTTACAGAGAGTCTCTTGATTTATTTTTTTCTGTCAATCCATTCCTTAATAAGGAAGGATTGTTGTGAGAGTCCTGGTGTATCACCTGCTGCTGTTGTTAAATGAATGTCCAAATTAAACATCTGATTCTTTGCCTACTCAATAACCTAAATCACCAGCTTTCCAATCTGGGTTTTTCATAGACCAGGACTAAAGGATTAAAGAAACTCCTCCATCTCCTTCTTCCCCAGGCACCCTGCCTGTACCCTCCAGGTACTTCTTGCATATCACTGCCATGTTATCTGAATCTACTGGTTTGCAGCATATCTGGAACTTGTCTGGCTACACTGGAGTTCACTGGAGGATTCTGTAGCTCTTCCCCTGTCTTGACACATGTTGCCATGCTCCTCCATTGGACTTCTTTCCACACTGTCCTAGTTGAACACCATGAGAAACCCATGAAACTTGAACAGCAGAGCCAGAGGTGAACCAGAAGATGACATCTTCCTAACTGGAAGACTGGGAGAGCCCTGTTGTATCTTAGCTGGCCAATTCTGTCATGTTTTTACTATTCAAGGGCCCTGTCAAAGACTGACTCCATTCTGGATAGTTGAAATACTAATATGGATTTAGAGATCACTGTACAAGTTTTAAGTCCATGACAAATTTTACTGTATCTTAGGAAGCAAGAATGTACATTTTTGCCCTCATGAAGAGGGAGCTGTTTTAAGTTCAGGGTTGCTAATTCTGCTTTTACTTATGCTTTTTTCTTCTCAGATACATATGTGGGCATAAGTGGAAGTCGTATTTTGGCTTATTATTTTAACTGAGTTAATTGTCCTCTGTTTGTTTCTCCTTTAATAAGTCTTTAATTTAGGCACAACATCTGACAAGTTACTAAGGATTTTTACCCTCTGAGACCTGCACATGGGATCCCCATTAATGTCAGTTAGAACTGTGCACACAGAGCAAGGCAGTGTCTCTGACCCTTCAGAGAGAAAAAGGCTTCATTGGTAAGAGAGAAAAAGAAGAAAAAAAATTATCTGCACGAAAGACCAAAGAAATGAATCAAAAGGAAAGCCTGGATGCTGCTAAAGAAAGGTTTTTTACAAAAAAAGAAAATAAAAGCAAAACTATGGAATAGAAAATGTAGATCACAGGGCTGCATAAAAAAGGTGGGATCCAATTCAGACACAAGATGAGACAAGATGGGAGTGAATTTTAATAAAGAAAAGAAGTAGCTGTAGAAAGGACATTTAGCTGATCTCAAGAAACTATTTAAGGTTTTTAAATGAGTTCAATAGGAAGAAAAGTATCAAGTCCTTGGAGTAGCATGTAGATATTAATGAGTAATGACAGTTATTGCAAAGACTGTGAGCCATCTTCTTTTATGTAAGTTACCAGAAGTTTTAGTAATGGTTTCAAGTTTTAGTAATGGGTTTAACAGGGAGAGGAATGTACTGGCTCTTTCATCTTTAAGAAAAAAGGCAGAGAGATTAGCGAGCTGGTTACTCTGTGTGAAATGGTAAGCACTTTCCTATAGGCATCTTGAATTACTGTTTTTCATACTTCATTAAATTGTCTTGCAAATACTTGCATATTTTCTTTCAAGATTTTGCAAAACATTGTGAATCTGAGTAACACAGGCAGCCCTAAGAAATCTTGGTAAATCATAGATTGTGATTATTATAATTATTTTACACTGCAGTAGTCCCTAAGGATTCTTTTTCTAACAGGCAGGTACACAACCTGCATGTTATTTTGTGGCATTCTCTCCTGTAGTCTGTGAATCAGTGATGCAGAGCTGAGACAGGACCTGCAGCAGGAGGGGTGCAAAGGAACTCTTTTGTCAGTAACATAGGTAAGCACTGACTGAATTTATCATCTTTGTCTCTCAGACACATCTAAAATAATTCCTGCTGCTAGAGAGCCAATCTGCTACATCTTCCTCACTCTCAGACCGAAAATTACTTAATGTTACAGTTTAAACTACAAGGAGATTAAAGAAATAGATTTAATTATATTAACTGTTTAGCAGGTCTGTATATTGTGGTTGATCTCTAGACCTGTATGTATTTGTGGCCCATATGCTACATCAGGAGCTTCTGCATTTAGGATTTTCTGCAGGTATGACTTTGTATATTTTCTGAAATATGTCAGGTTATAGTACTGGTAATAACACTATCTTATTACCTCAAAATGCTGTATCTCCCCTTAGAGATGGCTTCTATTTGAATGGGGAGTTGGCCTTTTGATTCCCAGACCACTCTAGCTGGCAGTCTGACTGTTTTCACAATGTCTCATTTTCTTTTTTGGTTTCTGCAAACATATTTGTCATTGTTTCCAACACAAGGAATTTCTCCAACATATATGCTGTATTTCTGGACTTCTTTATATTATATACTGAATAAAATCCATGCTTAAGAATATTTTCAGACTCAGTAATGACTCTTTGTTCACAGTAACTACATTTCTGCTTAACATTTAATTTCTTTATCTTCTTCTGACCCTCTCAGATTCTTGTCTTCCAAGCTGCCGGTTCACCCATCTTCTGTGTCTGTGATGCCCAGGGTGTCGTGCTCAGTGCTCAAACCCCTCCCAAGGCTAAATCAACATCTTTGGATCTGTGATTCCACTCATTAACTGATGTGACCAAGTGACAATTATTAGTCATTAGTTTCAGATTTGCACAAAGGCCTCTGTGCAAACCTCTATGAAACTTTGATATTTTAAAAGTCTTGATTTTTAAAGTATTTATCAGACTTGCTACCTTAGAGCTTCTTAGCTTATTCTGTCTTCTTAACCTAACTTGTATGACAAAGGTAACAGCAGTATGAAATGTCACACCATCAGGAGAGTTGCAAGGCATCTTTGTTTGCAAGTGCAACTGTTTCCATACTGATGTCAAAGCCTTTTTAAACTCTTCACAAACTCTGCAGAGGTTCCAGTGAGGTTTGGGTTTTTTTCTTACTGGTTTTTAGGTGGTTTTGTCCTATGACCAACCTCCCACTAGCTTATCCTTTAGTCTTCTAATGTGTGCAGTTTTCTATATAGTTATCCCTTCCCCTGACAATATATGGTGTTTGAGGGCCTAAATAAAGTAAACTGAAAGTAAGATTTACGTTAGAAAAGGTTTGGTGGCACTATAGGTATCCTGGAAGAGTGAAGCAGGTGCTGCTGAGTGCATTCACTCAGCAGTGGCTGGTAGATCAGCATAACCCAGGGCTTTGTGCTGGCCCTCAAAGGGAGAGGTTCTGTTCTTCACTGAGACATTGAAGATCCATGCTGGTGTTTTCCTTGGGGAGGTCTATCTCTTGCTATGGTAGCAGTTTTCTGTGAGACATTACTTCAGTTGTAGGCAACACAGTCCTGGAGGGTGACAGTCACCCTTAGGATTCAGCACTTGGGTGCTCTTGACCAAACATTCAGTCTCCAAGGTAAATACTTCCAGGTGGGGAAGGTGGGGTAGAAAGTCCCACTGCACTGGCTGAAATCATTAGGAACTGCTTCTTTTTTTTTTTTTCTTTCTTTTTTTTTTTTTTTTTTCTTCATACAGAAAATATCATGGTTTTGTAATTCAATGCACCTTTTTTTAATATGTTTGGAAATGTTTTTACTGGTGCACATTCAGACTACAAATTTGGATGTGACCCCTTCACATCACTATTGTGGTCAAAGTTTGTGCTTCATACTAGTTAATCTTTCATTGCCCAATTCAAATGAAAAAAGTAGAGTAGGTATCTCCACTGCTTACATTAAACATGTGCATTACTGCTAATATACAATGTTGTTCTTTGTGAAAAGGTATTATTTTTGTTAATTTGCTTTATGTATTATTGCATTTAACCACACCACAGTGAAGAAGCCATGCATTTCCAGGCATATCTCACCTCAGAGCAAAATCAATTTAAAAATTCAAATTCTGAAATACCCCTGGAAAGGGAAACTGTGCTTCTATTGCCAATTGAAATGGGTAAAAGTAGATCACATCAATCTTTGATTTTCTTTAATAATTCATGAAATTTCGTGAATCAGCAGGTAATTGGTTCTTACAGACAAGCCTCTGAGCATTTTTTCTACTATTCAAGAATTCCATGGATTTATGCCTCTGCATATAACAGTTAGTGCTTTTAAAAAGGGACATTAAAAAATTTCCACTTACATACAAATGACCTTTTAAGCAGCACCTATGATTGATTTGCAGTAGGTAAAATAACATCCCTTTACTTCCTGGTATTTAATTTACCTGACAGAACCATCTCTCCCAGGTTTTCTCAGAGGGTTTTGAGCAAGCTATTCTCAGGACTATTGTGTATCAAATTACCATCATGAAATAGTAAATTAGAGGTGCTGGGGGGATAACTGTTAATTTGGATACTCCTAGCTGACTGTCATTCTCATACCTGCATTTTGAGCTGAAAGCAGGGAATGGTGAAGTGAATGGAGAGGAAAGAAATTAGATTGTAACAAAATGTAGTGATTTAGAAGCCTAAATTACATTGACAATTAATGGATTCGGGTGCTTCTGAAAACAAAACTAGGTGCATGAAGATCTACATCTCACTGGGAGTCTTGACAATGAAGCTCCTAACACTCTTTTGAAAATAGTATGTGTTTTTTAAAATAATTTGATAATTTTGCCCCAATCTTTCTTTATTTTTGGTCTGCCCACAGTGTGTCCTGAGCACAGGCAGGATGCCTGAGGTGCCAGGCAGAGCACTCCCCAGCAAGGACTCCGCCTCCCTTCTCTCTGGCTCCTTTCCTTTCAGTCTTAAAACATCTGTAGCTTCAGATGAGCCATGGCTCCCTGCATCTTCATTATGTCATTGATTAGACAGTTCAGAGTGAGGTTATTCATACACCCACTGCAATCCCTCCATATTCTAGTAAGTAGTTACAAGGAGGGCAGGTAAATGCCTTTATGTTACAATTATAAAAAACCCCTCGTGTCTTTACAAACATCAGGTAAAAAAATGTTTTCTTCATTTTGGTCACAAAGTTAAACACACTAATATGTATTCTAAAAGAACCATAATTAAGAAGCCATAACAATTTAATTGAACAGTTTCAGGTCTTTAGGTTTCCCAGATGTGTAGCAATAAACCACATTAAAAACCAGATTCACTGGCATAGGTTTGGTGATCTAGCTTGCTCTTCCTTGTTCTTCATTGTGGAAGCCAAAGTGCCAGTAGCCATTATAAAAAACAAGAACAATGAAAAATTAGGGAGGGGGACCCCAGAATAGTATTACGACCTAGAGTTATAAAATCCCCTAGAGAAAACTTGAAATAAATGTAATTAAAATGACCTTTTCCCCTTGAAAAATTATTTTTCAGTGAAGCACAACCCATTGAAGCAGTTCTATTACAGAAGAGTCTTCATGATAAATCCTGTCTTGCGGGTTCATTGATTTAATCAAAAAGACCATTGTAATAAAAATGCTAATTCTTCATTTGGGTAAAGCAAGGCACAGAGGCCTCGAGTTAAACTCCCAAGCCAGCAGGCACCATGACCCCCCAGTTCGGCATCAGACCTTGCTCCCACAGCCAAGATCTATATGCTACCAACATATCTCTCCTGTTCCTCTCCTGTGCACTTGGCGAGCAGTGATGTAGCTGGTCTAACAGGAGCAGGGAGGGAGGTGAGCTTCATGACAACTAATCTTTGCACAAAGGCTGGGGTTGGCAAGAGTGCCTGCATTTCAGATCTAATATTCTTCACAGCCTTGGCTCTAGAATTTATGTATTCACAACAGGGTCAAATACTATTACTAATGAAACCCGAGGCAAGCAGTTAGAAAGGTTCATCTCCCAGAGGGCATGACAGCAGAGCTGAGGATACATTTGCAGTTCAGCATCTTGCAGAACTGAAATTCTCTTGGAGGAGAACAACTTGCATTCACAAAATGTATCACCAGAAAATGAACTAGAGGCACAAACCAAAGCACTGGTAGCTACATGTATAGTATCTTCAATGAGAGAACTTTTCCTCCTGAAAACCTGACCCCAGCTGTAGTTCCTAATCAGTATCAATCTCAAGCACTGTTTAGGGCACACATCTGCTTTCCGTGATGAGACACCCACAACAGATTTAGTAATTTGCAAATGAGCTACTAGATTATACCTTCCTGTCTGTAAATGCTTTTACTTCAGAAGAACTTAAAAGGATGCATAAATACGTGCCCCACTGAGTAGGTCTGTGCAGCCTGAATTACCCTGCTTGCAGCTCATGGGGGAGGGAGGATACATGGTTGTGTGATTGTGGAGGGAAAGTAATTTTCACAGTTTTCTGTGAAAACAGATTGATCTGAATGCAGTTTCACTCATTGGACAGACACTTCCACCTGTATCAGTCAGTAAAGCTATAAAAAAATAATTATTAATTCATAATCACTTTAGATGTATAATGTAGACTCAAACCAGTCACAGTCTTACCAGTTCCCATCACTGACTCCAGACCCCGACTGAGAACCTGTAAATAGTTGAAAAACTCAATCTAAAATTACATACTAACATAAACAGTTCTGGATCCAGAGGAATATAGATTTTTCTTCAACAGAACTAAGCTGGTTTGAATCTTGGAAGGCTGTCTGCAGGACAATGGTAGGGAATTTGTTTTTCACAGGACTGGGGTATTTTACCCAGGTTGGTATCCTGCATGTAGTATTCAATTTGGCAAATACAGAAGCACATGACTTTGAAATCAGTGGATGTACTCACACAAGTAAAATTGCTGTCTGATTGTACTGCTACTAGGATCAGATTCCCAATAAATGAATGTGGTCTTGGTGTTCAGTAAATTAAGATAGAACAGAAGATTGCTGTTGATACTATTATGTCAGGGAGTTTTGCAATTAGTGTTCAGATTTTCATTTTAGTACTTCATTCAGCTCCTCCTTCCTATGCTAACAATTAAGTTCCCTAGGCACAAAACATCCATTACATTGTGTGTGCTGTCTGCAGCACTGATATACAGCCCCATCAGCTACTGTATAAGCTCTTATTTCACCTTCATTTACTAATATAGTCTTCACTATTGCATACTGATGGAGGCAAAGCAGAAAAACAGTCCTCATCAACATTTCATATATAGTATAAACAAAACTGATGAAAACTGACTCATCTGTGCCCACTTCAAGGATGAGTGTTGTACAACCGTTCTTAATTACTTCTTAATCTTGTCTTTGAACTCCTTCCCACCCTGACTGTATCCAATGTCTTCCATCCTGTAATACAAACTCGTGCTTTCCTGCTGAGAATTAGACACCTCATCAGCAATGAACTTGTCACTCATAGTGAGATGACAAATCTGTGCCTTGCTATACACAATAGAAACCGAAGAGCTTCTCTTGACACAGAGCTGCTACACAACCCTTATCAACTCTTAATGCTTCTCTCATGCCCACATTCTTTATCCCATTGCCAGCAGGACCCTGTTGTGGTGCCTTCACTAATTGCAACATGGCTGTAAGACCTGAAGATATCTGCCAAACCTTAGAGGTTCAGGAGTCCCCATGCTTGTCCCACATGCATCTTCTGCTTCCTTCCACAGCTTCCCCATTGTCGCCAGCATGCAGCTCCCTTTATCTGGGCAACAAATTTCCCATATCAAGGATTGATTTCTGACAAGGAAAGTAAATATTCTGCATTTGGGGGCCTTACACTCTCCTCTCTTTGTGATTGACATGAAAGTTGAACCCTGGTTTCCATTCTCTTTAGAAGAGCATGCTGATAGCAGACTGTTCTGTGTGGGCTTTCTCTTCTTTTTGCATTCACTGAGAAGCTTAGAAGGGGCTTAGTGTTATTCTAAGATGAAAGAAGACTTTTTTCTTCCTGTACAAAATGGAAATGTTTTTCATTGCAGGGCTGAATATAGACACGATGTGTAGAGGGATGTCAGTGGGATGAGAAGAGCATCTTTCCATCATGTGGCTGAGGACAAGCCACAAAGAGCAGTGCTAATGGGATGGGGAAGTCCTGTTCTTCTCAAATCCTGCCCATTCATTTCTAATAGTGTGCTGTCAAACATCACAAGACATTGCCAGACTATTACAATGTCAAGGCAAAAATTCATAGTGTAGAAAGTATAAAACTGTCCAATCCTATTAGCGGAGCTTTCAAAGTATAAAGGCTTTCACCAAGTGAGAAGGTGCTAATGTGATGGAAATAGTAAATTATAGGCCTAAAGTATCATGCTTGCATTTAACTGAAGTACACCAGAATTGCAAAAGATACCATCTGAAATACACTTAGCAGTGCAGAGCATAGATACTATTAACAGCATTAAAGGAATACAAATGTATTTACCCAAATGCCACAAATCTTACTAGGCATGTATAGAATATGCTGGTTTAGCACAAGGATTGAAATTAATAGGTGTGACCTTTTTCTGACTTGCCTTTCATCCTCATGAATTCAGCACGTTTGCAGAACAGGCTCAGTGGGATTAGTTTGTGATTATTTTTTTTACATCAAACGCATCAAAATTTACAAGCATTTTTTTAGTCCTAGTAGTCTCTTAAATAACAAATATTGTAACAAGCTGTATCCTCTCTGAGTTGTTGCAGCATTAGAAGGTTAGCATCTAGATTTATTTATAAGCAGGCATTCATCCCTGGATTTGCTTTTCCAGCAAATACTCTGGGCTTTATTCATAGGCAACAGTGATGCTTAGAGCCAAACTTAGTCAGAATGAATAGATGGTATTAATTACATTGCATTCAGAATGCACACAGCAAGGGCTCCCTGTTAAGTGGTTGATTTTTAGCTTCCAGTATCCCTTGGTCCTATATATGCACAGGTATGATGAGCAATCCTGCATCCTGCCAGGCACTCATTTAATTCAAGATTTTCTATTCAGTAGAGGCAAATGATAATATTTCACAGAGAGATGCAACAGCTCCACTAAGGAAAATTAGCTGTTTCCCTGGAGAGTATTTTCGTACCCCCTGGCAACCAGCTACTAAGTAATGTTCTTAATCTTGGTCATTTGCACCTTTTTAAAATTGTTTTCATATTGGAAGTTCAGGTAATGCATTTGTACATCTAGTTCTTTCAGGAATAGTGGTAACCTCTGTGCCTGCATGTTTGAGCCATATGGATTGTGGAGCCTACATTCCATCTCACGTGGTTTTACGGTAAGTCTTTCTGAATTACTACACACTGTTTGTCTGACAGTGTGTAAAGGGGCAGCTTCCCTGAATTCCTGAATATTCTGTATAGCTCTTCAAGTGTCCTGGAAGTTTCCTAAGCATTTGTTGTCCTTAGAAAACAAATTCTCAGTGGTGCTTCTTCTACCGCTGTCAGCAGAAATACCTCTGAAACCATGTTTTCCTGGTTTTCTTTTTCCAGTAAGTGACAAGGAGGGGTCCAGAGTAAAACTGATCTCCTTCATGTAAATTATATTAAAATACAGATCTACAGATTTCTTTAGAGCTTGGGATGTGGTAGGTTGAGTAAGGGGAAATACTTCCAACAGGACACTGGCAGCTTTGAGCTGTGGGATGCTCTGTTCTGCCTTCTCTCTCACCCTGGGTAGTGCCCAGAGCGAGACCGAGCATAGATGATGTGGATGAGAGTAGCATCACTGGACCCTGGAGGGAGTAGTTAAGGGAGAAACTGGTTTTAAAAGCCACCAGAAGATCCTTGCTTCTGGGTTAACTTAATTTTCTGATCAAGAAATTTTGACCTTTTCAAGTATTCTGAATTACAGTTTGGATTTCACAGATCTCTGCTGTTGGCAATGGCATAAACCACTATCTAAGGATTCTGTTGTACCACAGTATTAAAAGATTTCAGAGGTGTGACTTGGAGGTCTGTGAAATACTTTAGAGGAACAAGCTTCCTCAAAAACATCATCTTGGTGTACAAAACCAAACCTCGTACATTTAAGAAGGTCCAAGGAATGCAGTTTCATTAGAGAAAAGGTTTTCTTTTCAAAGTACAGCTTTGGTAGGTTGTTGCTAAAACATGCACCAAATAGCATAGTGGGAAAAGGGGAAATAAATTGTACCAGTAGGCAAACAAGATAGTATTGGAGCTTTGAACACATAAATAGTTGTGAAAAGCTTCCCCTGACTTCAGTAGTAAATGAATCAAAACTTTGACAAGGTGTCAGTGGCCAGAGGATTGTTGTCCTGACTTGTTATCCATAATGAGTTTCTGAAAGACTAAAAAAAAATGTTGAGTTAAAATGATTGTCAAATCAAGTGTGAACTTTTAACTTGGTAAAAATTTCCCAAATGGACTTTTATTAATTGCCTGATTTTCAAGTCAGAGTGCTGTACCACTTTTCGTATTCATCATTGTGAGAAGTAGCCTTTAGTTACCTAAGTATCTTGTTTTGAATACTTCTAACTGCTTTCTACCATGAGACTTCTGTGAGGAGGCAGAGAGGCACAAAAACAGGTTAATAAAAGATTGCATGAACCTTTCAGCACTTCATGAAAGCCTGATAAAGCTTTCAACCCATGGAGAGCTTGCTGGTGAGATGGTGAGGCTAAATTGCAATAAAATACAGCAAAACCACAAGGTTTCTGAGGGTTTTTAAGCAGATCCAAAGGTAATTATGAATTATATGGATGTCATTTCTATGTGCTAAGATTTTTATTTCCCCTTAGTTTACTTATTTTTTGGCACTCTTCAGAATGTTATTTTAACACATGATGCAATTCTGTAGTAATGCCACAGGTTTAGAAAATAAATTTACGGAAGTTGGGAAATGCCAGCATAAAAATACCAGGACAATCTTACTTTGGTCTTTCTCCCTCTTGCAGAAAAATGCCACAATTAATTATACGACTGTGTACTACTTCTGTCATAGGGTGTTTGCCTTTCTCAATATCTGGATTGAAACAGTGTTCATGCATGCCTATGTGGTATATAGGCTCTGAAGCAAAGAAATCTGTTTTCCATTGGAACTGTTGTTACAATTGCACTGAAGTTCTCAGGTGCAATAGGAAGTAAGAAGAGGGTGGTAAAAAGAAAAAGAAAAGTTTCATGTTTGCCCATTTCTGCTGCACTGGTGTGTCTGGATGTGCCTGAGCTCCTGCTGCAGACTCCCTGCCCGGAGGCAGCTCCTTGCTGAGTGTCTGCTTCAGTTTCTCAACCCCTGACCTGATTTTCAGGACCCTGACTTGCAGAAGTGCTGCTGTGTCACTCCTGGTATGGAAATCAAAGTGATCACTGAAGGACAATACCATGCCTTGTGGGCACAAGCAAGACTCCTTGTACAAACAACCTAACTTTATCCCACTGGGATTTGCTATATGGATGCTGTTCTGCCAACAGAGCTTGTACAAGCATTATACACTCTGAAGGCTGGTACACTAGCATTAGAACTATTATTATTATTCTTTTCAAGATTTTCTCAGGGGAAAGAAAATGTCTTGTTGGCTTGGTGGGGTTTTTTTGGTGGTTTGTTTTTTTGTGTTGGTTTTTTTTTTGTGTGTGTGTTTGTTGTTTGTTTTTTTTGTGTGTGGGTGTTTTGAAGCTTCTGTTTTCTAATATAAGTTTTTTAGGTAGAGCTAGATTTTCTCTTGCAAAAGAGCTGCAGGATGTTAAGAATTCCATGTCCTTCAGTTGCTTGCTACAGCCTTCCCTGATGAAAAGCAGCACCAGGTGGGTAAGAATCCCTGAATTGTTACTACATGAAAGAATTAGGATTTGATCAAACTCCCAGTGGCAAATGTCTGGCTTAACCTCTTATTGAAAGACTTTCACCTGAAAGTTTTAACCCATATAGAAGAATTGCCAGCCCAGCTCATCCACAGCCAGGCTCTGTGGTTTTTGGGCTCCATAAATTTGTACCTAGGACAAATCAAGGATCAACAGGAAATTTTACCCCAATCTATCCTGCAGGAAGAATCTAACCTTTAATTCCAAACTTGCACAGACAATTTCAGGTCCACAAACTGTGTGTGCATATTCCCTACTCAGGTACTTTCTGAACCTGGAGTTCTTGCACTAGTGACACATAATCCACTGCATTTAATGAAAAGGGAGTTGGCTGTTTTCTTTAAATGGCTCTTGGAAATGCACTGCCACAGTGAACAGCAATTGTTTTATCACAGAAAACACCCAATTCTGATTACTGAGAACATTCTGATTTCAATTTGATTTGTTTTCCTTTGAAGAGAAGAGAGGTTTTAGAATAAATACTCATATCAGTGAGAGAAAACGCTGATCATAAACCTATTCAGGAGAAATGGAGAACGAAGACTGCAAGAACAATTTGTTCTAAAGAGGTCATGCCTAAGGATTCAGTGTGTTTCTAGTTCCTTTCCTCTTCGCAATAAAAGCCACACAGAACAGTTTACAGCCTTCAAGAGCTGCTCTAGTTACAGCTCTTCACTCATTCCTCACTCTGTGGGGTCAGACTCTGGGGCACAGAGCAAAAATGCAAAGCATGTCAATAAATGCAGATAGCCATGCTAATCAATAACTGATATTTGATGAGTTATCTGCTTACTTAAATATACACTAAAATCAAGAATGGGATTTAGCTAGTGGGGCTAGACTGCTTCTCAGGTATTTCAAGAAAAATGAATACAGCAGTGCAAGGTAGTCCTTCCTCTGGAAATTGTGTGGTGGAATGGATTTAATTTACACAATGCATCTCACAGATTGAGGTGTAGGAAAGAAAGTTTCTACAACACTCCATCTGCTTCTTTTTTCTTGTCTTTTCTTTTCCTGGCTGTAAGCAGTGCCAGCTACCTTTTTCATATTTACCTGTTACTTCTGAATTGTCTGTTTAAGTGTTTATCGACTGGGGAAAATTTAAGCAAGTTTTGCAGTGCATTATCAGCACACTCCTCCAGCATTGCCTGGAGGAGATATTAAAAACAAAAAGTCCAACTCGATACCATTTACTTCTAAAGTGGATAAAATTTTCCATGCGTGAGTTTTATTGGTCTGTCATTGTAATACAGTGGGGAGAGTTCTAGGAATCTGTTATATTTTGTTGTTCAGATTGTGCTTTTTTTATGTAGAAAAAATCTGCTCAATGTTATGTTCATGTAGAGATAATTTCTTTCAAATTAATACTTAAATCTGCAACAGGAGAATCACCAGATACATACTAATTATAACGAGGTTTGCTTTTATTGTTTTTCATTTAATATTCAATTTATATTATTATTATTCACTTTACCAGGCTTCATTTTATAATATTTTAAGGTTTTATTTCTCCTTCTATTACAATATATGTAATAAATGTTACAACATACTGTTTAATAATTGTTTTGGATTATTTGCACCAGTGATTAAATAGCTTATGCCAGCAATTCTAGGTGGTTTGCTCTATGAATTCATATTATCCAAATGCAGTAAGATGGGAAAGAAAGGGAGAAATGCTGCAGCATGAACTGACACTCTTCATACGTGAAATTTACTGCATTGTTGCTGGAAACTCCAGCACTGGTTTGTTTTTAAATTTAAAGCTGAACTTCAATTTCTAACTTTGCAACACATTATTTCCAAGTGTCATGATACATGTAGGAAACAGTCAAATTAGACTAGCCCATCCTCTAGGTCTTAATCTCATTTGTATAATACAACACAGTTTATTTATTGGGATCATGGGCAGTGGTTGAAAATGATGGTAGATAAATGAATTTTTTTTATAATTTGCAGCAATTCACATCATCTGAACACCCGAATTTTAAAAGCAGAACAGGAAATAACCTCTAAGTAGGTTAGATCAGAAAGCAATTACGAGATTTGCTCCATTACATTTACTGAGGAAGCCAAGTGGGAGCAGCAGTAGCACTTCAGCTCAGTTAGGTGGTAAAAACATTAGAGGTAAATCTATTTACCATCAACTGCACATGATGATAGAGCTGAGCAATAAAAGCCATGATTGACTGACATGTCTTTTTAGCAAACAAGCTTCCTGGTAGTGCCTGAGATGGATTTTTCTGCTCTGTAGTTCTCTTCATCCTGGTCCACGTTTCAAATAGCTGGATTGAAACACTGGCACTTATCCCTGCACCTACCTGAGCTTCCCCCTCATAATTCTTCTTTAATTTAATTTAATGTCTGCTTTCTTTTGGAGGGGTTTCTAAATGTTAAGCTGTTTCTTCCCACACTGGAGTTACACATAAACATGTCTGATAAAGTGTCATGGTGGCCCACTCCTCATTTCTGTGGGCCTGATCCAGTACAGGCTCTACCTACTTGTGGCTTGAGGCCTGTGAGTGTTCCCATCGAGCTGAGTGGAACCACTCAAATGCTTGAATGTATTGACATGTGCTACCCTGGCTCTGTGCCAGGGAAAGCTACTAATGCACTAGCAAACAGAAGGAAAAAATATTGTTGCTGTTTACTGGAAATCCTCTTGTTTTGTGAAGTGGAGGCCTTCTAGTGGAAGGAGGATCATCTCATGCTTCCTGCTGTTTTTCTAGGTCAGTAAGTTGTGTTTGGATCTCGCTCACGACAAGGCAGCAACACTGAATGTGTCTCTCCTGTGCTGCAAGAACCACAGTGCAAGGACAGGAATGTTTATTCACCATGAGCTGGTGCGTATCCATGCCTCTGGTATTTCTCTTGATATGATTAAATTGTGTTAATGGATTTCTGCTAAATAGATGGTTAAAATCCTGACTAATAGGATGGGAAAGAGGGGAAAAAAATAGTTGAAACCTTTTAATGCAACTGCTCAGTGATTTTCAAAGTTAAAAGTCCTTGGAGGTGAAACTGAAATTCACAATTCCCCTGCAGACCACTCATATAAACCCAAAGTGAGCTTAAAATGCCCCCATCACCAGTGGCCACCACAATCATTACAGTGATTCTGTAATACACTTGCACACCCACCTACTATAATAACACATTTTGCACATTGTGTGAGGAAAGTAATTAGCAGGATAAACCAAAGAGGGCAAGATATGAAGTGATGTGCCTAGAGACACAAACCAGGAGTGGGATGGAGCCAAGAGCAGATCCCACTGTTCCTTCCTTTTGGTGCCCCACCAGGATCACCAGACCCACTTTCAGTTAAGGACTTTGCCAAAAAAGTTGTGTGTTGTTTGTTTTGGGTTTTGGTTTTTGTTTGTGGCTTTGTGTGGGTTTTTTTGTCTGGGGCTTTCAAGTCAATGAGGGAGACCAAGAAAGAAGTGTCAAGAGTTTTGAGGAGCAGAAGCTGGCACAGTCAGGGGGAGCTTGTCAGGGCCTTCAGTAGTACCGTGCAGCTAAGCCCAGCTCACGGCCTCTTCTCTGCTGGATACTTCAAGTTCCTACTTTGCAAAGTGACTGCAGACAACAGCCAAACAGAACTTTCAATTTGTACTTGATACGTTGCAAACTGTTTCACAGACACGGTGTTAATCATAGAGCATCTCTGCAAACAGGTGACCACTGCCCTATGGCTCCTCAGGAAAAAAGGAGAGGAATTTTTAATTAAATGCCACCAACACATCATCACATTCTACAAAATTACAGTTCTAGAATATTGTTCTCAGTGGGACTTGCCATTGCAAAATTAAAAGCTAAACCATTTACTAAAGCACTGTCATCATGGTTGTTTAGTTACCTAATTGCTGCTTCTTTAATATGTACTCACACTGTTACAAGCCACTTTTGCCAAAGTAAATTAGAAAGTATATTACAGAGAGTTGCTGATTTTAAGAGCATTGCTCTAATTACACTTGCTCCTTTTTCCAGTAACAAACACTGTAATTGTTATGGGTCTCCTGCACAGCAGCCAAGAGGCAAACCTTGTGCACTTATATTTTTGCATAACCTTCCCTCTGCCCAGTCTCATTATTTATGTGCTGAGAATAACAAAACTTGTATTTTCTTTCCCTGAAATATCATTTATCAGGCTGTGTCCTTGGAGACCCAGGAATAATTGCAAACCCACTAACAAATAAAAGGAACTGTTGTGTCACATTCTTTCTTTATCAACTTAATAGTGAAAGCTTTGAGAGTACAAAATGTTAAAGTACCTATACATATTGAGGGAATAAGGTTTATTGGCTGTCACAGAGGTAACTGAATTTAATATTATTTTCATTCTTGAAACTCCTGTCAGGCATATCTGGACCTTTGGGTAAATGCCTTTCCTTGTTATGAAATAAATACAAATAAATAAATGAATAATGTAAAACTGACCCAAAGGCAGCACTTCAGTTCCACCTCAGGCCACAGAACAAGACAATGATCTAACTTAAATGCCACCTAATTTTTAGCCAGAATTTTCATGACAGTGTAGTTTTTTCTTAACTCTTTGCAAACCAGTGTTTTTTCCTTTCACAGTTCAGCACTTGTGTCAATCATAAGGCCCCTGGAGTAGGTCCTATGCCCTTATTTAATTGTTCTGTGCATCTCTGATCTGGAGCAGTGGATCCTCAGCATGACTTTCTTTGACCTTTTTTGAAATCATACTCCATTTTATTTTCCACACCATGCTCATCCTGAAATCCCTGGCATATCCTGGGGATATGGCTTAATGCTGGACTTGGTAGAGTAGGGTTAATGGTTGGACTCAATAACTTTGAAGGTCTTTTCCAATCTAAGTGATTTTATGATTCTGTGATTCTACAGGTGACCCCTAAAACTCCTGAGACTCTTTACTGCAAAAACTGATAATCACAAAATAGCAAAACTGTGCTTCAATGTAAAAGTAGTTGGACCATCAGGCTTCATGGAGGCCAGTGGAAGTTTTCTGTGCTAAAATTTTGAATATTATGTCAGATAAGGAATCCAAACACATCTGTGTGTGGACTTTTCTTGTCAATAATTCAAGGAGTTGAAAGAGAAAAGATACAATTCATCTCTGATTTGTGTTCAGTGAGGTTAGGAAGGAGCAGACTAGAAGAAAGATGACATAGCTCTCTCACTTTGGCATTGGTATGTTTTGCAGCTTTTAGGTTAAGTTTTGTGAATTCAGGTAAACCAGCCAGACTCAATTAGGCAGCTTCACATTGATAACTGTTACTGGTCTGTGCCCGTGTGTGCACAGGCAGCAAGGGTTTATCATGGGCCTTTTACTCAGAAGTGACAGCAGTGATGCAGAGATCAATACAAATGTATTTCAGCCATTCCATTAGCCCAGCATCTCAGATTCCAGGCATTATATATACTAGGGGAACATCTGAAATGTGGTTTAGAGGTTAATTCTAATTAAACACTTTGTAAATAAGCGATTAATAGTCATTGTAATCTTTCCTGTAAAGATTAGCACTTTTGTTACGTGTTTCTAACTCCATATGTTTTATTAAAAAACCTGAAGAACATGAATAAAGAACTAATTTACACTGAAGAATGTGAAGCTGTTCAAATCCACTGCTCCAGTCTACCCACACGCATGCAAAGATGCTGGTTTCTACTGGATCTTGTGTTATCCCTCTTTAATGAGTACAAAGCTTAAAACTGTTTTAATTATAGCAAACACCTGTGTGTACCTTGGGCTCACCCACAGTGAGCACTTCTTGCCCAGCCACTACTGAAGGGTTTGGAGATAAACCCAGGGATAACTGTGTTTGGGGAGCTCAGGAGGCAGAACTAGAGATGCTGAGGCATTTGGTGGCTGCTTCTACAAAATATAACAAGAACTGAGATGACTGCACTGGCAAATTGTACGAGTATGTAGGATAAATCCTCATGTGCCAGGCAAAAGCAGTTCTGTTACTATCAACTTTTCTGGACTGTGTGAGTCTCACCAAGATGGATTCCCAGTCAGAGTACAGATGAAGTGATGAAAGGTGCTTGATAAATTGATGTGTTCATTTATCACAGGTTCTCCAATTTATCACATGGGCAAACAACAAGCTGTGAGTGATGACAAATATTTTATTAAGAATTATCTCTGGTAAATAAACTTTTGGGGATGCTCCATTACTTGAAAACATCTACATCAAATGTGAATAAGCAAAATTTCTAGCTCTGGTGCATGAATTCTCCCCTGAGCAATCCCTACTCCCTGACAGGCATCAAGATCTCACAGATCTGCTTTTCCTTTGACTCTGAACATGAGGGGCAAGACAAGTCAAAGGTTAATTCAGCTACAGTAGCATTCAACACAAACACAGCTCAGAGGGTAATGGCAGAGGAGGAGATTCATAGGTGTGCACTAATATCAGCCTTGTTTTCTTTACCACAGGATCATTCTGGGGCTGCTGGGGGGCAAATATATACTTTGTGCAGGTAAAAATATCATTTAAGTCTACTTCAGGCCATACTTGTAATAGTCCCAGGGAGTTTTGTTGCTGGAGCTTATGGTATTGAGTGATACCTCACCTTACCCACACCCTTGACATGGCTTATGTGAAAAATGGTGGAAATGGCCTGCACAACCTGGAAATAAACCTCTAAGGTAATTTAAAAATGGTTTTATATTGCTGTAGCAGTACAATATGGCTTGTCTAAAGGCTGAAATCTAGTCCCTTGTATGCAGCTAATTTGGGATCCATAATTCTCACCCCTGTTACTGGCAAGGAGGCTTCCAAGTCCTTCCTTACAAAATTAGTTGGTTTTGTTGTTTTGGTTTTCATGGAGTAACTCAATGCATGTCAACTTTTTTAACATTGGTAAAGCAGATCTAATTTTACCCAAGCAGCTGAGGGTCTGACAGATCTGGTGACCTTTCATTACAACATCATTTACAAGTATGATTAAATTATTCATCATGGCTGATCTGATACCTACATTAGATATATTTTTCTCATGAGGCACTACAAAATATACTACTTTACCCTTCACTGCTCACTCTGTCCAGGATTTTTGGAAGAAGATTTCACATTTCAGTGTTCACTTCAGCTAAGGTGACCCTGGTCTGGGTAATTTATTCCAAGGCAGTTTAGGATGCTAATTTCTCTCAAAAATGCAGATGCTCTCTCTCCATGCTGGGGAT